>NC_090395.1:78474322-78783018 GCF_036365525.1 Heterodontus francisci | reverse complement strand
AGGGGGGGCCCTCCTGATCGGGCACCCTGTGCCCAACAGAGGGCTGCCCCCGAAGCCCCAAACACCCCCAATGCACAACACTCCCCCCACCCACCTAACCGACCACTCCTTACCTCATCGGGGCCCAGTCGATTGCCCCTGGTGAGGCCCTAAAAACTTACCTGTCTTCCGGGCCATCCTGCACCTTGCTTGCAATGGCTGGGTGTAGTCCTAGCAGTGGTCGCTGCTCCCAGTAGTGCTGCTGTGTCGAAGAGTTGCTGGCCCATCCAAGACCAATTAAGGGCCTGGGGAGCAAGAAATTCTGACCTGTCTCCCCAGGCCCAGTGGAGGCGGGCTCACCACTGACTTTTCGGCCAGTGGGCAGGGCCACCCACCCAACGAAAAATTCCGTCCATACAAAATATTCCCAATGGCCAGGATTTTCCTTTAATTTTACTGACATCATGACTTCTCCATGAAACCTTCCCAGCTGATGTATGGTGAGAGTTAGATGCAGCGTGATCCTCCTTAGCAATATATGTCATTCCAACCTTACAAGAGTATACATAAGGTATTGTACATACAACATTTTCCATTTTCCTCATTATTCATCCATGTGATGTCTCTGAATGGCAATCCTGGAATGGGTAATAAATGCTGGCCTTGCCAGTGATGCCCACATCCCATGAATGAATAAAAAGTAGTATCATAACCAACATAATTTTAAAACCTTTATTAAATCTCCTCTTATCCATCTATGCTTCGGTGGAAACAGTCTCTGTATCTTGAGTCTTTCCTTGTAACTCTAGTTTGATATCCTGGGCATTATCTCAGTGAATCTATACTGTCCACTCTATGGGAGAGATTTTCTGCTCTCCCACATGATGAGTTTGGTGGCGGGGAGAGCATTGAATCGGTGGGATGAAGGTGGGTGGGGACCCACCTCCAATTTAATTGTCTGTGGCGGGAATGTCTGTGGATGGCCTTCCCACCCCCCCGCCAATTGACGCCCTTCAGTGGGCAATTAATTCCCAATTAAGGGCCTCATCCTGCCTCCGCCGGTATTAGCCCAGTGACGGGTGGGCCTGTCGCCATGCGGGGAGCACAGCAAGCAAACCCGTGCCCGTTGCTGACCGACTCCAGGGACGGCAGGGAGGGGGTGTCCCTTGTTCATAGGCAGTTAGTGCCTGATTGAGGGACCTAGCATTGGGAAGGGAGGGACCCACTGAGAACCACCACCCTGCCCTTGCTGGCGACCACGCCTACAACACCCTCTCCCATGACCCCCACCCTGCGAAACCCCTTCTGCCATCACTCACCTGTGGCCTGGTCTACTGATGATCCGTGGGTGGGTGCATTACTGAGAGGCTGCTCAGTGGGCGGGACTTCTGTTGCCGGGGTTCTTACTCCTGGAGAAGGCCCATCACTGTGAGACTGAGCGAGACCGGCAGAGTTGAAACGAGCAGCGGCAGCAGGAAGGAGCGAGACTGAATGAGACCGGCAGAGTTTAAAAGAGCAGCGGCAGCAGGAAGGAGCGAGACTGAGTGAGACTGGCAGAGTTCAAAAGAGCAGCACCAGCAGGAAGGAGCAAGACTGAGTGAGAGCGGCAGAGTTGAAAAGAGCAGTGGCAATGGGAAGGAGTGAGACTGAGTAAGACTGGCAGAATTTAAAAGAGCAGTGGCAGCGGGAAGGAACGAGACTGGCAGAGTTCAAAAGAGCAGCGGCAGCGGGAAGGAGCAAAACTGAGCGAGACCATCAGGGTTTACAAGTGCAGCGGCAGCGGGAAGGAGCGAGACTGGCAGAGTTTAAAAGTGCAGCGGCAGCGGGAGGGAGCAAGACTGAGCGAGACGGGCAGTGTTTAAAAGTGCAGCGGCAGCGGGAGGGAGCAAGACTGAGCGAGAACGGCAGAGTTTAAAAGTGCAGCGGCAGAGGGAAAGAGCGAGACCAGCAGAGTTTAAAAGTGCAGTGGCAGAGGGAAAGAGCGAGACCGGCAGAGTTTAAAAGTGCAGTGGCAGCGGGAAAGAGCGAGACCGGCAGATTTTAAAAGTGCAGCGGGAAGGAGTGAGACTGAATGAGACCGGCAGAGTTTAAAAGTACAGCGGCAGCACGCCAGAGTTTTGAAAAAAAACCAACAGTGACGTCACAGGAGAGCTGTAAGGTGATTGGTTGGTGAGTCACTGCTGTTAGGGAATAGTTCTAAATAGCTGGGTAAGTATCTCAGGTAAGAAAATTTTAAAAGTTTAAGGTTTATTCAAATATAGTAAGTCGTGTTTTTATTTTTTAGGGAGTTCTGTAGTAACGAGGATCAGGGAAGAAGGGCCCCAGAGTAACTGATATTATTGGACATTAAGATCTTCCAGAAGGTTTAATTTAATTTAAAGGGTTAAGTCATGGCAGGAGAGCTCAAAGCCGTGGTGTGCTCCTCATGCTCCCTGTCGGAAGCCGGGAACATTTCCAGTGCCCGGCTCCAGCATGTGTGCAGGAAGTGTCTCCAGCTGCAGCTCCTGGAAGCCCGGGTTTCAGAGCTGGAGCGGCAGCTGGGGACACTGTGGAGCATCCGCGAGGCAGAGAGTATCGTGGGTAACACGTATAGAGAGGTGGTCACACCGCAGGCTCAGACCCCACAGGCAGGAAGGGAATGGGTGACCACCAGGCAGGGCAAGAGGACTAGGCAGGCACTGCAGGAATCTCCTGTGGCTATTCCCCTGTAAAACAGATATACTGCTTTGGATACTGTTGGGGGGAATGGCCTCTCAGGGGAAAGCAGCAACAGCCCAATTCATTACACCACGGATGGCACTGCTGTACAGGGGAGGAGTAAAAAGTGTGGGAATGCAATAGTTATAAGGGATTCAATTGTAAGTGGAATAGATAGGCGTTTCGGTGGCCGCAAAAGAGACTCCAGGATGGTATGTTGCCTCCCTGGTGCTAGGGTCAAGGATGTCTCAGAGTGGTTACAGGACATTCTGAAGGGGGAGGGTGAACAGCCAGTGGTCGTGGTACACATTGGTACAAACGACATAGGTAAAAAATAGGATGAGGTCCTAAAAGCAGAATATAGGGAGTTAGGAAGTAAGTTGAAAAGTAGGACCTCAAGGGTAATGATCTCAGGATTACTACCAGTGCCACGTGCTAGTCAGAGTAGAAATAGCAGGATATATCGGATGAATACGTGACTGAAGAGATGGTGTGAGGGGGAGGAGGTTTAGATTCCTGGGGCATTGGGACTGGTTCTGGGGGAGGTGGGACCAGTACAAACTGGTCAGGTTACACCTGGGCAGGACTGGGACTAATGTCCTAGGGGGAGTATTTGCTAGAGTGGTTGGGGAGGGTTTAAACTAAAATGGCAGGGGGATGGGAACCTTTGCAAGGAGTCAGAGGAGGGGGGTATCAAAGACAAGAACAAAAGACAGTTAGGGGAATGAGAAAAGTGATAGGCAGAGAAATCAAGGGCCAGAATCAAACAGGGCCACAGTGAAAAATAGTGGGAAGGGGACAAGTAATATTAAAAAGACCAGCCTTAAGGCTTTGTGCCTTAACGCGGAGCATTCGCAATAAAGTGGATGAATTAAGCACGCAAATAGATGTAAACGGGTATGATATAGTCGGGATTACGGAGACATGGCTGCAAGGTGACCAGGGATGGGAAATGAACATCCAGGGATGTTCAGTATTTAGGAAGGACAGACAAAAAGCAAAAGGCGGTGGAGTTGCATTGCTGGTTAAAGAGGAAATTAATGCAATAGTGAGGAAAGATATTAGCTCTGATGATATGGAATCTGTATGGGTAGAGCTGAGAAACACTAAGGGGCAAAAAACATTAGTGGGGGTTGTATATAGACCCCCAAACTGTAGTGGTGATGTTGGGAATGGCATTAAACAGGAAATTAGAGACGCATGTGATAAAGGATCATCTGTAATTATGGGTGATTTTAATCTGCATATAGATTGGGCAAATCAAATTAGTCACAATACCATAGAGGAGGAATTCTTGGAGTGTATAAGGTATAGTTTTCTGGACCAATACGTTGAGGAACCAACTAGAGAACAGGCCATCCTAGACTGGGTATTGTGTAATGAGAGAGGAATAATTGACAATCTAGTGGTGTGAGACCCCTTGGGGATGAGCGACCATAATATGATAGAATTCTTCATCAAGATGGAAAGTGACGTAGTTGATTCTGAGACTAGGGTCCTGAATGTTAGTAAAGGAAACTACGAAGGTATGAGGCGCGAGTTGGCTATGATGGATTGGGAAACGTTACTTAAAGGGATGACGGTGGATAGGCAATGGCAAACATTTAAAGAGCGCATGGATGAACTGCAACAATTGTTTATTCCTGTCTGGCACAAAAGTAAAATGGGAAAGGTAGCCAAACCATGGCTTACAAGGGAAATTAGAGATAGCATTCGATCCAAGGAAGAGGCATATAAATTTGCCAGGAAAAACAACAGACCTGAGGATTGGGAGCAGTTTAGAATTAAGCAAAGGAGGTCCAAGGGATTGATTAAGAAGGGGAAATAGAGTACGAGAGCAAGCTTGTGGGGAACATAAAAACTGACTGTAAAAGTTTCCATAGGTATGTGAAGAAAAAAATTGGTGGAGACAAATGTAGGTCCCTTACAGTCAGAAACAGGGGAATTTATTATGGGGAATAAAGAAATGGCTGACCAACTAAATGCATACTTTGGTTCTGTCTTCACAAAGAAGGACACAAATATCATACCAGAAATGTTGGAGAACGCAGGGTTTAGTGAGAGGGAGGAACTGAAGGAAATCAGTATTAGTAGAGAAATGATGTTGGGGAAATTGATGGAATTGAAGGCCGATAATTCCCCTGGGCCTGATAATCTACATCCCAGAGTACTTAAGGAAGTGGCCCTCGAAATAGTGGATGCATTGGTGGTCATCTTCCAAGATTCTGTAGACTCTGGAACAGTTCCTACAGATTGGAGGGTAGCTAATGTAACCCCACTATTTAAAAAGGGAGGTAGAGAGAAAGCAGGAAATTATAGACCAGTCAGCCTGACGTCGGTAGAATCGGGAAGAGTCAGCATGGATTTACGAAAGGGAAATTATGATTGACAAATCTACTAGAATTCTTCGAGGATGTAACTAGTAGAGTTGAAGAGGGGAAGCCAGTGAATATGGTTTATTTGGACTTTCAGAAAGCTTTTGACAAAGTCCCACATAAGAGATTAGCATGTAAAATTAAAGCACATGGGATTGGGGGTTGTGTATTGCGATGGATAGAAAATTGGCTGGCGGACAGGAAACAAAGAGTAGGGATAAATGGGTCTTTTTCCGAATGGCAGGCAGTGACTAGTGGGTTACTGCAGGGATCAGTGCTAGGACCCCAGCTATTTACAATATATATTAATGATTTAGATGAGGGAACTAAATGTAATGTCTCCAAATTTGCAGATGTCACAAAACTGGGTGGGAGGATGAGTTGTGAGGAGGATGCAGAGAGGCTTCAGGGTGATTTTGGACAAGTTGAGTGAGTGGGCTAATGCATTGCAGATGCAGTATAATGTGGATAAATATGAGGTTATCCACTTTGGTATCAAAAATGGGAAGACAGATTATTATCTGAACGGCTATAAACTGAGAGAGGGGAATATGCAGCGAGACCTGGGTGTTCTCGTACACCAGTCACTGAAGGTAAGCATGCAGGTGCAACAGGCGGTAAAAAAGGCAAATGGTATGTTGGTCTTCACAGTGAGAGGATTCGAGTACAGGAACAGGGATGTCTTGCTGCAATTATACTGGGCCTTGGTGAGGCCACACCTGGAATATTGTGTGCAGTTTTGGTCTCCTTATCTGAGGAAGGATGTTCTTGCTATAGAGGGAGTGCAGTGCAGGTTTAACCAGACT
This sequence comes from Heterodontus francisci, assembly GCF_036365525.1. Lineage (NCBI taxonomy): Eukaryota > Metazoa > Chordata > Chondrichthyes > Heterodontiformes > Heterodontidae > Heterodontus > Heterodontus francisci. The sequence goes on along the minus strand of NC_090395.1, from coordinate 78,777,161 downwards.
GATTCCTGGGATGGTGGGACTGACATATGAGGAGAGATTGAGTCGGTTTGGATTATATTCGCTAGCGTTCAGAAGAGTGAGGGGGGATCTCATAGAAGCCTATAAAATTGTAACAGGACTTGACAGGGTAGATGCAGGAAGGATGTTCCCAATGGTGGGGGAGTCCAGAACGAGGGGTCATAGTCTAAGGATACGGGGTAAACATTTCAGGACTGAGATGAGGAGGAATTACTTCACCCAGAGAGTGGTGAGCCTGTGGAATTCACTACCACAGAAAGCAAAGGGATCAAAGGGTATGGGGGAAAGCGGGAACAGATTGCTGAGTTGGATGATCAGCCATGATCATAATGAATGGCAGAGCAGGCTCGAAGGGCCGAATGGCCTACTCCTGCTCATATTTTCTATGTTTCTATGTTCACTAAAGTGCCTGATTGGCAATTAATGCAGCAGGTCTTCCCTCAGAGGGTGATGCGGGGCTCTCACCGGCTCTTCAGTTGGTGACCAAGACCCCCGTTGCTCACATAAAATTGCCTTCCCCTGCGTCCCCCACCCCCCCCCGGTGTGTCACTTTAATTAACTTTATCATATGAGGAGCCCAAAATTGCATCCAGTCTTTAACTGCCTGACTAATTGTTTGTAAATATTTATCTTGTACTCTGTACCCCTACCATAAAACTCAAATTCTAGTTGGTCCTTTTTCTGATTTGATCTAATCTGCATACATACTTTCAGGGAATATTCTGCTTGTAAATTTATCATTTTAAACTTCCGTTCTCTGGATTATTAGTTCAGTAACAACCACTACACTACTGATTCACAAGAATTACATCGCTTCTGAGTGATATTTACCTGATGCAAATGACAAGTAAATTTCTGTACTTGTCTCTTTCCCAAATACAACAATCCCTTTCTGTATGTCAATATACCGTTCTGACTAATAAATTAATTGGGCCCATGGGTTCATTCTGCAACTTCATGAATCAAATATTAAACTCTAAACTGACAGTACATCCTAAGAACTGGCTAGCATTGTATTGCCATAATATACTGAGAAGCTGGAAACTGTGTAAAATCCCTCAGGCTGTATATACCAGAGAATGTTTGACACGAGATGTAAATTTTCATCATAAATATATCCTGTAAAGGCAAATGTAATGAAGCACCTCATGTATTGTCACAGTCTTGAGTTTGTTTTTGTTTTCTCTCCTCCGGAAAATTGTATGCGTCTTTAAGACTGTAAAAGATCAGTGCACCTTTAAGAACTCTCCGGAGGGTCAGTGAGCCAAAGTGCATTCTGGTTGCCAGGCAACAGCCACAGAGAGAGAGAGAGAGAGGACAGAGATTCAATGTTGCAGTGTTGACTTTTAAATATTAGCTGAGCAGCAGTCAGTTGAGAGACTGTTCCAGCAATTGAAGGAAGGAGAGCTCTCTGAGACAATTTAAACTGAAGGAAGGAGCTGTGTTTTCTCTCTCAAGAAGATTCTATAAAGCTTCAAGATGAATTAATTCCCAAAGAAAATAGGAAAAGCTTTTCTTTCTTAACAAAGTATCAGTATTACAAAGAACAAAGAACAAAGAAAATTACAGCACAGGAACAGGCCCTTCGACCCTCCAAGCCTGCGCCGATCCAGATCCTCTATCTAAACCTGTCGCCTATTTTCTAAGGGTCTGTATCCCTTTGCTTCCTGCCCATTCATGTATCTGTCTAGATACATCTTAAAAGACGCTATCGTGCCCGCGTCTACCACCTCCGCTGGCAACGCGTTCCAGGCACCCACCACCCTCTGCGTAAAGAACTTTCCACGCATATCCCCCCTAAACTTTTCCCCTCTCACTTTGAACTCGTGACCCCTAGTATTTGAATCCCCCACTCTGGGGGAAAAAGCTTCTTGCTATCCACCCTGTCTATACCTCTCATGATTTTGTACACCTCAATCAGGTCCCCCCTCAACCTCCGTCTTTCTAATGAAAATAATCCTAATCTACTCAACCTCTCTTCATAGCTAGCACCCTCCATACAAGGCAACATCCTGGTGAACCTCCTCTGCACCCTCTCCAAAGCATCTACATCCTTTTGGTAATGTGGCGACCAGAACTGCACGCAGTATTCCAAATGTGGCCGAACCAAAGTCTTATACAACTGTAACATGACCTGCCAACCCTTGTACTCAATACTCCGTCCGATGAAGGAAAGCATGCCGTATGCCTTCTTGACCACTCTATTGACCTGCGTTGCCACCTTCAGGGAACAATGGACCTGAACACCCAAATCTCTCTGGACATCAATTTTCCGCAGGACTTTTCCATTTATTGTATAGTTCACTCTTGAATTGGATCTTCCAAAATGCATCACCTCGCATTTGCCCTGATTGAACTCCATCTGCCATTTCTCTGCCCAACTCTCCAATCTATCTATATTCTGCTGTATTCTCTGACAGTCCCCTTCACTATCTGCTACTCCACCAATCTTAGTGTCGTCTGCAAACTTGCTAATCAGACCACCTATACTTTCCTCCAAATCATTTATGTATATCACAAACAACAGTGGTCCCAGCACGGATCCCTGTGGAACACCACTGGTCACACGTCTCCATTTTGAGAAACTCCCTTCCACTGCTACTCTCTGTCTCCTGTTGCCCAGCCAGTTCTTTATCCATCTAGCTAGTACACCTTGGACCCCAGGCGCCTTCACTTTCTCCATCAGCCTACCATGGGGAACCTTATCAAACGCCTTACTGAAGTCCATGTATACGACATCTACAGCCCTTCCCTCATCAATCAACTTTGTCACTTCCTCAAAGAATTCTATTAAGTTGGTAAGACATGACCTTCCCTGCACAAAACCATGTTGCCTATCACTGATAAGCCCATTTTCTTCCAAATGGGAATAGATCCTATCCCTCAGTATCTTCTCCAGCAGCTTCCCTACCACTGACGTATTGCTGTGTTTATCACTGAAGGGACAGTTTATGCTACAACTGCCGAACTGAATTGCTGAATTCCTATCTTTGGAAGGACCTTCTGTTTCATCAGACCTTGGAAGACTGCAAGTGAAGTTTGATTGTGTTGTGTTGGACTCCATTCTTCAGGAACATAATTTGCAAAGATTTTATTTTTCGGTAAGCTAATTAAAAACCAAACTACTGTTAGTTTGAGTATATGTATGCGAATTTGGGAGTTAGATTTTTAAATAAGAAGTTATCAGGTCTTTAGATAATGGTTTATCTTAATAGTGTTTAAGATTTTGGTTTTTTTAAATAAATAGTTAATTTGTTGATATCTAAAGATACCTGGTTTGGTTCGCTTCATTCGGGGGTTACTAGATTGTTCAATTTGGCTGCTTTTTTCTGATTTGGAAATCTTAAAGAAATATGATGCGACCTGTGGAACGACGGGACTGAATTGACAGTGTATTGCTCCCACCGTGATCAGAATCATATATTTTGATTAGGGGCTTTGTCCTGAGCCGTCGTAACATTCTATTGAAATAAACTGATCTGTATTGCACTTCATATAATATCAAATTTGAACTATTATCTAATGTATTTTTCAAATTTTATGGATAAAGTATATTTTTAGAAAAAAAGACGCGCATTGTAACGGTATTTATTTAATGTTATTCTTATTTTTCTTGTTTGGTGCTTGCACACTTGACTATTTTGCTGAAATGATTGGCTGGTGTAGAATTCATCTTATATACACCAAGGTGATTCCCATCTTCCATCACTGGGCTGTGCTCAGTTAGTTGATTGCAGCTTGGGAGCTGGGTACAACAACTGGGTCTCCATGACACTGGGGGTGGGAAAGGGGGGTCATTAGACAGAGTTCCATCTTCTGACCCTTGCTGGAATTGTGGACGTATCGGGTTAAATTGAGAAGATTGGACTTGGCTCTGATGCCACCTACAGTCAAAGAGCCTGACGGAGATCATTGGCTAAATGCATGTGTGAGCAATGGCCATTTGAGTGAGGCACTGCAATGTTTTCATCAACTCTATCCTAGAACAGCAACATGAGGAGAAACTTTTTTATGCAGCGAGTGGTTCGGATCGGAATGCACTACCTGAGAGTATGGTGGAGGCAGATTCAATCATGGCCTGGATAATAGGATAATTATCTGAAGAGAAAAAAATTGCAGGGCTAAGGGGAAAAGGCAGGGTGTGGGACGAGCTGAGTTGTTCTTGCAGAGAGCTGGCACAGACACGATGGGCCAAATGGCCTCCATTTCTGCTGTAACCATTCTGTGATTCGATAATTCTAGAATGAGTCAGCACCCACACACAATGACACAGCACATACACACAATGACACAGCACCCACAAGCTAAAGGCCTGCTTGAGTCTACAAATGAGACCCGACCCGAGCCCGAGAGAACCCCATCTGAGCCCAAGCCCGACCCAGCCCGAGTCCTTCCATTGTTTCCCGCGCCCGACCCGACCATCAGTGAACCTACCTTCCGTTTTTCACTTTGTTCCTTACCTGCACAAGCTTAAAATAACTGTAACAAAACCAACTTTAAAGTCCAAAAGATAAATTAACATTAGAGCCACTTACCTGACGTGGTGATAGAGCGTGTCCAATCTGGCCCGACCTGACCTGAGCCCGAATGCCAGACCCAGAAGTGCGACCCGACCTGAACCCGACACATGTCGTCAGGTTTGAGTCGGGTAGCAGGCCTTTATCGCACGCAATGTCGCAGCACCCACGTGCAATGTCGCAGCACCCACGTGCAATGACACAGCACCCACGTGCAATGTCGCAGCACCCACGTGCAATGACACAGCACCCACGCGCAATGACACAGCACCCACATGAAGGAAAGAAAAAACAGGAGAAATTATTTGAAGTCGAAATCAGGTTAGTAGTGAAATGTGCTCTGAACCTTGAGAGTTGTAAAATATTACAAATAATGAAAGAAAAATAAACTAAATAACTGAATCACTAAGGAATTTCATTTAAATTATATAATAGGTATTTTTGAATCTTTTACAATTGGAAGATAGTGGGGTGTGACAATGTGTTTGTGAGTAGTTTGTCCAGTGTTTATAATGACAGTCTGTGACCAATATGTGGTTTATTGAACTCTTTGCCATATGAAAATAACTCTCATGTCAGGACTCTCTACCTGAGGATAACTTTCTGGCCTGGGAAAGATCGAAATGTCGTAAGTTGCAGCAAAGTGGTTTCTGACTTTGTGAAATTTTCCATATCGCTCCCGTTTCCTCCATTTAGCTCTTCTGTTTTGAAACCAAACCTACTGAGCAAAACAAAACATAGGATCAAGAGATTATAGCGACAAGTACATGGAGAACACAGAGTTTAACAGACAGGCTTTCCTTCTCTGTTACCAGATTCGACTCAGACTGATGAGAGTAAAGTGTCCCATGCTCTTTATAAATTGGGCTGTTGCAACTGAATCTGTGCTGCGCTGTCAGAGGGTCATTCTGAGGGAGTGCTGCACTGTCTGAGGGTCAGTACTGAGGGAGTGCTGCACTGTCAGAGGAGCAGTACTGAGGGAGTGCTGCACTTTTGGAGGGGCAGTACTGGGGGAGCGCTGCACTGTTGGAGGGGCAGTACTGAAGTAATGCTGCACTGTCGGAGGGTCAGTACTGAGGGAGTGCTGCACTGTCTGAGGGTCAGTACTGAGGGAGTGCTGCACTGTCAGAGGAGCAGTACTGAGGGAGTGCTGCACTGTTGGAGGGGCAGTACTGGGGGAGCGCTGCACTGTTGGAGGGGCAGTACTGAGGGAATGCTGCACTGTCGGAGGGTCAGTACTGAGTGAACGCTGCACTGTCGGAGGGGCAGTACTGGTGGAGTGCTGCACTGTCGGAGGGGCAGTACTGGGCGAGCGCTGTACTGAGGCAGCGCTGCACTGTCGGAAGGGCAGTACTGAGGGAACGCTGCACTGTCGGAGGGTCAGTACTGAGGGAGTGCTGCACTGTCAGAGGAGCAGTACTGAGGGAGCGCTGCACTGTTGGAGGGGCAGTACTGGGGGAGCGCTGCACTGTTGGAGGGGCAGTACTGAGGGAATGCTGCACTGTCGGAGGGTCAGTACTGAGTGAACGCTGCACTGTCGGAGGGGCAGTACTGGTGGAGTGCTGCACTGTCGGAGGGGCAGTACTGGGCGAGCGCTGTACTGAGGCAGCGCTGCACTGTCGGAAGGGCAGTACTGAGGGAACGCTGCACTGTCGGAGGGTCAGTACTGAGGGAGTGCTGCACTGTCGGAGGGGCAGTACTGAGTGAACGCTGCACTGTCGGAGGGTCAGTACTAAGTGAACGCTGCACTGTCGGAGGGGCAGTACTGGGCGAGCGCTGTACTGAGGGAACGCTGCACTGTCGGAAGGGTAGTACTGAGGGAGTGCTGCACTGTCGGAGGGTCAGTACTGAGGGAACGCTGCACTGTCGGAGGGGCAGTACTGGGCGAGCGCTGTACTGAGGGAACGCTGCACTGTCGGAGGGTCAGTACTGAGGGAACGCTGCACTGTCGGAGGGTCAGTACTGAGGGAACGCTGCACTGTCGGAGGGGCAGTGCTGCAATCAACACCAAAACCGATTAGCTTGTCATTCCCCTCAGTGCTACTTGGTGAGATCTTTTGATGCACAAATTGGCAGCTGTATTTGCCTACATTAAAGGCAGATGGAATTTAATATAGACAATGAAAGTACAAGTATCAGAGTCTAGATCTGTCTCCTCAGTTGAATGACTGTCTTAGGGTCCTAATGTCCATCTAATTAAAATCTCTCATCTGGTTAAGAGGACATTTTCAACCACGGACTGGATTGGTTTTGGGCAGCTGTGTTTACTGTGTCACTGTTGAATTTGCAAAAGGGACAATATGGCTGCGCTCACTGGATACATTGGAAGGCTGGGAACATATGAGAGGCCTCGAGAATGGCTCATTTCATATATTGAAAGAATGAGAATGTTTTCCAGCGCCCATAACATTTTGGAACTTGAAGGTGAAAGTGACGAGGTCAGGACTCAGAATAAGGCCATTCTTGAGTGCAAGAAAGCAGTTTTGCTAACGGAGATTGCCCTGGAAGTGTACGGCACACTAACAAACCTTCCTGCTCCCAGCAAGGCACATGATCTTCCATTGAAAACAATCACCACTAAGCTGGAGGAACATTTCAACCTTAAGCCACAAGAGATAGCGGAGAACTACAAATTTAGAAACAGAAATCAGAAAAGTAGTGAAACAGTGTGTATGCTGTAGCACTGAACAATTTATTGAACTGAACATTGAAACTTTGATACACTCTTGGACAGTGCATTACGAGACAGATTTCTATGTGGATAGGTGGACAAAAGAATCCAATCGAAGTTACTGAACACAAAAAATCTTACATTTGAGCTAGAGTGTAAGATTGCCTTTTCTGTAGAGATGGCATCAAAGAATGTTCAGGAATTTCATCCTATGCCAGTGACTAATACAGCTTCTGTCCACTGTCAGAAGGCTTATGCCAAGCCTAAAGTGGGGAGACCTAGTCAGAAGAATGCGGTTTGGTGACTTGTTATCACTGAAATGGCAATTACATGGCACAGGCATGTCAGTATAGAAATGCCAAATGCTTTAATTGCCAAAAGAAAGGCCATATTGCAACTGCTTGCCGAGCAAAGGCCAAAGCAGGAAAAGGAACTCATTCCAAGAGTGGAGTTCACAATCTTGAAGTGAATCCAGAGTGCCTAAGCAGGGAGGAATTAGGGCTGGATAGCATTTATTCCACTAGCAATCACCCAAATGACACAGGGTGTCAAGGGTGCAAGGGTGTTGGTAAATCAACAGTACTTCAACATCCCCATCGATATGACTGCAGATTGCTCTACCATGAGTAGAGACACGTATGAGAGCAAATTCAGTGGTGTACCTCTAACTAAAAGTGATCAATTGGCAGATATCCAGTCACCAAAATCAGGAAGCAGGAGACAGTCTGTGATCCACAACTGTTTTATTCTCAATCCACAGTTCAGCACAAATACAAGTTTCCACTCTTCCCTTCTGGACTAACTCCCCGTCCAGAAGTAACTCCCTAACTGGGGAAAAACCCAGCCCTGAAAGACAAGCTGCAGTGAGCATTGCCTGCTCTCGATTAACTCTGAAGTAAGTTCTGGTTAATTAAAGGGACCAGCATTTTCAACGTTGTCAAAGAGCACAATTCAGTTGAAAATCTACACTGGTTAGAAACTTGCGTACAGAGTGCAATGTCCAATATAAGGGCAAGTCCCTGAAGTTATCCATTGTTGCAGTGAGATATGTCAACAAACCAACGTTAATGGGCAAAGATTGGCTTCGCAAGCTGAAGTTAGATTGAATGAATGTTTTCCAAGTTGAGACAACCAAGAACTTGATCAGTTATTGCATAGTTACAGCAACATTTTCAAGGACAGCTATGAAGGTATAAATGTTGTGAAAGCGCACATTCAAATAAGGCCTGATGCAAAACCAGGGTATTGCAAGGGGGCTTGTTGGGGGCTCTGTAAAATTCAGCCATTGGTGTGTTAGTGAAAATTGACCACCGTGATTGGGCAACTATAATTGTAGTAGTGCCCAAGTCAGACAAAGCCGTAAGACCATGTGGGGACTACAAAGTCACAATGAATCAGGCAGAGGATGATGAGCACTATCCACTACCAATCTCTCAAGATTTGTTTGCAGAATTAGCAGGATCCAAGCTATTCATAGATTTGTCCCATGCTTCTGCACAGCTCAGTGTGGGTCGAGAGAGTGAGCAGGATCTCACAATAAACACACACATGGGGTTATACTCCTACATGAAGCTGCCCTGTGCTGTAGAGTCTTCAAAAATATTCCAAGCTGCAATGTATACGATTTTGCAAGGAGTGCTGCATTGCTTGTACAAACAGGTAATACGTTGATTGTCTCCGCAGTAGAGGAAATGAATCTTCCAAGTGTTCAATGACATGTTAAAAAGGCTCAATGGTCACAATGTGAAGTTGAGGTGGTGTACCTTGGCCAGAAAATCAATGAAAAGGGGCTGCAGCCAGTGAAAGAGAAGATCGAGGCTATCGCCATTCTCCCAAGCCAAAAGATGTGTCTGAGCTTAGATCTTTTTGAGAAATGGTCCAATACTACTTGTGATTTCTGCCTGAGCTTGCAATGGTGATTTTTAAAAATTCGTTTGTGGGATGTGGGCATCTCTGGCTAGGCCAGCATTTATTGCCCATCCCTAATTGCCCTCAAGATGGTGGTGGTGAGCCACCTTCTTGAACTGCTGCAGTCCATGTGGGGTAGGTACACTCACAGTGCTATTAATGAGGGAGTTCCAGGATTTTGACCCAGCGACAGTGAAGGAACGGTGATATCGTTCCAAGTCAGGATGGTGTGTGATTTGGAGGCGAACTTGCAGGTGGTGGTGTTCCCATTCACCTGCTGTTCTTGTCCTTCCATGTGGTAGAGGTTGCAGATTTGGAAGGTGCTGTCGAAGGAGCCTTGGTGCGGTGCTGCAGTGCATCTTGTAGATGGTACACACTGCTGGCACTGTGCGTCGGTGATGGAGGGAGTGAATGTTTGTGGATGGGGTGCCAATCAAGCGGGCTGCTTTGTCCTGGATGGTGTTGAGCTTCTTGAGTGTTGTTGGAGCTGCACCTATCCAGGCAAGTGGAGAGTATTACCTCACTTGTGCCTTGTAGATGGTGGACAGGCTTTGGGGAGTCTGGAGGTGAGTTACTCGCCTCAGGATTCCTAGCCTCTGACCTGCTCTTGTAGCCATGGTATTAAAATAACTACTCCAGTTCAGTTTCTGGTCAATGGTAGCCCCTCCAGGATGTTGATAGTGGGGGATTCAGCGATGGTAATGCCGTTGAATGTCAAGGGGAGATGGTTAGATTCTCTCTTGTTGGAGATGGTCATTGCCTGGCACTTGTGTGGTACGAATGTTACTTGCCACTTATCAGCCCAAGCCTGGATATTGTCCAGGTCTTGCTGCATTTCTACACGGACTGCTTCAGTATCTGAGGAGTCACGAATGGTGCCGAGCATTGTGCAATCATCAGCGAGCATCCCCACTTCTGAACTTATGATTGAAGGAAGGTCATTGATGAAGCAGCTGAAGATGGTTGGGCCTAGGACACTACCCTGAGGAACTCCTGCAGTGATGTCCTGGAGCTGAGATGATTGACCTCCAACAACCACAACCATCTTCCTTTGCGCTAGGTACAACTCCAACCAGTGGAGAGTTTTCCCTCAATTCCAATTGACTCCAGTTTTGCTAGGGCTCCTTGATGCCATACTCGGTCAAATGCTGCCTTGATGGTCAAGGGTAGTCACTCTCACCTCACCTCTTGAGTTCAGCTGTTTTGTCCATGTTTGAGCGAAGGCTGTAATGAGGTCAGAAGCTGCGTGGCCCTGGCGGAACCCAAACTGAGCGTCACTGAGCAGGTTATTGCTAAGCAAGTGCTGCTTGATAGCACTGTTGATGACACCTTCCATCACTTTACTGATGATTGAGAGTAGGCTGATGGGGTGGTAATTGGCCGGGTTGGACTTGTCTTCCTTTTTGTGTACAGGACATACCTGAACATTTTCCACATTGCAGGGTAGATGCCAGTGTTGCAGCTGTACTGGAACAGCTTGGCTAGGGGCATGGCAAGTTCTGGAGCACAGGTCTTCAGTACTATTGCCGGAATATTGTCAGGGCCCATAGCTTTTGCAGTATCCAGTGCCTTCAGTCATTTCTTGATATCACGCGGAGTGAATCGAATTGGCTGAAGTCTGGCATCTGTGATGCTGGGGACTTCAGGAGGAGGCTGAGATGGATCATCAACTCAGCACTTCTGGCTGAAGATTGTTGCAAATGCTTCAGCCTTATCTTTCGCACTGATGTGCTGGGCCCCCCCATCATTGAGGATGGGTATATTTGTGGAGCCACCTCCTCCAGTTAGTTGTTTAATTGTCCACCAACATTCACGGTTGGATCTGGCAGGACTGCAGAGCTTCGATCTGATCCGTTGGTTATGGGATCGCTTCGCTCTGTCTATTGCATGCTGCTTATGCAATTTGGCACGCAGAGAGTCCTGTGTTGTAGCTTCACCAGGTTGACACTTCATTTTGAGGTATGCCTGGTGCTGCTCCTGGCATGCCCTCCTGTACTCTTCATTGAACCAGGGTCGGTCTCCTGGCTTGATGGTAATGGTAGAGTGGGGGATATGCCGGGCCATGAGGTCACAGATTGTGGTTGAATACAATTCTGCTGCTGCTGATGGCCCACAGCACCTCATGGATGTCCAGTTTTGCATTGCTAGATCTGTTCGAAATCTATCCCATTTAGCGCAGTGGTAGTGCCACACAACACGATGGAGGGTATCCTCAATATGAAGACGGGACTTTGTCTCCACAATGACTATGCGGTGGTCACTCCTATCAGTACTGTCATGGACAGAAGCAACTGCGGCAGGCAGATCTGTCAGGACAAGGTCAAGTATATTTTTCCCTCTTGTTGGTTTCCTCACCACCAGCTGCATACCAAGTCTTGCAGCTATGTCTTTTTTAGGACTCGGACAGTGGTGTTGCTACCGAGCCTCTCTTGATGATGGATATTGAAGTCCCCCACTCAAAGTACATTCTGCGCCCTTGCCACCTTCAGCGCTTTTCAACATGGAGGAGTAATGTTTCATCACCACTTAACTTCCCCTTCTGGTCCTCATGTTAACTGATATTGTTAACAGATTTCTCCCTTCAGGTGTTGTCTCTCTCAACTTTAAATCCATTGTCATTATCCCCTCCTCAAAAAAACAACTCTTGACCCTACAGTTTTTACAGACTAATGTACAGAAATCATGGAGTGGAGCTTAAGCACATGAGCTTATGATTCAGAGGCAAGATTGTTCCCAACATTGACACTGCAAAATACTGAGGGACGCAGTTCTATGAGATTCTCCCAATCATCTATTAGAACTCCAGTGGGAGAGCCAGGGAAACCTCTGAAAACAGCTAAGTTGGGGCAGGTGAGTGAGTGGGAAATCCTGTGTGAATACAAGAAATCTTCATAAATTTATTTATGATGCCACTATACCCGGAATTCTTACTTCCCTTTGCGCCTATGTGTCTGTCTGTTTCTGTGCCTGTGCCTGTCTCTGTGCATGTATTTATCTATGCCCATGTATGTGTGTGTGTCTCTGTGTATGTCTTTGTGTGGGACTGTGGAAAGTTGTTTCAGACAGCTGACTACATTGGGCTGAAGAGCTTCCTTCTGCTGTATAATTAATTAATTCCACCTGCCTGTAACCATAGGTCAAACTAAGGTCTGTACCTTCAGCAGGATCTGAGAGAGGATCTCATGAGGTGCCTGAGGTCATCAGATTTCTGCATTTTTCAACATGATAACTGGGCATCCCGATTTATGTATATTCATCACACAAACATTCCTCCAACGATAGGACTAGCATCTTTAGGTAGCTGACACTGCCCTTCACAAATTAGACTCCCCAGGACTTGGTCGCTATTCACAGGGGACTCTCACACAGAAAATTTAAAAATGATTGCAGTCAGCAAGTAGACCTCGGCTTCCCTTAGTTAGATACCAACAGGGAGCAGGCAGTTTAACTCAGATCACATACCAGTCTAACTAGATACCTGCCTCAAACTGATGCTAGTCAGATAACAGTAACAGTGAAATAGCAAGAAGTTTTGGTCAAGTCCACCATTAACGCCAGTACGAACCATTATCTCTAATCATACCTGAACTCTGGCCTCGGTGAGCTCAGTGCCCACAGCCAGCTGTTCTCGGGCATAGACGTCTGGATAGTGAGTTTTCTGAAATGCCTTCTCTAGTTCCTCCAGCTGGTAACTGGTGAAAGTGGTTCTGTTCCGCCTCTTCTTGTTCTTGCTGCTGTTATCTTCCTCGCTGTGCTCATTCAAAATCATAATCCCTGGGAGCTCTTTTACTTTTCCACAGACTTTCAGCGGATGTTGACAGCCTGGCTGTAAAAGTTGATAATCAATGGTTCTGGAAACATTGGTGTTCACTGTTAAAGAAAACAAAGGGAGTGTGAAATGGGGCTGGATACTTCTACCTGAATGAAAGATGGGGAAATATCAATGCAAGAAATCTGATTCTGAAATATGTGGCTTTTTGACAATATGATTTCATTGGTGAAATGAAAACTTGCTGTCAACCACAATACACTGAGAACAATAATCCTGATGTTTCTTAAAAAGCCACTGAGAATTAACAGAGTGTCAGGTACCTCGTATTCCTACACTGACTAGCGCACTGCACTGAGTAGTAATTCATAGATTACTACACTCCAGACCTACTTGCTGATCTATGTCCTAATTGTTCAAACTGTCTTTGCAGGACCTTAATTCTTCTGGCCATTAGTTTCCTTGCCCTGCTACCTGGAACACAAGCCACCCTTTCAGAACCCTTGGTGGAAAGACATTTGCCTGTTCCCCTAACTGTTCCATCTGCCATTCCTGCTGTTTTTCTGTATTTCACTTCTTGCTATATGAAGTCATTTTTTCTCCCGGCTACCTTCCTCCAGATTACAGTTATTGTCATGATATTTGGTACTGATACCTGTTTTTCAATTCAGCACTCTAGAACCTCAGTGATCAGAACCGTGACCATGTTTGTGTAGGCCATGCTACAGATCAATGTCATCATTTTGTACCACAAGAATGAGCTTCGAGCAGTGTCAAAAATGCAGGAAAATTGCACTGCTAACATGTCACCTACATATTCAACTCTGATCATTTGCATTCCACATTACAATGGCCCCAGAAAAACAGAGGAATTATATTCTATAGATTATTGATCATGAATAATTGCAATTATCGTTATGAGTTTTAAGTGATTAAAAAAGTCCAACTCGAAGTAAACAGATAACGCCCAATGCAACAAGGAATCAGGAAATCACTTCCCACTGGCTGCAAAAGTGAAGTGAAATTCAACTGAGTCATAACAAAGAAATCCAGACAATGCTGGAAACACCCAGCAAGCTAGGGCTGTGCCTGAAACATCAACATTCCGACTGTCCACAGATTTTGCGCTGATTCGCTGAGGGTTTCCAGCATTTTCTGTTCTTCTTTCAAATTTCCAGCATTTGCGGGATCTTGTTCTTTGTTTTTGTTCCAGTCAGATAGCTGAAGCCAGCTGGAACACTGATGGGCAGGTGCAATAGTCCTCAGTTTCCTGGAATCGATGAGGGGAAAGTGCCAATTCCTAATTACCCAATTCCTCCTGCTGAAATGTGCACAGACAAGATACTGAATGACTCTGGTCCAGGTACAACTCTAATGCCAAATGAGAGGAAATGGTTAATCATGAGGAGGAAAGCAGCAGATTGCTGGGGAGCTGGATAGGTTAGTGGAGCCACAGATAGGATAGAAAAATCTGAAGTGGTACATTTTGGAAAAAAGAGCAATGGAAGACAAATTGTATTTATTTAACATCTATAATGTCATCAGGATGTTCCAAAGTGCTGAATACCTTTGAAGTGCAATTATTGTTCTGTTTTATCTAGGAAATGTCATTGCCAATTTACATACCCAGATCCCACAACAGCAAATGAGATTAATGACAAGACATTTAGTTGTGTGCTGAGGGATAAGTGTAGGCCAGGACACCAGGAGCGCTCCCTTATTTTTCTTTTAAAAGTGCCGTGGGAACTTTTACACCCACCTGGCCAGTACCTGGCCTTGGTTTAACATATCATTCAAAAGATGACAACTGCAACAATGCTGCAGTCTCTCATTCTGCAATGAAATTAGCCTGGATTATGTTCTCAAATCTTGCATTGGAATCCACAACCTACTAACTCATAGATGAGAGCACTACACATGTTCCATTTCCTGGAAGATGAAGTGGTTATTTTGGCAAGGACAATATTTGAAAAGGAAGAAAATAAAAATGTTTGGGAAAGGCCAGGGGGTTCGCTTTAGAATAGTTAAGGAGCTGGAACTAATATGAGAACAACAGACCTGAACCATTTACTTTGCTATAATTTATATGACATTATAGAAAATCAGTAGAGCCATGAAACACATAGGAAAAGGAATAGGCCATTCAGCTTCTCGAACCTGTTGGAATCATAGAATCATACAATGATATCGCACAGAAGGAGTCCATTCAACCATTGTTCCTGTGGCAGCTCCTCAGCAGAGCTATCCAATTAGCCCCACTCCCGGCTCTTTCTCTATATCCCAGTAATATTTTTTCCCTTCAAGATGTCATCTTTTGAATGTTATGATTGAATCTGCTTCAACCTAGATCACAATAACTTTTAGTGCAACCTAGATCACAATAACTCACTGCATAAAAAAACTATTTCCTCAAGGCATTTGGTTCTTTTGTCAATCACTTTAAATCTGTGTCCTCTGTTTACTGACTCACTTGAAATAGTTTCTCCCTATTTATTATATAAAAACCATTCATAATTTTAGAATCATAGAATGATACAGTATAGATAGAAGCAACTCTGCCCAGAGTGCATGTGCTGAACACTTTTATCAAATTTCCGTGCTGGGACCACTGTTGTTTGTGATATACATAAATGATTTGGAGGAAAGTATAGGTGGTCTGATTAGCAAGTTTGCAGACGACACTAAGATTGGTGGAGTAGCAGATAGTGAAGGGGACTGTCAGAGAATACAGCAGAATATAGATAGATTGGAGAGTTGGGCAGAGAAATGGCAGATGGAGTTCAATCAGGGCAAATACGAAGTGATGCATTTTGGAAGATCCAATTCAAGAGTGAACTATACAAGAAATGGAAAAGTCCTGGGGAAAATTGATGTACAGAGAGATTTGGGTGTTCAGGTCCATTGTTCCCTGAAGGTGGCAACACAGGTAAATAGAGTGGTCAAGAAGGCATACGGCATGCTTTCCTTCATCGGACGGGGTATTGAGTACAAGGGTTGGCAGGTCATGTTACTGTTGTATAAGACTTTGGTTCGGCCACATTTGGAATACTGCGTGCAGTTCTGGTCGCCACATTACCAAAAGGATGTAGATGCTTTGGAGAGGGTGCAGAGGAGGTTCACCAGGATGTTGCCTGGTATGGAGGGCGCTAGCTATGAAGAGAGGTTGAGTACATTAGGATTATTTTCATTAGAAAGATGGAGGTTGAGGGGGGACCTGATTGAGGTGTACAAAATCATGAGAGGTATAGACAGGGTGGATAGCAAGAAGCTTTTTCCCAGAGTGGGGGATTCAATTACTAGGGGTCACGAGTTCAAAGTGAGAGGGGAAAAGTTTAGGGGGGATATGCGTGGAAAGTTCTTTATGCAGAGGGTGGTGGGTGCCTGGAACGCGTTGCCAGCGGAGGTGGTAGACTCGGGCACGATAGCGTCTTTTAAGATGTATCTAGACAGATACATGAATGGGCAGGAAGCAAAGAGATACAGACCCTTAGAAAATAGGCGACATGTTTAGATAGAGGATCTGGATCGGCGCAGGCTTGGATGGCCGAAGGGCGTGTTCCTGTGCTGTAATTTTCTTTGTTCTTTGTTCCTCTTAACCTTTTATGCTCTAAGGAGAAAAACACCAGATTTTCCAATCTCTCTACATAATTGCAGTCCCACATCCCTGGTACCATTCCAGTAAATCTCTTCTGCACCCTCTCCAAAGCCTTCATGCCCTTCCTAAGGTGTGGTGCCCAGAATTGGCCTCAATATTCCAGCTGAGGCTTAACCATTGTTTTCCAAAGGTTTAACACAAGTTTCATGCTTTTGTGCTCTATTACAGGATTGCGGCTGCCTGCAATGAATTTGGCCTAACCATCAGCCTCAAGAAAACGAACATCATGGGGCAGGACGTCAGAAATGCTCCATCCATCAATATTGGCGACCAGGCTCTGGAAGTGGTTCAAGAGTTCACCTACCTAGGCTCAACTATCACCTGTCTCTAGATGCAGAAATCAACAAGCGCATGAGAAAGGCTTCCTCTGCTATGTCCAGACTGGCCAAGAGAGTGTGGGAAAATGGCGCACTGACACGGAACACAAAAGTCCGAGTGTATCAAGCCTGTGTCCTCAGTACCTTGCTCTATGGCAGCGAGGCCTGGACAACGTATGTCAGCCAAGAGCGACGTCTCAATTCATTCCATCTTCGCTGCCTCCGGACAATACTTGGCATCAGGTGGCAGGACCGTATCTCCAACACAGAAGTCCTCGAGGCGGCCAACATCCCCAGCCTATACACACTACTGAGTCAGCGGCGCTTGAGATGGCTTGGCCATGTGAGCCGCATGGAAGATGGCAGGATCCCCAAAGACACATTGTACAGCGAGCTCGTCACTGGTATCAGACCCACCGGCCGTCCATGTCTCCACTTTAAAGACGTCTGCAAACGCGACATGAAGTCCTGTGACATTGATCACAAGTCGTGGGAGTCAGTTGCCAGCGTTCGCCAGAGCTGGCGGGCAGCCATAAAGGTGGGGCTGAAGTGTGGTGAGTCAAAGAGACTTAGCAGTTGGCAGGAAAAAAGACAAAAGCGCAAGGGGAGAGCCAACTGTGTAACAGCCCCGACAAACAAATTTTTCTGTAGCGCCTGTGGAGGAGCCTGTCACTCTAGAATTGGCCTTTATAGCCACTCCAGGCGCTGCTCCACACACCACTGACCACCTCCAGGCGCTTACCCATTGTCTCTCGAGATAAGGAGGCCAAAGAAGACGCTGTATCTGGAGAATCCTTGGCATCATGTGGCAGGACCGTATCTCCAACACAGAAGTCCTTGACGCGGCCAACATCCCCAGCATATACACCCTAGTAAGCCAGCGGCGCTTGAGATGGCTTGGCCATGTGAGCCGCATGGAAGATGGCAGGATCCCCAAGGACACATTGTACAGCGAGCTCGTCACTGGTATCAGACCCACCGGCCGTCCATGTCTCCTCTTTAAAGACGTCTGCAAACGCGACATGAAGTCCTGTGACATTGGCCACAAGTCGTGGGAGACAGTTGCCAACGATCGCCACAGCTGGCGGGCAACCATAAAGGCGGGGCTAAAGTGTGGCGAGTCGAGGTGACTTAGCAGTTGGCAGGAAAAAAGACAGAAGCGCAAGGAGAGAGCCAACTGTGTAACAGCCCCGACAACCAATTATATCTGCAGCACCTGTGGAAGAGTCTGTCACTCTAGAATTGGCCTTTATAGCCACTCCAGGCGCTGCTTCACAAACCACTGACCACCTCCAGGCGCTTACCCATTGTCTCTCGAGACAAGGAGGCCAAAGAAAGAAAGAAAGAAAGACTCTATTAATAAAGCTAAGGATCCCATATCTTTTTAACAGCCTTCTCAACTTGTCCTGCCACCTTCAAAAATTTGTGTACATACATCCCCAGTTCTTTCTGTTACTGACTGCCTTTAAAATTGTACCTTTTAGTTCATATTGCCTTTCTTCATTCTTCCTACCAAAATGTATCACTGCACACTTCCCCGAGTTAAATTTTATTACCATGTGTCTGTCCATTTCACCAATCTATGTCCCCCTGATGTCTGTCTTCCTCACTGTTACTGCATTTCTGACTTTCAAATCATCTGCAAACTTTGAAATTATGCCCTGTACACGCAAGTCCAGATCATTACTATATGCTAAAAAGAGCAATAGTCTTAAAATAGACTCCTAAGGAACACCAGTGTATACTTCCCTCCAATTTGAAAAACAACCGTTCACTACTATACTCTCTGCTTTCTGTCTCTTACCCAATTTTGTATCAATCCTTCCACTGTCCCTTTAATCCCATGTCCTTCAATTTTGCAAACAAGTTGATTATGCAGTACTTTGTCAAATGCCTTTTGAAAGTTCACATGCACAGCATAGAACCATAGAAAAATTACGGCACAGAAGGAGGCCATTTAGCCCATCATGTCCATGCCAGCCGAACAAAATAGCCACAAAATCTCATCCCACTTTCCAGCACCTAGTCCATAGCCTTGCAGATTACAGCACCTCAGGTGCATGTCCAGGTACCTTTTAAAAGAATTGAGGGTTTCTGCCTCCACCACCAATCCTGACAGTGAATTCCAGACACCCACCACCCTCTGGGTGAAAAAGGTTTTCCTCATGTCCCCTCTAATCCTTCTACCAATCACCTTAAATCTGTGCCTTCTGGTAATTGACCTCTCCACTAGGGGAAACAGGTCCTTCCTGTTTACTCTATCTAGGCCCCTCATAATTTTGTACACCTCAATTAAGTCACCCCTCAGCCTTCTCTGTTCTAAGGAAAACAACCCTGGCCTATCCAATCTTTCCTCACAGCTGCAATTTTCAAGCCCTGGCAACATTCTTGTAAATCTCCTCTGTACTCTCTCCAGAGCAATTATGTCCTTTCTGTAATGTGGTGACCAGAACTGTAAGCAATACTCTAGCAGTGGCCTAACCAGCGTTTTATACAGTTTCAGCATTACATCCCTGCTTTTGAATTCTATACCTTGGCCAATAAAGGAAAGCATTCCATTTGCCTTCTTCACCACTCTATCTACCTGTCTTGCCACCTTCAGGGACCTGTGGACATGCACTCCAAGGTCTCTCACTTCTTGTACCTCTTTCAATATCCTCCCGTTTATTGTGTATTCCCTCGCTTTATTTGCCCTCCCCAAATGCATTACCTCACACTTATCTGGATTGAATTCCATTTGCCATTTTTCCACCCACTCAACCAAACCATTAATATCATTCTGGAGTCTACATCTATCCTCTTCACTATCAACTACACGGCCAATGTTTGTGTTATCAGCAAATTTCCCAATCATGCTTCCCACATTTAAGTCCAAATCATTAATATATACCACAAACAGCAAGGGACCTCTCTTTTGCGTGTTCAAAGAATTCAATCAAGTTAGTCAAACATAATTTGCCTTTAACAAATCTGTGCTGGCTTTCATTTGTAAGTCCATACTTTTCCAAATGTCAAGTAATTTTGTTCCAAATTATTGCCTCTAAACATTAGGCTGACTGGCCTGTAGTTGCTGGGTTTATCTTTCTCCCCCTTTTTAAACAAAGATGTAACATTTGCAATTGTCTGGTCCTCTACCACCCATTTATCAAAGGAGGATTGGAAGATTGAGGTCAGATATTCTGCAATTTCCACCCTTACTCTTTCAATAACCTAGGATGCATCTCATCCGGTCCAGGTGACTTTTCTACTCTGAGAACAGCCAGCCTTTTAACTACTTCTTCTTTATCTATTTTATCCTATCCAATATCGCTACTGCCTCCTCTTTTACTGCTACATTGGCAGCATACTCTTCTCTCATGAAGACTGATGCAAAGTACTCATTTAGTACCTCAACCATGCTTTCTGCCTCCACAAAAATAACTTCTCTTTGGTCTCTAATCAGCTCCACCCTGCATTTGATTACCCTCTTACTATTAATATGTTTATAAAATATAATTTTTTATTCCAATCCACCTGGCCAACAAACAGCAAAGGACTAACACCCTCAGCAACATCTCTTTTACTTCTTCAATTCACTGAAGTTTTTCTCCAGTTAAGTATTTTTATGCTTTTCCAAAACTATTCTAAACCCAATTTGATTGTGATCACTTTTCTCCAAATGCTCCCACACTGAAATTTGTTCCAGCGCCCCACTTAATTTCTCAGAACTAGATCCAACACTGCTTCCTTCCTTGTTGGGTTGGAAATACTCTGCTCCAGAAAATTCTCTTGTACACATTTCAGGAATTCCTCCTCTTTGCCTATAAAATTGATTAATTTAAAATATTTACATCAGCCTATTTAATGTATTATTCCTAATAAAATTAAAGGATAGTGAATTGAGATTGTTTTGTCATACGTTACCGAAGAGCAAAATGGGAAATGTGATTGGGACATTGATGAGAATGGTGTGTTTGTGTCTAAGACTCAATACGTGGAGTTGTCAGTCAGTGTTTTGGAATTGACAGCACTTTCATCAGAACTAGTTTCACTGTCTATAAACTTCAAATGGCCTCACATTTCAACTAAGGATTTAATGGAGAATATCTTTTTCCACACACAAAGTAGAAATTTCTCACTTGTTATAATGGATATTAAGTGGAAAACTACATTTACAGCGAAAACAAAAATTATAAATCTCAATATAAAGCATAATTGAGAATACTGGCTGTCTGAATTACCTGCAGCAATGCTGGGACATTGAACAGGTCAGCTAGCATCTAAAAGGAGAAAAGCCGGTTACAATTCAGGGTCAGACCAGCATCGCAATACCCGAAACATCAACTCGCAATTCTTTTGTCATCCGTTGGCTGCTCTGATCTGTACTCCCAACACTTTCTCTTTTTAAACTGATTCGGAATTCGGAAAGCTAATAGAATGTATAATTTATTGCAAGGGCAATTGCATACAAAAGTAGGGAGGTTATTGCTCTCGCTATACAAGGCATTGGTGAGACCACACCTGGAGTATTGTGTACAGTATTGGTCTCCTTACTTAAGGAAGGATGTGAATGAGTTGGAAGCAGTTCAGAGAAGGTTTACTAGACTAATACCTGGAATAGACAGGCTGTCTTATGAGGAAAGGTTGAACAGGCTAGTCTTGTATCCACTAGAGTTTAGAAGAGTAAGAGGCGACTTGATTGAAACATATACGATTCTGAGGGGTCTTGACAGGGTGGATGTGGAAAGGATGTTTCCCCTTGTGGGAGAATCTAGAGCTGGAGTCACTGTTTTAAAAGTAAGGGGTCACCCATTTAAGACAGAGATGAGGAGAAATTTTTTCTCTCAGAGGGTTGTGAGTCTTTGGAATTCTCTTCCTCAAAAGGCAGTGGAAGCAGAGTCTTTGAATATTTTAAAGGCAGAAGTAGATAGATTCTTGATAAGCAAGGGGGTGAAAGGTTA
This sequence comes from Heterodontus francisci, assembly GCF_036365525.1. Classification (NCBI taxonomy): domain Eukaryota; kingdom Metazoa; phylum Chordata; class Chondrichthyes; order Heterodontiformes; family Heterodontidae; genus Heterodontus; species Heterodontus francisci. Next base: position 78,755,366 of record NC_090395.1, on the reverse strand, counting down.
TTGGGGGTAGGTGAGAATGTGGAGTTGAGGTTACAATCAGATCAGCCATGATCTTATTGAATGGCGGAGCAGGCTCGAGGGGCCAAGTGGCTTACTCCTGCTCCTCATTTGTTTGTTCGTATGTTCATACGGGAAGAGTAAAGAGATGGAGCTATGAGGAGAGTGAAGTTACAGAGCTTCGGGGAGAATGAAGGTACAGGGCTATGGAGAGAGTGAAGATACAGAGCTTCGGGGAGAATGAAGGTACAAGGCTATGGAGAGAGTGAAGATACAGAGCTACAGGGAGAGTGACTATACAGGGCTTTGAGGAAAGTGAAAATACAGGTTTATGGGGAGAAGGAGAGGAGTACTAAGCCTATGGAGATAGAAGGTACAAAACTATTGGGAAGGAGATACCTGACCATGGAGAGAGGGAGAGAGAAGATTTAGGGTTACAGAGTGAATTAGTTTGCAGGGCTATGAAGTCAGAAAGAAGATTCAGGACAATGAGGAGCACATAAGTGAGATTCTTTTTTGCATTGTTCTGGCTCAGGTTTGATAGGCTAAATGGCACCATTGCTGCTATAACCATTTTTGGTTCTCTCTAATATCTCTAGCTTTAGGTTAAAGTGCCCAATGTACTTAGTATTTAATATCCTTGTAACACTCAAACCCTAAACATGCAAGTTTGCCTCCAAGGCACAGACCATTCTGACTTCAAAATATATAACTGCTCCTTTATTGTTACTGGATAAAAATCCTGGAACTTCCTTCCTAACAGCACTTTGAGTGTACCTAAACCATACAGACTGGAGCAGTTCAAGAAGTTGGCTCACCACAACTTTCTCAAGGGCAATTAGGGACGGGTAACAAATTCTGGCCTTGCCAGTGACACCCACATACCATGAAAGAATAAAAATAGTATTATTGTTCAGGACCCTTGTGACAAGAGACACAATAATGTAATAATTCACAACTTCAACACAGGATGGAAGTCAAGGGAGTAAGGGTAGTATTAATCGGAGATAAACATTGTCTATGAAATACCAAACACAATGTTGTCATGTTTAAGTGCAGCAGCGAAATCCATCTGTTTCTGGATTGTGAACCAAATATTATTTCTAGCTGAAGATATCATTTCAATCTAAATATTCTGAGGCAGCAACTGTACCTACGGGAAATATCGAGACTTTCACTCCCTTTTCATTAAAGGGAAATGTTCCTGCTTTTATAGTGTTTATATAGTCAGAAGGTGAGCCTCACTAGTAACACCCATTCTCATTTAACTGTTGATATCCTTGGACTGTAAGTATTCCCAGGGTAGAGGAGGTAGAAATTCCAGATTGAGACCCAGCTACCTTGAAGGAGCAGTGGTGTCATTTCAAAATGTGAAATGGATTAATATATATATATAAAGTTTTTATATCTGAGAAAAATTAAAATAAATTTTCCAATTGTGCCCACAGTGTTTTAAAATAACTATTTAAAACCATTGAATAAAAGCAAAAGATAAAAGACCTATCATGAATTTATGAACAGTTTGCAGATTTATAACGATAATTTTCATTGTACAGATAACTATTAATCAGTCGAAATATTTCGGAATCCGTAATTGCCTGCAATTATAAATAAAGAAGCTTGAGATGGTTTGATTATTACAATATTCCTAAATATTAACTGGATCTTCATATAGCTATTATCTTTTTTTGATTAGTTTATGGGATGTGGGTGTCGCTGGCCAGGCCAGCATTTATTGCCCATCCCTTGTTGCCCTTGAGAAGATGGTGGTGAGCTGCCTTCTTGAACTGCTGCAGTCCATGGGGGTTAGATATAACCACAGTGTTGTTAGGAAGGGAGTTCCAGGAATTTTACCCGGCGACAGTGAAGGAACTGCAATATAATTCCAAGTCAGGATGGTGTTTGGCTTGGATGGGAAATTGCAGGTGGTGGTGTTCCCATGCATGTGCTGCCCTTGTCCTTCTAGGTGGTAGAGGTCGTGGGTTCTTGAACTTCTGTCTGAACTTAAAGTGGATAAAGCACCAGGGCCGGATGAGATACATCCAAGGATACGGAGGGAAGTGAGGGTAGAAATCGCAGAGGCACTGGCCATAATTTTTCGGTCTTCCTTAGACTCGGGGGGTGGTGCCAGAGTACTGGAGAATTGCAAACATGACACCCTTGTTCAAAAAAGGGTGTAAAGATAAGCCCAGCAATTACAGGCCAGTCAGTTTAACTTTGGTGGTGGGAAACCTTCTAGAAAAAATAATTCGGGACAAAATCAATAGTCACAGGGACAAATGGGAGTTGATTAAGGAAAGCCAGCATCGATTTCTTAAGGGAAAATCATGTCTAACTAACTTCCTGGAGTTTTTTGAGGAGGTAACAGAGAGGGTTGATGAGGGCAATGCTGTTGATATGGTGTACATGGACTTTCAAAAGGCATTTGATACAGTGCCACACAACAGACTTGAGAGCAAACTTGTAGTTCATGGAATAAAAGGGACAGTAGCAACATGGAGATTTAATTGGCTGAGAGACAGGAAACAGAGAGTAGAGGATAATGGATGTTTTTCGGGTTGGAGGAAGGTTTGTAGTGGAGCTCCCCAGGGATCAGTGTTGGGAACCTTGCTTTTCCTGATATATATTAGTGACCTAGACCTTGGTGTACAGGGCACAATTTCAAAGTTTGCAGATGATACAAAACTTGGAAGTTGTGAACTGTGAGGAGGACAGTGTAGAACTTCAAAAGGACATAGACAGGTTAGTGGATTGGGCAGACAGGTGGCAGATGAAGTTCAATGCAGAGAAATGTGAAGTGATTCATTTTGGTAGGGAGAACTTAGAGAGACAATATAGAATAAAGGGACAATTCTAAAGGGGGTGCAGGAGCAGAGGGACCTGGGTATATATGTCCATAAGTCATGAAAGGTGGCAGGACAGGTTGAGAGAGTGGTTAATAAAGCATACAGTATCCTGGACTTTATTAATAGGGGCATAGAGTACAAGAGTAAGGAAGTTATGTTGAACTTGTATAAGACACAAGTTCGGCCTCAGCTGGAGTATTGCGTCCAGTTCTGGGCACCGCACTTTAGGAAAGATGTGAGGGCATTGGAGAGAGTACAGAAAAGATTCACGAGAATGGTTCCAGGGATGAGGAATTTCAGTTATGAAGATAGATTGGAGAAGTTGGGACTGTTTTCCTTGGAGAAGAGAAGGCTGAGAGGTGATTTGAAAGAGGTATTCAAAATCATGAGGGGTCTGGACAGAGTAGATAGAGAGAAACTGTTCCCACTTGTGAAAGGATCAAGAAAGAGAGGGCACTGATTTAAAGTATTTGGTAAGAGAAGCAAAAGTGACATGAGGAAAAACATTTTCACGCAGCGAGTGGTTAAGGTCTGGAATGTGCTGCCTGAGAACTTGGTCGAGGCAGGTTCAATTGAAGCATTCAAAAGGGAATTGGACAGTTATATGAAAAGGAAGAATGTGCAGGGATACAGGGAGAAGGCGGGGGAATGGAACTGAGGGAATTGCTCTTTCAGAGAGCCAGTTTGGACACGATGGGCCAAATAGCCTCCTTCTGCACTTTAACAGTTCTTTGATTCAGTGGGTTTGGAAGGTGCTGTCTAAGGAGCCTTGGTGAGTTGCTGCAGTGTATCTTGTAGATGGTACACACTGCTGCCACTGTGCGTCGGTGGTGGAGGGAGTGAATGTTTGTAGATGGGGTGACAATCAAGCGGGCTACTTTGTCCTGGATGGTGTCGAGCTTCTTGAGTGTTGTTGGAGCTGCACCCATCCAGGCAAGTGGAGAGTATTCCATCACACTCCTGACTTGTGCCTTGTAGATGGTGGACAGACTTTGGGGAGTCAGGAGCTGAATTACTCACTGTAGGATTCCCAGCCTCTGACCTGCTCTTCTAGCCATGATATTTATATGGCTACTCCAGTTCAGTTTCAGTTCAATGATAAGCCCCAGGATGTTGATAGTGGGGGATTCAGCGATGGTAATGCCATTGAATGTCGAGGGGAGATGGTTAGATTTTCTCTTGTTGGAGATGGTTGATGCCTGGCACTTGTGTGGTACGAATGTTACTTGCCACTTATCAGCCCAAGCCTGGATATTGTCCGGGCCTTGCTGCATTTCTACATAGACTGCTTCAGTATCTGAGGAGTCATGATTGTTGCTGAATATTGTGCAATCATCAGCGCACTTCTGACCTTATGATTGAAGGAAGGTCATTGATGAAGCAGCTGAAGATAGTTGGCGCTCGGACACTATCCTGAGGAACTCCTGCAGTGATGTCCTGGAGCTCAGTTGATTGACCTCCAACAACCACAACCATCTTCCTTTGTGCTAGGTATGACTCCAGCCAGCGGAGGGTTTTCCCCCGATTCCCATTGACTCCAGTTTTGCTAGGGCTCCTTGATGCCATATTTGGTCAAATGCTGCCTTGATGGTCAAGGGCAGTCACTCTCACCTCACCTCATGAGTTCAGCTCTTTTGTCCATATTTGAACCAAGGCTGTAATGAGGTCTGGAGCTGCGTGGCCCTGGCGGAACCCAAACTGAGCATCACTGAGCAGGTTATTGCGAAGCAAGTGCTGCTTGATAGCACTGTCGATGACACCTTCCATCAGTTTATTGATGATCGAGAGTAGACTGCTGTGGCAGTAATTGGTCATGATGGACTTGTCCTGCTTTTTGTGTACAGGACATACCTGGGCAATTTCCACATTGTCGGGTAGATGCCAGTGTTGCAGTGTGCTGGAACAGCTTGGCTAGGGGCGTGGCAAGTTCTGGAGCACAGGTCCTCAGTACTATTGCTGGAATGTTTTCAGGGCCCATAGCCTTTGCAGTATCTAGTGCCTTCAGTCATTTCTTGATATCACGCGGAGTGAATCGAATTGACTGAAGTCTGGCATCTGTGATGCTGGGGACTTCAGGAGGAGACTGAGATGGATCATCAACTCAGCACTTCTGGCTGGTGATTGTTGCAAATGCTTCTGCCTTATCTTTCGCACTGATGTACTCTTGAACCACTTCCAGAGTGTGGTCACCGATATTGATGGATGGGGCATTTCTGACGTCCTGTCCCATGATGTTCGTTTTCTTGAGGCTGATGGTTAGGCCAAATTCATTGCAGGCATCCGCAAACCTGTCAATGAGTCTCTGCAGACACTCTTCTGTGTGAGATGTTAATGCAGCATCGTCAGCAAAAAGGAGTTCCCTGATGAGGACTTTCCGTACTTTGGTCTTCACTCTTAGACGGGCAAGGTTGAACAACCTGCCACCTGATATTGTGTGGAGGAAAATTCCTTCTTCTGAAGACTTGAACGCATGTGACAGCACCAGGGAGAAGAAGATCCCAAACAGTGTAGGTGCGAGAACACAGCCCTGTTTCACGCCACTCAGGATTGGAAAGGGGTCTGATGAGGCGCCGCTATGCTGAATTGTGCCTTTCATATTGTCATGGAATGAGGTGATGATACTTAGTAGCTTTGGTGGGCATCCAATATTTTCTAGTAGTCTGAAGAGACCACGTCTGCTGACGAGGTCAAAGGCTTTGGTGAGATCAATGAAAGCAACGTAGAGGGGTATCTGTTGTTCACGGCATTTCTCCTGTAGCTGGCGAAGGGAGAACAGCATGTCAATGGTGAATCTCTTTGCTTGAAAGCCACACTGTGCCTCAGGAGAGACACACTCAGCCAGCTTCTGGAGCATGTTTCAGGTGACACGAGCGAAGACTTTCCCCACTATGCCGAGCAGGGAGATTCCACGGTAGTTGTTGCAGTCACCGCGGTCACCCTTGTTCTTATAGAGGGTGATGATATTGGCATCGCGCATGTCCTGTGGTACTGCACCCTCGTACCAGCACAGGCAAAGCAGTTCGTGCAGTGCTGAATGTATAGCAGGCTTGGCACTCTTGATTATTTCGGGGGTAATGATGCTGCAGTAACATCTCACACAGAAGAGTGTCTGCAGAGACTCATCGACAGGTTTGCGGCTGCCTGCAATGAATTTGGCCTAAACATCAGCCTCAAGAAAACTAACATCATGGGAAAGGACATCAGAAATGCCCCATCCATCAATATCGGCGACCACACTCTGGAAGTGGTTCAAGAGTTCCCCTACCTAGGCTCAACTATCACCAGTAACCTGTCTCTCGATGCAGAATTAAACAAGCGCATGGAAAAGACTTCCTCTGCTATGCCCAGACTGGCCAAGAGAGTGTGGGAAAATGGCGCACTGACACAGAACACAAAAGTCCAAGTGTATCAAGCCTGTGTCCTCAGTACCTTTCTCTACGCAGCGAGGCCTGGACAACGTACGTCAGCCAAGAGCGACGTCTCAATTCATTCCATCTTCGCTGCCTCCGGAGAATCCTTGGCATCAGGTGGCAGGACCGTATCTCCAACACAGCAGTCCTCGAGGCGGCCAACATCACCAGCATATACATCCTACTGAGCCAGCGGCACCCGAGATGGCTTGGCCATGTGAGCCGCATGGAAGATGGCAGGATCCCCAAGGACACATTGTACAGCGAGCTCGTCACTGGTACCAGACCCACCGGACGTCCATGTCTCCGCTTTAAAGACGTCTGCAAACGCGACATGATCACAAGTCGTGGGAGTCAGTAGCCAGCGATCGCCAGAGCTGGCGGGCAACCATAAAGGCGAGGCTAAAGCGTGGCGAGTCGAACAGACTTAGCAGATGGCAGGAAAAAAGCCACAAGCGCAAGGAGAGAGCCAACTGTATAACAGCCCTGACAAACAATTTTATCTGCAGCACCTGTGGAAGAGTCTGTCACTCTAGAATTGGCCTTTATAGCCACTCCAGGCGCTGCTTCACAAACCACTGACCACCTCCAGGCACTTACCCATTGTCTCTCGAGACAAGGAGGCCAAAGAAAGAAAAAAGAAAGAAAGAAAAAGAAAGATGTGCTGGGCCGCCCCCATCATTGAGGATGGGGATATTTGTGGAGCCACCTCCTCCAGTTAGTTGTTTAATTATCCACCACCATTCATGACTGGATATGGCAGGACTGCAGATCTTAGATCTAATCCATTGGTTGTGGGTCGCTTAGCTCTGCCTATCACATGCTGCTTATGCTGTTTGGCATGCAAGTAGTCCTGTGTTGTAGCTTCATCAGGTTGACACCTCATTTTGAGGTATGCCTGGTGCTGCCCCAGGCATGCCCTCCTGCACTCTTCAGGTTGGTCTCCTGGCTTGATAGTAATGGTAGAGTCAGGGATATGCTGGGCCATGAGGTTACAGATTGTGGTTGAGTACAATTCTGCTGCTGCTGTTGGTCCACAGCGCCTCATGGATGCCCAGTTTTGCATTGCTAGATCTGTTTGAAATCTATCCCATTTGGCACGGTGGTATCCTCAATGTGAAGGCAGGACTTTGTCTCCACAAGGACTGTGCAGTGGTCACTCCTACCAATACTGTCATGGACAGATGCATCTGCGGCCGGCAGATAGGTGATGATGAGGTCATGAATATTTTTCCCTCTTGTTGGTTCCCTCACCACCTGCTGCATACCCAGTCTAGCAGCTATGTCCTTTAGGATTCGGCCAGCTCAGTCAGTAGTGGTGCTACCGAGCCACTCTTAGTGATGGACATTGAAGTCCCCCACCCAGAGTACATTCTGCACCCTTGCCACCCTCAGTGCTTCCTCCAAGTGGTGATCAAATGGAGGAGTACTGATTCATCAGCTGAGTGCGGGAGTGGGGGCGGGGGGGTGCGGGGGGGGGTGGGTAGGTGGTAATCAGCAGGAGGTTTCCTTGCCTATGTTTGACCTGATGCCATGAGACTTCATGGGGTCTGGAGTGGATATTGAGGACTCCCAGGGCAACTCCCTCCCAATTGTATACCACTGTGCCATCACCTCTGCTGGGTCTGTCCTACCGGTGGAACAGGACATACCCAGGGCTGGTGATGGTTGTGTCTGGGACATTGTCTGTAAGGTATGATTAAGTGAGTATTACTATGTCAGGCTATTGTGGTTAGGTACAACTGAGTGGCTTGCTAGGCCAATTCAGAGGGCATTGAAGAGTCAACCACCTTGTTGTGGGTCTGGAGTCACATGTAGGCCAGACCAGGTAAGGATCGCAGATTTCCTTCCCTAAAGGACATTAGTCCTTTAGATTAATGAATCAGATGGGTTTTTGCAGCAATTGACATTGGTTTCATGGCCATCATTGGACTAGCTTTTTTTACTTCCAGATTTATTAATTGAATTCAATTGTTCACCTTCTGCCATGTTGGGATTCAAAGCCATATCCCCAGAGGAATACCCGGGTCTCTGGGTTACTAGTCCAGTGATAATACCACTACGCCACCCCCTCCCCTATACATACTCCAACAAAAGCAAATATTAACACGTCATTTTACATCAACTTACCAAATTCTTTGGAAAGGAAATTAAATATAGTCAGTTCTAGCCTTTCAATTGCAATATCTCATTAATCTTCTCCTCAGTTTGCTGACATGGGGCCAAGCAGTCTGCTTCCTGTTATGCTGGACCCCCACCTGCCAAGAATGAGGCATATTAATTTTTCCATATGGACATTAAATTTCAAATTGTTGCTGGGAAGAAGTGAAGGCTTGTTACAAGGGCTGTCAGACACCTGGCTGGAAGACACTTACATGCCAATAGGGACAAGAGAGGTTACATCCCTTATCCATTTAACCAACAATGGATTTTGAGCACCAGACATTGAAGGCAGGGAAGTGCATTCCAGTCGCTGCTAAGATGATACAATCCACAGAGCTAAGACGTGGTCAGACCAACTAGTTACATGACTAACCTGCTTGGCAACCTGGGTTTTTCGGAATTGTACAAATAGTTTGAACCGAGAGACTGCAGAGTACACTTAGACTGAAAGAAGATCTCTCCTGTCTGTCTGAACCATCTCTTTCTCACTGAACTCTAAATCCACTGAAGACACATGAAACCAAGAGAGAAAAGTCTCCTACAGCGAACAAGGTTTAAGAAGAATACTGGGCCCCAATGAAAAGTAAGACCTATCTACAATCAAGGACTTTACAGCAAGCTCAAAGAATAGTAACCAAAACCATCTTCAGATATTGCCTCCAACTTTTCCACTTTATTTCTTCTGCTCTTTTCTGTCTCTGTGTTTATTGCGTATACATGCTAGCGTAGGCACATCGTGTATCCATAGGCGTTAACCGAATTAGAGTTTAAGTTTAATAAATTTCAACCTTTCTTTTTAAACCTGAAAAAACCTGTTTGGACTGGTTTCTTTGCCCTATAATTGGAAAGCAGTGATCAAGGATTCACCAAGGGGGAGCTAAAACATGGTATGTTTAAAATTAAACCCTGTTATAGTAAGACCAGGTGAAGGCTGAGAGGGAACCCCAGACACCTTTCTCACCTGATTGTAACATTCCATATTGTATACTTTATGTAATTCTATGTAAATACAGAATAGGATCATTTTTAGATTGAATGGAAATCTTTTCTCACTGGTGCAGAGAGGGAGAGTGAAATAGGAGACAAGAAAAGTGAGCGGGGAGAGAGAGGAAGTGAGTGAGGGCAGAGACAGTTAGCAAGAGAGGGAAGGAAGAGAGTGAGGCGGGCAAGACAGGAAGCAAGGGGAATAGGGTGAGTGAGAGAGGGGGAAGAGAGAGAGGGAATGAGAGTGCAAAATGGGCATAAAGAGTTTAATAGATGGGATATTCGACCACCATTAACTATGGCCCACTAGTTTTAGCTAAAACAGAAGCAGAATTAGGATAGTTTGAAATAATGTTAGAAAACAAGGCAGGAAATTCTGCATTGGGTTAGAAGCTGTTTATTAGTGACTCTGACCATAACCGGCAGCAGACGCACGGGAACACCACCACCAGCAAGTTCCCCCCAAGTCACACACCATCCTGCCTTGGAACTATATCGCCGTTCCTTCACTGTCGCTGGGTCAAAATCCTGGAACTCCCTTCCTAACAGCGCTGTGGGTGTACCTACCCCACAGGGACTGCAGCAGTTCAAGAAGGCAGCTCATCACCACCTTCTCAAGGACAATTAGGAATGGGCAATAAATGCTGGCCTGGCCAGCGATGCCCACATCCCAAGTGAAAATTACATTGTGCATTTTGTTCACTTGAGGCTACCAAACATACACACACACACACACACATATGCCAGCAGCTGGGCTGGAAAGTGCAAGTAAAAGAATAAAGAAGAATCCATTGTTTTCAACAACATGAAGTCTGATATCCTTTACTAAACCCAACTAAATCTTACTTGAGTCCTGAGAACATGACGACGACGACGAGGTAAATAGAAAACGATGGTGAAAAATAGGAAACATTGCTTTCGGGTATGAAACCTATGGGAGGATTTTCTCTGCTTTCTGAGGACAGCTTTTAAGTTGCAGACTGTGTTAGACACACACAATAAGCTTATATAGTGTATACATACATTGATCTCTCCAAAATAACTATACAATCAAAAAAAAAGGTTTTAATCTTGAATCATTGCAGAGAGGTTTCCTCTGAAAGAAACACAATCCCAGATTCTTGATCACGCATTATCACATACTGTTTATCAATATGGCAGTGTCTATGCCCAATCTACCACGTTTTGATGTGCATTTGGAGCCATCATTTGTATCCCACATTGGCAAAAGTAGCTGCGATGTATCAAAGGCACCATGGCAGGTTTTGCAATTACAGATGACAAAAGGAAAATGGCCCTCCTTCTCCAATATGGAGGTGAAGAATTAGAAGACATCTTTGAGACATCTACGCCTGAGCAAAATGACTATGACTCAGCAGAAAATGCACTGACGACCTACGTTATGGCCAAGAAAAATACCATATATGAAATTATTGTCTTCCTTTGCATTGTGCAAGAACTAAATGAGACAATTGACCAATATTGCACACGATCGAGGCAACTCACAACCAAATGTGACTTTGTTGAATGGGAAATCAAAACACAGGCTGTCTCTCTAGTCAACTATACAGAAAAGCACTCGAGAAAAACAGAAAGCTGTCAGAGCTGTTGGAGTTACCAAGATCACCATCGCTCTCAGACTCCAGAGCTACTGAAGTTGAGGCTTCTAATAGTAACTACCACACTCCAAGTTCAACTCCTGTGAACACTGTTCATTGTTCATGTGCCAGGAAACCACATGCAAAGCAACAACGGCCATCTCACAAAGAGAGTTGTGACTTGTCCAAAGAATGTTTCCACTGTGGCGGTGTTTACCCACACCAGACAGAGTGTCCTGCTACTGGTAAACAATGGAAAGCCTGTGGAAAACCCAACCACTTTGCTCATGTTTGTCGCTCATCAGCAAAATCAACTACTAAGATCAATACCAACAAAAGGGTACCACACATATGCGTACCACAGCAAAAAGGACATAAAAGATCCCATGGCACTATTTTGAAGAAGAGCAGGAAGGGTGGTGGGGGGGGGAAGGGGTTTGCTGGTGGTTATCCCTGATGTTAATGCCAATATTTATCCCTCAATCAACACCACAAAAACAGATTATCTGATCATTATCGCACTGCTGTTTGTGGGGGAATTGCTGTGCACAAAATAGCTGCTGCATTTCCTACATTACCACAGTGACTATATATCGAAAGTAAAGGTGAGAGAATGTAGCCAACATGGAGGCAGATGATGCTGAACATACTTTTGTCCTCTCTCTCAGAATTAGCAAACGGCCATATGTGACAATGACCAGTAGCTGCTCAGACTTAAATGCTCTCATAGATACGGGAACATCTGTCAATGTCATGGGAGACAAAACATTCAACAAACTTCAGAATTATGCCATACTCTATTAACCAGGAATATGAAAATTTTCCTTAACAACAGTGACAAACTGCTGAAAATTCAAGGGACTTTTGAAATGCCAGTCTCATTCTAATAGAAAGCGACACTTTGTTAAACTTGACCTCAATGCAGGCTACCATCAAATCAAACTTGCAGAAGAATAGAGATATCTTACTGTATTCTCTACTCACGCTGGACTTTTTCAAACCAAGAGGCTTAACTTTGGAGTCAACTCAGCAGCTGAGGTATTTCAGCACTTGATTCAATCTGCAATTCAAGGACGTGAAGGCACGCTGAACATCAGTGATGACATTCTCATCTACGGTTGCATTGAAAGTGAACTCGAGAAGCGCCTACATGCATGACTACAAAGTCTCAGGGAATATAACCTCACCTTGAATAAAGACAACTTGATTGATTTATTTGTATATAAACTAAAAACTAAAGTGAATTTTATAATTTATAATAGAGTGAGAGAGAGACCAGTAAAAGATAGAAACATAGAAAATAGGAGCAGGAGTAGGCCATTTGGCCCTTCGAGCCTGCTCCACCATTCATTATGTTCATGGCTGATCAGTAGTGAGTATATTAGCTCAAATTAGGACAATTTAATACATAAGCTGTATTAAGTATTATAAGGGTTTATCAGTATTTGTAACGTTTACTAATAGTAGTAAGGTTTATTAGTATTGGCAAAGCTTTATTATCATTGGTAACGTCTATTAGACTCAAGGTGTGCAGATTAAAAGCTGAGTGTGGAGATTCGAGTTTGTTGAGTGGTGAGTTCAGTGAAGGGGGCTGAGATGCTCCATTTTTCCTTTTTTTTGGTATGCTTTTAACCCTCCAGTATTTGGTTCTTGCTTCGTTGCAGTGGAAGGAGCTGTTTGGTGAGTACCTGGTGTCATGGTCCTGTAGTTTTTTTTTCGGGAAGATGCAGTTTGCCTTTACGGCTTGCAAAGGATCAGTATTGCTTTAAGAACCAGCAAGGCTCAGGAATTTTCGGAAGGTGCATTTTCGTTGCCTTAGAAACAGCCATTTGGAGACTTTGATTCAAAGCATGCATTCTCGTTACTATAGATACAGCAACTGGGAGTGAGTATTAAGCGATACATTTGTTACAATTCAATTTTGAACTGGCTTTTTAGTTGAAGACAGTTTGTTCTAACAGAACGCAGACACAGAGGACACGGACACAGACAGCTGGTGTTAGCACCCGAAAAAAAGAGTTCTCAACCATTTAAACTGAAAGAATAGGATTTTAGTCTGTTTAATTAATTATCAGCCATTTAAACTGAAGAAAGAGAAATTTAGTCTGTTTAATTATTATCTCTCAAAATTCTAAAAAAGTCAAGCCAAAACAGAGATCTCTGGTAATTTAAATTGATGAAAGGGAAGTTAGACTGTGACAATCTTTCATCCCTCAAGAACTTTAAAGTCAGCTTGATTCTATTGAAAGTGTTTATAAATCGTTAATTGTTGAAATTCGCTGGAGAAGAAAAGTGTCAGCTACTGCTGAAGTTAGACTACGGACTGTTCTACTGTGGAAGAACCTTTTTGAGGACTTCAAGCAACATTCTCTGAGGACTTCAAGCAACATTGGACTGTAAATTTGCAAGGACTTTAATTTTTCTATTTTAAATGTTTATATCTTCATAGTGTTTAAGAATTTAGTTTTTCTAATTAAAGAGTTAAGTTGTTGATTTAAAGACACCTGGTTTGGTTAGTCTCATTCAGGGGTTAATAGATGGTACAATTTGGCTGGGTCTTTCTTTAATTTGGAAAGTTTTAAATGATATGTTAGGCAATCTGTGGAGCAACAGGATTGAATTATCAGTGCATCTCTCCCACCACAATCAGAATCGTATATTTTGATTGGAAGCTTTGACTGGATCGGTCGGTCGTAACACTGGTAAGCTGTGACACCACAAGCAAGCAGGTAGTTGATTGGTTTGGGAAGAAGCTACCTGTTTGGTGAGTATCTGGTAAGTGATTAAGGTCCATTCTAATCCTAACATTTAAAATAGTAAAGGAACTAGTGGTAAGCTTAATAAAATATATAGAAAGGGAAAATAAAATAAATAATTGAATAAAAAAATTAAGTAGTTAATTAAAACACATTAAGAATGGCAGGGCAGGTGATGTGTCATGGCTGCAGCATGTGGGAGCTCCTGGATGCCAGTGTGATCCAGGGAAAACACGTCTGCAGTAAGTGTTTGCGGCTCAGAGTCATTGAACTGGAGTCTGAGCTGCAGACCCTGCGACACATCAGGGAGGGGGAAAGTTACCTGGACACTTTGTATCAGGAGGTGGTCACACCCCTAAGGATTGGGTCTTCTGATTTGGTCAGTGGCCAGGGACAGGAGTGTGGCTGCAACTGAGGCAGGTGAGGGGACCCAGGAGGCAGGAGTGCAGGAACCTCAGCCTTTACGATTATGTAACAGGTTTGAGGTTCTTTCAGCTTGTATGGATGAGAGTGGGGGCTGAAGACGGATGAACAGCCTGACCATGGCACCGTGGTACAGGAATCCATTCAAGTGGAGGGAGAAAAAAGGAATAAAAGTAAAATACTGTGGATGCTGGAAATCTGAAATAAAAACAGAAAGTGCTGGAAAAACTCAGCAGGTCTGGCAGCATCTGTGGAGAGAGAAGCGGAGTTAACGTTTCAGGTCAGTGACCCTTCTTCAGAACTGGCAGATATAAGAAAAAGATTTTAAGCAAGTAAAGTGGGGGTGGGGCAAGAGACTAAAGGAATGTAGTGGTAGTAGGGAAGAGTATAGCGAGGGGGATTGACACTGCTCTTTGCAGCAAAGCGAGAATCCAGACGGCTGTGTTGCCTGCCTGGTGCCAGGGTTCGGGACATCTGCTCAGGGCTGGAGAGGAACTCACAATGGGAGGAGGAGGATCCAGTCGTCGTGGTACCAACGACATAGGCAGGACAAGGAAAAAGGCTCTGCGTAGTCAGTACGAGGAGCGAGGCACAAAATTAAGAAGCAGAACCTCAAAGGTAATAATCTCTGGATTATCATAGAAATCATAGAAAGTTTAAGGCACAGAAAGAGGCCACTTGGCCCATTGTATCTGTGCCAGCCGACAACTGATCCACCTATTCTAATCCCACTTTCCAGCATTTGGTCCGTAGCCCTGTAGCTTACGGCCCTTGAGGTGCATATCCTTTTGAATGAGTTGAGGGTCTCTGCCTCAACTATCCTTTCAGGTAGTGAGTTCCAGACTCTGGGTGAAAAGGTTTTTCGTCATCTCCCCTCTAATATTTCTACCAATCACTTTAAATCTATGCCCCCTCGTCACTGACCTTTCTGCTAAGGTGAATAGACCCTTCACCTCCACTCTATCCAGGCCCCTCAAAATTTTGTACATTTCAATCAGATCTCCCCTCAGCCTTCTCTGTTCCAAAGGGAACAACCCCAGCCTATCCAATCTTTCCTCATAGCTGCATTTTTCCAGTCCTGGCAACATCCTCGTAAATCTCCTCTGTACCCTCTCTAGTGCAATTACATCCTTTCTGTAATGAGGTGACCAGAACTGCACACAGTACTCAAGTTGTGGCCTAACCAATGAGTTATACAGTTCCAGCATAACCTCCCTGCTCTTATATTCTATACCTCGGCTAATAAAGGAAAGGATTCCATATGCCTTCTTAACCAAATCATCGACCTGTCCTGCTACCTTCAGGGATCTGTGGACATTCACTCCAAGGTCCCTTACTTCCTCTACATTTCTCAGTATTTTCCCATTAATCGTGTATTCCTTTGCCTTGTTTGACCTCCCAAAATGCATCACCTCACACTTCTCTGGGTTGAATTCCATTTGCCACTTTTCTGCCCATGTGACCAGACAATCAGTATCTTCCTGCAGTCTACAGCTATCCTCCTCGCTATCTACCACATGGCCAATCTTTGTGAAGTCCGCAAACCTCTTAATTATGCCCCCTTCATTTATGTCCAAATTGTTAATATATACCACAAAAAGCAGGGGACCCAGTAGAGAGCCCCACGGAACGCCACTGGAAACAGCCTCCAGTCGCTAAAACAGCCGTCAGCAGTCACATTTTGTTTCCTGCCACTGAGCCAAATTTGTATCCACCTTGCTGCATTTCCCTGGATCCCATGAGATTTTATTTTTTTAACCAGTCTGTCATGTCAGACCTTGCCAAAAGCCTTACTAAAATCCAGGTAGACCACATCAACTGTCCAACCATCATCTATCTTCCTTGTTACTTCTTGAAAAAATTCAATTAAGTTGGTCAAACAAGATTCTCCCTTAACAAATCCATGCTGACTCTCCTTGATTAACCTGTGCCTTTCTAAGTGACAGTTTATCCTGTCTCTCAGAATAAATTCCAATAATTTGCCCACTACTGAGGTTAGACTGATTGGCCTGCAATTATTCGGTCTATCCTTCACTCCCTTTTTAAACAGAGGTACAAAGTTAACAATTCTCCAGTCCTCCGGCACCACACCTGTATCCAGTGAGGACTGGAAAATGATGATCAGACTCTCTGCTATTTCCTCTCTTAGTCATAGTTATAGAGTTACTCAGCACAGAAACAGGCCCTTTGGCCCATCGTGTCTGTGCCGGCCATCAAGCACCTATCTATTCTAAACCCATTTTCCAGCACTTGGCCCTAGCCTTGTATGTTATGGCATTTCAAGTGCTCATCTAATTACTTCTTAAATGTTGTGAGGGTCCCTGCCTCTACCACCTCTTCAGGCAGTGTGTTCCAGATTCCAAAAACTCGCTGGGTGAAAATTCTTTTCCTCAAATCCCCTCTAAACCTCCTGCCCTTTACCTTAAATCTATGCCCCCTGGTTATTGACCCCTCTGCTAAGGGAAAAAGTTTCTTCCTATCTATTCGAACGATGCCCCTCATAATTTTGTATACCTCAATCATGTCCCGCCTCAGCCTTCTTTGCTCTAAGGAAAACAACCCTAGCCTATCCAGTCTCTCTTCATAGCTGAAATGCTCCAGCTCAGGTAACATCCTGGTGAATCTCCTCTGCACCCTCTCCAGTGCAATCACATTCTTCCTATAGTGTGGTGACCAGAACTGTACACAGTACTCCAGCTGTGGCCTAACTAGTGTTTTATACAGCTCCATCACAACCTCCCTGCTCTTATATTCTATGTCTCAGCTAATAAAGGCAAGTATCCCATAAGCCTTCCTAACTACCATATCTATCTGTGCTACTTCCTTCAGTGATCTATGGACAAGTACACCCAGGTCCCTCTGACGCTCTGTACTTCCTAGGGTCCTACCATCCATTGTATATTCCCCTGCCTTGTTAGTCCTCCCAAAATGCATGACATCACACTTCTCAGGATTAAATTCCATTTGCCATTGCTCTGCTCATCTTACCAGCCCATCTATATTGTCCTGTAATCTAAGGCTTTCCTCCTCACTATTTACGACACCACCAATTTTTGTGTCATCTGCGAACATACTGATCATACCTCCTATATTCACGTCTAAATCATTAATGTACACAACAACAGCAATGTTCCCAGAACCAATCCCTGCAGTACAGCACTGGTCACAGGCTTCCACTCGTAAAAACAACCCTCAACCATCACTCTCTGCCTCCTGCCACTAAGCCAATTTTAAGCGGTGGATGTTGTCTATATGGACTTCAGTAAAGCCTTTGACAAGGTCCCTCATGGCAGACTGGTACAAAAGGTGAAGTCACACGGGATCAGAGATGAGCTGGCAAGATGGATACAGAACTGGCTTGGTCAGAGAAGACAGAGTGTAGCAGTGGAACGTGCTTTTCTGAATGGAGGGGTGTGACTAGTGGTGTTCCGCAGGGATCAGTGCTGGGACCTTTGCTCTTTGTAGTATATATAAATGATTTGGAGGAAAATGTAGCTGGTCTGATTAGTAAGTTTGCAGATGACACAAAGGTTGGTGGAGTTGCGGATAGTGATGAGGATTGTCAGAGGATACAGCAGGAAAGAGATCGGTTGGAGACTTGGACGGAGAAATGGCAGATGGAGTTTAATCCGGACAAATTTGAGGTAATGCATTTTGGAAGATCTAATGCAGGTGGGAAGTATACAGTAAATGGCAGAACCCTTAGGAGTATTGACAGGCAGAGAGATCTGGGTATACAGGTCCACAGATCACTGAAAGTGGCAACGCAGGTGGATAAGGTAGTCAAGAAGGCATACGGCATGCTTGCCTTCGTCGGTCGGGGCATCAAGTATAAAAATTGGCAAGTCATGCTGCAGCTGTACAGAACCTTAGGCCACATTTGGAATATTGCGTGCAATTCTGGTCGCCACACTACCAGAAGGACGTGGAGGCTTTGGAGAGGGTACAGAAGAGGGTTACCAGGATGTTGCCTGGTCTGGAGGGTATTAGCTATGAGGAGAGGTTGGATAAACTCGAACGACGGAGGTGGAGGGGCGACATGATAGAGGTTTACAAAGTTATGAGCGGCATGGACAGAGTGGATAGTCAGAAGCTTTTTCCCAGGGTGGAAGAGTCAGTTACTAGGGGGCATAGGTTTAAGGTGAGAGGGGCAAAGTTTAGAGGGGATGTGTGAGGCAAGTTTTTTACACAGAGGGTGGTGAGTGCCTGGAACTTGCTGCCGGGGGAGGTGGCGGAAGCAGGTACGATAGCGACGTTTAAGAGGCATCTTGACAAATACATGAATAGGATGGGAATAGAGGGATACGGTCCCCGGAAGTGCAGAAGGTTTTAGTTTAGACAGGCATCAAGATCGGCGCAGGCTCGGAGGGCCGAATGGCCTGTTCCTGTGCTGTACTGTTCTTTGCTCTTTGTTCTTAATCCCTGCCTCTCCAAGTTGAGATTAATCCTGTCCCTCAGAATTTTTTCCAATAGTTTCCCTACCACTGATGTTAGACTCACCGGCCTTCTTGAATAATGGTACCACATTCGCTGTCCTCCAGTCCTCTGGTACCTCTCCTGTGGTCAGAGAGGATTTGAAAATTTGTGTCGGAGCCCTTGCTATCTCCTCCCTTGCCTCACATAACAGCCTGGGATACATCTCATCTGGGCCTGGGGATTTATCCACGTTTAAGCCCGCTAAAACAGAATCACAGAATCACAGCGTAATACAGTGCAGAAGAGGCCTTTCGGCCCATTGAGTCTGCACCGATGCATTAACGACACTGTCTACCTAATCCCATTTGCCAGCACTTGGCTCATAGCCTTGAATGTTATGACGTGCCAAGTGCTCATCCAGGTACTTTTTAAAGGATGTGAGGCAACCCACCTCTACCACCCTCCCAGGCAGGGCATTCCAGACCGTCACCACTCTCTGGGTAAAAATGTTCTTCCTCAAATCCCCCTTAAACCTCCTGCCCCTCTCCTTAAACTTGTGACCCCTCATAACTGACCCTTCAACTAAGGGGAACAGCTGCTCCCTATCCACCCTGTCCATGCCCCTCATAATCTTGTACACCTCGATCAGGTCACCCCTCAGTCTTCTCTGCTCCAGCGAAAACAACCCAAGCCTATCCAACCTCTCTTCATAGCTTAAATGTTCCATCCCAGGCAACATCCTGGTGAATCACCTCTGCACCCCCTCCAGTGGAATCACATCCTTCCTATAATGTGGCGACCAGAATTGCACACAGCTAATACTTCCTTCCTTTCAATGCTAATATGTTCAAGTATATCACAATCCCCCTCCCTGATCTCGACACCTACATCGTCCTTCTCCATAGTGAACACAGAGGGAAAGTAATCATTTAAAACCTCACCTGTGTCCTCCAGCTCCACACACAGATTGCCACTTTGGTCCCTAATGGGCCCTACTCTTTCCCTGGTTATCGCCCTTAATATACTTAGAAAACGCCTTAGGATTTTCCTTAATCGTGCCCTTGAGTGTTTTTTCATGACCCCTCTTCTCTCTCCTAATTACTTTTTTAAGTACCCCCCTACACTTTCTATACTCCTCTAGTGCCTCCGCTGTTTTCAGCACTCTGAATCTGCCGTAACCCTCCTTTTTTTTCCCGTATCCAATCTTCTATATCCCTTGACATCCAGGGTTCCCTGGACTTGTTGGTCCTACCCTTCACCTTTTGGGAACATGTTGGCTCTGAACTCTCACTATTTCCTTTTTGAATGACTCCCACTGGTCTGATGTAGACTTTCCTACAAGTAGTTGCTCCCAGTCCACTTTGGCCAGATCCTGTTTTATCATATTGAAATCGGCCTTCCCCCAATTCAGTACCTTTATTTCTGTTCCATCTTTGTCCTTTTCCATAACTACCTTAAATCTTAGAGTTATGGTCAATATCCCTGAAATCTTCCCCCACTGACACTTCTACCACTTGGCCGGCTTCATTCCATAGCATTAGGTCCAGTACTGCCCCTTCTCTTGAAAGACTTTCTATGTGCTGGCTCAAAAAGCTCTCCTGTATGCATTTTAAGAATTCTGCCCCCTTTAAGCCTTTTGCACTAAGACTATCCCAGTTGATATTGGGGAAGTTGAAATACCCTACTATTACCACCCTATTATTTTACACCTCTCTGAGATTTGCCTACATATCTGCTCCTCTATCTCACCCTGACTGTTTGGAGGCCTGTAGTACACACCCAGCCAAGTGATTGCCCCCTTTTGGTTTTTAAGTTCTACTCATATGGCCTCATTTGAGTAACCTTCTAAGATATCATCCTTCCTTACTGCAGTAATTGACTCCTTGATCAACTGTGCAATGCCACCTCCTCTTTTAACCCCTCCTCTGCCATGCCTGAAGATTCTATATCCTGGAATATTGAGCTGCCAGTCCTGCCCTTCCCTCAACCATGTCTCTGTGATAGCAATAATGTCATATTCCTGTGTGTTAATCAATGCCCTCAATTCATCTGCCTTACTCGTAAGACTCCTTACGTTAAAGACTCTCTTGCTTCTTTTAACAGTCTAGAATACATTTCTTCTAGCCCTGGTGATTTATCAACTTTCAAAGATGCTAATCCCATTAATACTTCCTCTCTCCCTATGTTTATCACATCCAATACTTCACATTCTTCCTCCTTAACTACAGTATCTGCATTGTCCCCCTCGTTTATGAAGACAGACGCAAAGTATTTATTAAGAACCAGACCAATATCTTCCGCTCCTACACATAGGTTACCTTTTTGGTCTTTTATGGGCCCTACTCTCTCAGTTATCCTCTTACTCTGAATCTATTGATAAAGGGTTCACCTTGATTTTGCTTGCCAATATTCTTTCATGCCCTCTCTTTGCTTTCCTAATTTCCTTTTTGATTTCACCCCTCCACTTTCTATACTCCTCTCGGCTTTCTGTAATATTGTGTTCTCGAAGTCAGACATAAGCTTTCCTTTTCTGCTTTATCTTGCCCTAAAGGCTCCTTGACATCCATGGCGCTGTAGATTTGGCTGCCTTACCCTTTTTGTTTGTCAGAATATGTTTACCCTGAACCCCTTGAATCTCCCCTTTGAATGCCTCCCATTGTTCTGACACTGAATTACCTGATTATTACCTGAGCCATGTGCAAATTGGCATAGGGCAAATAAGATTAGAGAAATTAATGCATGGGTCAAAGACTGGTGTGGTGGAAGTGCGTTCCAGTTCGTGGGACACTGGCAATAGTACTGGGGAAAGTGGTGGCTGTACCATTGTGACGGTCTACATCTGAACCGTGCTGGAGCCGCTGTTCTAGCAAGCCCAGTAACTAGGGAAGTAGAGAGGGTTTTAATCTGAATAGTGGGGGCAAGGGATCAAATTTGGGAAGATATGGTAAATAAAGGAGTAGAGACAAGGCAAGAGAGAAAGGCATTAATATGGGAAATGATAAACAGACTGTGACAGGAAGGAACAGAACACACAAATCGAAGAGTAAATTAACAGATAAGGCTAGAGGTTACAAAAATAATAAAAGGACAAAAGTAAAGGCTCTGTATCTGAATGCACATAGCATTCAAAACAAAACAGATGAACTGAGAGCGCAAATAGAAATAAATAAGTACGATCTGATAGCCATTACAGAGACATGGCTGCAGGATGACATAGATTGGACCTGAATATTGAAGGGTACATGGCATTTAGGAAGGACGGGAAGCTAGGAAAAGGTGGGGGAGAGGGTAGCTCTGTTAATTAATGAAGGTATTAGTGCAATAGAGAAGGATGACCTAAGTTCAGGAAGCCAGGATGTAGAAACAGTTTGGGTAGAGATGAGAAATCAAAGGCAAGAAGTCAATTGTGGGAATGGTGCACAGGCCACCTAACATTAACCACACTGTAGGATGGGGTATAAAGGAAGAAATAATGGCAGCTGGTCAGAAAGGTACAGTGATAATTATGGGGGATTTTAACCTATATAGACTGGAAAAATCAGATGGGCAGAGGTAGCTGAGATGAGGAGTACATATCATGCTTTCGGGGTAATTTCTTGGAACAATACATCTGGAGCCAATCAGAGAGCAGGTTATACTCGACCTGGTATTGTACAACGAAATAGGATTAATTAATGACCTCATAGTTAAGGCACCCTTAGGTAGCAGTGATCACAATATGATTGAATTTTACATTCAGTTTGAGGGAGAGAAGAGTGGGTCCAAGACTAGTATTTTAAACTTAAAGAAGGGCAATTATGAAGGCAGGAAAGCAGAACTAACTAAAGTGAACTGGCAAATTAGGTGAAGGAATAGGTCAACAGAGATGCAGTGGCAGACATTTAAGAGGATATTTCAGAATACACAGAATAGATATATTTTAACGAGAAAGAAAAATTCCAAGGGTGGGACCCACCATCCGTGGTTAACTAAAACAGTTAAAGAAAGTATCAAACTTAAAGAAAAAGCCTATAATTGCGCAAAGATGGGAAGCAGGTCAGAAGATTGGACAGAATATAAAAAACAGCAAAGAATGGCTAAAAGATTGATAAGGAAGGTAAAATTAGAGTACGAGAGAAAGCTAGCTAGAAATATAAAGACAGATAGTAAGAGTTTCGATAGATATTTAAAAAAGAAAGAGTTAACAAAGTGAGCGTTGGTCCTATAGAAAGTGAGTTTGGGGAATTAATAATGGATAATAAGGAGATGGCAGATGAATTGAACAGATATTTTACATTGGTCTTCACTATAGAGGATGCAAGTAACATCCCAGAATTAGCTCTAAGTCAGGAAATTAAAGGGAGGGAGGAACTCAAGAAATTTACAGTCACCAGGGAAGTGGTACAGAACAAATTGTTGGAGCTGCCGGCTGACATGTCCCCGGGTCCTGATGGACTTCATCCTAGGGTGTTAAAAGAAGTGGCTAGTGGGATAGTTGATGCGTTAGTTTTAATTTTCCAAAATTCCCTAGATTCGGGGAAGGTTCCATTAGATTGGAAAATAGTGAATGTAACTCCTTTATTCAAAAAGGGAGGGAGACAGAAAGCAGGAAACTCCAGGCCAGTTAGCTTAACATCTGTCTTAGGGAAAATGTTAGAAGCAATTATTAAAGAAGTTATAGCAGAGCATCTAGAAAAATTCAAGGTAATCAGGCAGAGTCAACATGGTTTTGTGAAAGGGAAATCATGTTTAACCGATTTATTGGAGTACTTTGAGGGAGTCCCCTGCGGTCATCTCCCTCCAAAACAAGTATACCGTTTTGGATACTGTTGAGGGAGATGGCTCACCAGGGGAAGGCAGCAGTAGCCAGGTCCATGGCACCGTGGCTGGCTCTGCTGCTCAGAAGGGCGGGAAAAAGAGTGGAAGGGCTATAGTCGTAGGGGATTCGATTGTAAGGGGAGTAGATAGGCGGTTCTGTGGTCGAAAACGAGGCTCCCGAATGGTATGTTGCCTCCCAGGTGCACGGGTCAGGGACGTCTCAGATCGGCTACAGAACATTCTAAAGGGGGAGGGTGAACAGCCAATTGTCATTGTGCACATAGGCACTAATGATATAGGTAAAAAACGGGATGAGGTCCTACAAGCAGAGTTTAGGGAGTTAGGAGCCAAGTTAAAAAGTAGGACCTCAGAGGTAGTAATCTCAGGATTACTACCAGTGCCACGTGATAGTCAGAGTAAAAATGAAAGAATAGTCAGGATGAATGCGTGGCTTGAGAGATGGTGCAGGAAGGAGGGGTTCAGATTTTTGGGACATTGGGACTGGTTCTGGGGGAGGTGGGACTATTACAAATTGGATGGTCTACACCTGGGCCGGACTGGAACCAATGTCCTTGGAGGTGCTTTTGCTAACGCTGTTGGGGAGGGTTTAAACTAATGTGGCAGGGGGATGGGAACCAATTGAGGTCAGTTGACAGTGAGGAGGTAGTAACAAAAGCCTGTAAGAAACTAGATAATGAAGTCAGTGTGACTAAGGGGAAGAGCAGGCAGGGAGCAGATGATGAATATAAAGGGACTGGTGGTCTGAGGTGCATTTGTTTTAATGCAAGAAGTGTAGTTGGTAAGGCAGATGAACTTAGGGCTTGGATTAGTACCTGGGAGTATGATGTTATTGCTATTACTGAGACCTGGTTGAGGGAAGGGCATGATTGGCAACTAAATATCCCAGGATATCGATGCTTCAGGCGGGATAGAGAGGGAGGTAAAAGGGGTGGAGGAGTTGCATTACTGGTCAAAGAGGATATCACAGCTGTGCTGAAGGAGGGCACTATGGAGGACTCGAGCAGTGAGGCAATATGGACAGAACTCAGAAATAGGAAGGGTGCGGTAACAATGTTGGGGCTGTACTACAGGCCTCCCAACAGCGAGCGTGAGATAGAGGTACAAATATGTAAACAGATTATGGAAAGATGTAGGAGCAACAGGGTGGTGGTGATAGGAGATTTTAATTTTCCCAACATTGACTGGGATTCGCTTAATGTTAGAGGTCTAGATGGAGCAGAATTTGTAAGGAGCATCCAGGAGGGTTTTCTAGAGCAGTATGTAAATAGTCCAACTCGGGAAGGGGCCATACTGGACCTGGTGTTGGGAAATGAGCCCGGCCAGGTTGTTGAAGTTTCAGTAGGCAACTACTTTGGGAATAGTGATCACAATTCCGTAAGCTTTAAAATACTCATGGACAAAGATGAGAGTGGTCCAAAAGGAAGAGTGCTAAATTGGGGGAAGGCCAACTATACCAAAATTCGGCAGGAGCTGGGAAATGTAGATTGGGAGCAGCTGTTTGAAGGTAAATCCACATGTGATATGTGGGAGGCTTTTAAAGAGAGGTTGATTAGCGTGCAGGAGAGACATGTTCCTGTGAAAATGAGGGATAGAAATGGCAAGATTAGGGAACCATGGATGACAGGTGAAATTGTGAGACTAGCTAAGAGGAAAAAGGAAGCATACATAAGGTCTAGGCGGCTGATGAAAGACGAAGCTTTGAAAGAATATCGGGAATGTAGGACCAATCTGAAACGAGGAATTAAGAGGGCTAAAAGGGGTCATGAAATATCTTTAGCAAACAGGGTTAAGGAAAATCCCAAAGCCTTTTATTCATATATAAGGAGAAAGAGGGTATCTAGAGAAAGGATTGGCCCACTAAAGGACAAAGGAGGAATGTTATGCTTGGACTCAGAGAAAATGGGTGAGATTCTAAACGAGTACATTGCATCGGTATTCACCGAGGAGAGGGACATGACGGATGTTGAGGTTAGGAACAGATGTTTGATTACTCTCGGTCAAGTCGGCATAAGGAGGGAGGAAGTGTTGGGTATTCTAAAGGGCATTAAGGTGGACAAGTACCCAGGTCCGGATGGGATCTATCCCAGGTTACTGAGGGAAGCGAGAGAGGAAATAGCTGGGGCCTTAACAGATATCTTTGCAGCATCCTTAAACACGGGTGAGGTCCCGGAGGACTGGAGAATTGCTAATGTTGTCCCCTTGTTTAAGAAGGGTAGCAGGGATAATCCAGGTAATTATAGACCGGTGAGCCTGACGTCAGTGGTAGGGAAGCTGCTGGAGAAGATACTGAGGGATAGGATCTATTCCCATTTGGAAGAAAATGGGCTCATCAGTGAAAGGCAACATGGTTTTGTGCAGGGAAGGTCATGTCTTACCAACTTAATAGAATTCTTTGAGGAAGTGACAAAGTTGATTGATGACGGAAGGGCTGTCGATGTCATATACATGGACTTCAGTAAGGCGTTTGATAAGGTTCCCCATGGCAGGCTGATGGAGAAAGTGAAGGCGCTTGGGGTCCAAGGTGTACTAGCTAGATGGATAAAGAACTGGCTGGGCAACAGGAGACAGAGAGTAGCAGTAGAAGGGAGTTTCTCAAAATGGAGACGTGTGGCCAGTGGTGTTCCACAGGGATCCGTGCTGGGACCACTGTTGTTTGTGATATACATTAATGATTTGGAGGAAAGTATAGGTGGACTGATTAGCAAATTTGCAGACGACACTAAGATTGGTGGAGTAGCAGATAGTGAAGGGGACTGTCAGAGAATACAGCAGAATATAGATAGATTGGAGAGTTGGGCAGAGAAATGGCAGATGGAGCTCAATCAAGGCAAATGCGAGGTGATGCGTTTTGGAAGATCCAATTCAAGAGTGAACTATACAGTAAATGGAAAAGTCCTGGGGAAAATTGATGTCCAGAGAGATTTGGGTGTTCAGGTCCACTGTTCCCTGAAGGTGGCAACGCAGGTAAATAGAGTGGTCAAGAAGGCATACGGCATGCTTTCCTTCATCGGACGGGGCATTGAGTACAAGAGTTGGCAGGTCATGTTACAGTTGTATAGGACTTTGGTTCGGCCACATTTGGAATACTGCGTACAGTTCTGGTCGCCACATTATCAAAAGGATGTGGATGCTTTGGAGAGGGTGCAGAGGAGGTTCACCAGGATGTTGCCTGGTATGGAGGGCGCTAGCTATGAAGAGAGGTTGAGTAGATTAGGATTATTTTCATTAGAAAGGCGGAGGTTGAGGGGGGACCTGATTGAGGTGTACAAAATCATGAGAGGTATAGACAGGGTGGATAGCAAGAAGCTTTTTCCCAGAGTGGGGGTTTCAATTACTAGAGGACACGAGTTCAAAGTGAAAGGGGAAAAGTTTAGGGGGGATATGCGTGGAAAGTTCTTTACGCAGAGGGTGGTGGGCACCTGGAACGCATTGCCAGCGGAGGTGGTAGATGCGGGCACGATGGAGTCTTTTAAGATGTATCTGGACAGATACATGAATGGGCAGGAAGAAAAGAGATACAGAAGCTTAGAAAATAGGCGACATGTTTAGAGAGAGGATCTGGATCGGCGCAGGCTTGGAGGGCCGAAGGGCCTGTTCCTGTGCTGTAATTATCTTTGTTCTTTGTTTTCTTTGAGTTACATGTGTTTTGGATAAAGGGGAACCGGTGGATGTATTGTACTTAGATTTCCAGAAGGCATTTGATAAGCTGCCACATCAAAGGTTATTGCGGAAAATAAAAGCTCATGGTGTAGGGGGTAACATATTGGTATGGATAGAAGGTTGGCTAGCTAACAGGAAACAGAGAGTAGGTATAAATGGGTCATTTTCTGGTTGGCAAGATGTAACGAATGGTGTGCCACAGAGATCAGTGCTGGGGCCTCAACCTTTTACAATTTATATAAATGACTTGGATGAAGGAACCAAAGGTATAGTTGCTAAATTTGCTGATGACACAAAGATAGGTAGGAAAGTTATTTGTGAAGAGGACATAAGGGGGCTACAAAGGGATATAGATAGGTTAAAGTGAGTGGGCAAAGACCTAGCAAATGGAGTATAATGTGGGAATGTGTGAAATTGTCCATTTTGGCAGGAAGAATAAAAAAGAAGCATATTATCTAAATGGTGAGAGATTGCAGAGCTCTGAGATGCAGAGGGATCTGGGTGTCCTAGTGCATGAATCGCAAAAGGTTAGTATGCAGGTACAGCATGTAATTAGGAAAGCTAATAGAATGCTATTGTTTATCATGAGGGGAATTGATTACAAAAATACGGAGGTTATGCTTCAGCTGTCCAAGGCATTGGTGAGACCACATCTGGAGTACTGTGTACAGTACTGGTCTCCTTATTTAAGGAAGGAAGTAAATGCATTGGAAGCAGTACAGAGAAGGTTTACTGGACTAATACCTGGAGTGGGTGGGCTGTCTTACAAGGAAAGATTGGACAGACTAGGCTTGTATCCGCTGGAATTTAGAAGAGTAAGAGGCGACTTGATTGAAACATATAAGATCCTGAGGGGTCTTGACAGGGTGGATGTGGAAATGATGTTTCCCCTTGTGGGAGAATCTAGAACTAAGGGTCACTGTTTAAAAATAAGGGGTCACCCATTTAAGACCGAGATGAGGAAACCTTTTTTCTCTCAGAGGGTCGTGAGTCTTTGGAATTCTCTTCCTCAAAAGGCAGTGGAAGCAGAGTCTTTGAATATTTTTAAGGCAGAGGTAGATGGATTCTTGATAAGCAAGGGGGTGAAAGGTTATTGGGGGTAGGTGGAAATGTGGAGTAATCAGTTCAGCCATGAACTTACTGAATGGCAGAGCAGGCTCCAAAGGCCAAGTGGACTACTCCTGCTCCTAATTTGTACGTTCGTATGTATGTATGTTCGTAACTTCTTGCTCTAACATGTGGTCAATTCCTGGGAACCATACTTTTTCCCAAAGGAATTGTTTGGTTTTGACAGTTCCCTGGTGTCCTTCACGTGTTATATCAATAACACATTCCCTCAAATAGTGGAATGGCAATACTGTTGCACAATATGTGACCATCTATGGTTGTAATGGTGAGCTCATTTTGAACATTATGAAGACCTTGTACTGTGTGTGCTATTTTGTTTGTAGATGCTCTCTCGATCACGTTTTTCCAGTTTTGTGATTCTATAGCCTTCGTACAGAATTGTAAAGCCTCATCTTGTTTTGTTGCTGCTTTGAGGTCAGCTAGTTTTCATGACTTTGGCACCACATTTATGCTTACATAGATAAGATGTTGTTCAGCGACCTTTTCCTCATGACTAGAAGGACTGACTGTTGTTTAATGAAAGCAGAATTGATTCCTCCAGTCATGTGTCCAATGATGAAGGAGTATCACCCGAACCACAGAAGACATTGGAAATGCTGTGAATCCTACAAACATTCAAGAAGTCCAGAGTCTGCTAGGACTCATCACGTACTGTAGTCATTTCAATCCTGATCTTGCTATGCTATCTACCCCCTACATGATCTAACGAAAGAAACCACCAAGTGGAAACAGGCGGTACACCAGATCAGTTGACATTTGTCAGCAAGTTGCACAAATGCTTATTTCTACCCTGAAAAACCGCTAAGCTAGTTGCAGATGCAAGCCTCATTGGCTTAGGTGCAGTTCTCGTACAGAAAGACAAAACATGGGTGGCTCGGCTGCTCAGGGGAGCACAATGAAGACTGGAAGAGCGATAATGATGGGAGATTCAATAGCCAGGGAACAGACAGGCATTTCTGTAGCTGCAGACGTGAGTCCAGGATGATGTGTTGCCTTCCTGGTGCCAGAGTCAAGGATGTCACTGAGCAACTGCAGAGCATCCTCAGTGGGGAGGATGAACAGCTGGCAGTTGTGATCCACATTGGTACCAACAACATAGGTAGAAAGAGAGGTTTGATCCTGCAGAAAGAGTTTACTGAGCTAGATTGGAAATTAGCAAGCAGAACCTCTAAAGTAGTAATCTCTGGATTACTCCCAGTGCCACGCGCAAGTGAGTACAGGAATAGAAGGATAAGACAGATGAATGCATGGCTGAAATGTTGATGGAGCAGGGAGAACTTTAGATTCTTTGGACATTGGGACCAGCTCTGGGGAGATGGGACCTGTAGAGGCTGGACGGGTTGCACCTGAACAGAACCGGGATTGAGCTCTTTGTGGGATGTTTTGCTAGTGTTGTTGGGGAGGGTTTAAACCAGTTTGGCAAGGGGATGTGGACTTGAGGGTAGAGTCAGTTGGGACAAAAGGAGAAATGAAGATGGAAGGCAGAAAATTAGTGGATGAATCTGGAAGGCAGAGAAAACAAAGGATAGAAAATAAAAAAGGGGTTGGTAGTGCTCAAGGGTATCTATTTCAATGCAAGAAGTATCATAAATAAAGCAGAAGAGCTGAGGGCACAGATAGACACATGGCAGTATGTTATCATAGCTATCACAGAAACATGGCTTAAGGAGGGACATGAATGACAGCTCATGTTCCTGGTTACAGAGTTTTCAGATGCGATAGAGAAAGGGGATAAGAAAGCAGGGGGAGTGGCATTTTTGGTCCTAGAAACAATTACAGCTGTGAGGAGGGATGATGTGTTGGAAGGTTCATCAAATGAGGCCGTATGGATTGACTCTTGAGATATTGTTTTTGGTTTCACTTTGGACAATGTGTTGGGGTGTGAACTGTTTTGAAGCAGCTCGAGAAAACCAGCCAAAAGAACAGTCACCATCTTTCATCACTTTGAGAAATTCCTAAGAATCAAGTGTAAGAAATAGTGAAACTGATGCTGCATTTGTCCTGAAAAGTCTGCCAAAAACCTCTGTTCTCACATTTCTCTTGGAAAGCTTACCAAACTGGTCTTCAACGTCGCCTGAAAAGAACTGTTTTGGAAAGATCCCAGTGACAGCCATTTACGCGTATTTGGGATGCCAAACTAAAAAGGGGACAACTGACATCTTTCCATATTTTCTTTTTTTTTCAAGAATTATCAATATTCAGCCAAAGTATTCTTTTCTTGTCATTTTTTTGTAACAGAGCTCTAAAGAGAAAAACTATTTTTTTCGGTTAACCTGTCAATGTCTGAAATGCGTTCAGGAGAACTTCCTTGACCAGGATGTTCTTCGTCCAACTAGGAAGAATGCATTGCTGGATCTGGTGCTGGGAATTGAGGTGGGCCAAGTGGACCAAGTGTCTGTGGTGGAACACTTGGGTAAGAGTGATCATCGTATCATAAAGTTTAGATTAACATTGGAGAAGAATAAGGAACAATCTAAATTAGAACTTCTAAATTGGAAGAGGGCTAAATTCAATGGAATGAGAGGGGATCTAGTCAGGATAAAATCAAACCAAAGATTGCTAGGAAAGACTGTAAGAGATGAGATGCTTCAGGTACAGGCTAGATGACACTCCAACAAGAGCGAAAGGTAAGGGAACCAAAGCCTTGGATGAAGAGGGAGATAAAGAATATGAAGAATCAAAAAAGAGGGTGTATGATGCATATGAGGTGAATTCTTCAAGTGAGAACCAGGCCAAATACAATAAATTGAGAGGGGAAGTGAAGAGGAAAATTAAGACTGGTAAAGAGAGAATATGAGAATACAATAGCAGTTAATATAAAATGGAACAAAAAAATCTTCTCCCAGCATGTAAATAGTAAATGGGTAGTAAGAGGTGTGGTGGGTCCTATTAGGGACAAAGGGTGATATATGCTTGGAGGCGCAGGGCATGGCTAATGCACTTAATGAGTGCTTTGTATTGTTGTTTACTCAGTAAAAGGATGCTGACACAATATCGGTAGAAGTCTAAATGGCAGAGGTAATGGATGGGGTGAAAATTGATAAGCAGGATGTACTGGAAAGGCTGGTTATGCTTAGAGTGGATAAGTTGCCTGGTCCAGATGGCTTGAATCCCAGGTTGCTAAAGGAAGTGGGAGTGGAGATAGTGGAAGGGCTTGCCATAATCTTCCAATCCTCCCTAAATATGGGGGGAGGTGCCAGAGGATTGGAGAACGGCAAATGTTGGACCCTTATTCAAGAAAGGGTGTAAGGACATTCCTATTAACTACAATAATAGTTCTGATGAAAGGTCACAGACCTGAAACGTTAACTCTGCTTTTCTCTCCACAGTTACTGCGTGACCTGCTGAGCATTTTCAGCACTTCCTGTTTTTATTTCAGATTTCCAGCATCTGCAGTATTTTGCTTTTATTTTATCCTATTAACTACAGGCTGGTCAGTTTAACATCAGTGTTGGGTAAGGTTTTAAAAATACGAGTGTATAAAATAAGTAATTTTAACTCAGAGAGATTAGCATGCAATGCAAGAAAATCAAAACTTCACAAGAAGACATCAAAACATTTTGGCCTTGCATAACAAATTGTAGTACATGAAAAGAAAAAGTATTAACTCACTGAGATTAAGCATATCATGCAAGATAAGCAAAATTTCACAAGGACGATTCAATTTGTTTTGGACTTTCATAAAAATAGTGTCACAAACCTGTATTATTTTTCTCCTTGGAATAAAAAAAAACCATGTTTGCCTTTAAGACTGTCGAAAACAGTGAATCTTTAAGGGAGAGAAAGTTCTGGAATTTCTAAGGCACAGTGTTCCACAGCTGCATTTTGTTATCCTGGGCAACAGCAGGAGAGAGAGGTCACAGGGTGTAATGTTTCCACTTAATTGTGTGTAGAACAGGCAAAAACCAGCTGAAACCAGACTCACCAGTGAGGCGTACTGAAGAGAAAGGAGTTGTTTATTCTCTCTCAGCAGAAATTCTACAAGGAGCTACAGGCCAAGATAATTCCCTAAAGAAAGAAGAAAAGCCTTCTTTTTACAAGAAACCGTTTGTATTGCTGAAGGAACTGTTGATGCCTACTGCAGCCAAAGAGTTGAATACCTATTAAGAATCGACTATTGCATCAAATCCACAGGAAGACTTTGAGTGGCCTTTGACTATTTCCACATTAGAATACCTCATCCACCAGGAACGTAATCCACATGACTTACATCACTTTTTTAAAAAAAATGGTTAACTACTGTTATTGTTGAGTATATGTGCATGAATGGGGGAGTTAGATTAAAATAAGAAGTTCTAATGTCTTTAGACATAGGTATATCTTAATAGTGTTTAAGATTTAATTTTAATAAATAGTTAATTTGTTATTCGCTACAGATAACTGGTTTGGTCTGTTTCAGTTTGGGGTTACTACAATGTTTAATTTGGCTTTTTTTCCAGTTGGGTGGAAAACTTTAAATAAGATGCAGCGACCTGTGGAGTGACGGGACTGAATTGACAGTGCGTTGCTCCTGCCGCAGTCGTAACAATAGTAATACACCACAGAATAAGTTTTAACTCAGTTGATGAAGCAACAGAGAAGGTTGATGAACAGAATGCAATGGATGTTGTCTGTATGGATTTTAAGAAAGTGTTTGACAAAGTGCCACATAAAAGGCTGGTTAGCAAAATTGAAGCTAATGGAATAGGAGGGTCAATGTCACCTTGGATAGAAAATTGGTTTAAGAACAGAAAACTGAGTTATGCCCCCAGTAATCTCATCCCCCCCCCCCCCCACCTCCCTTTAAATATGCAGAGCTGTGCCCCCAGTGCTCTCATCCCCCCCAACTCCCTTTAAATATGCAGAGCTGTGCCCCCAGTAATCTCATTCCTCCCCCACCTCCCTTTAAATATGCAGAGCTGTGCCCCCAGTAATCTCATCCCCCTCCTACCTCCCTTTAAATATGCAGAACTGTGCCTCCAGTAATCTCATCCCCCCTCCCACCTCCCTTTAAATATGCAGAGCTGTGCCTCCAGTAATTTCATCCCCCCTCCCACCTCCCTTTAAATATGCAGAGCTGTGCCTCCAGTAATTTCATCCCCCCCCCCACCTCCCTTTAACTTTGCAGAGTTGAGTCCCTGATAATCCCATCCCCTCTCCCACCTCCCATTAAATATGCAGAGCTGTGCCTCCAGTAATCTCATCCCCCCTCCCACCTCCCTTTAAATATGAAGAGCTGTGCCTCCAGTAATCTCATCCCCCCTCCCACCGCCCTTTAAATATGCAGAACTGTGCCTCCAGTAATCTCATCCCCCCTCCCACCTTACTTTAAATATGCAGAACTGTGCCTCCAGTAATCTCATCCCCCCTCCCACCTCCCTTTAAATATGCAGAACTGTGCCTATAGTAATCTCATCCCCCCTCCCACCTCCCTTTAAATATGCAGAGCTGTGCCTGCAGTAATTTCATCCCCCCTCCCACCTCCCTTTAAATATGCAGAGCTGTGCCTCCAGTAATCTCATCCCCCCTCCCACCTCCCTTTAAATATGCAGAACTGTGCCTCCAGTAATCTCATCCCCCCTCCCACCTCCCTTTAAATATGCAGAACAGTGCCTCCAGTAATCTCATCCCCCCTCCCACCTCCCTTTAAATATGCAGAGCTGTGCCTCCAGTAATCTCATCCCCCCTCCCACCTCCCTTTAAATATGCAGAGCTGTGCCTCCAGTAATTTCATCCCCCCTCCCACCTCCCTTTAAATATGCAGAACTGTGTCTCCAGTAATCTCATCCCCCCTCCCAACTCCCTTTAAATATGCAGAGCTGTGCCTCCAGTAATTTCATCCCCCCTCCCACCTCCCTTTAAATATGCAGAGCTGTGCCTCCAGTAATTTCATCCCCCCTCCCACCTCCCTTTAAATATGCAGAACTGTGTCTCCAGTAATCTCATCCCCCCTCCCAACTCCCTTTAAATATGCAGAGCTGTGCCTCCAGTAATTTCATCCCCCCTCCCACCTCCCTTTAAATATGCAGAGCTGTGCCTGCAGTAATTTCATCCCCCCTCCCACCTCCCTTTAAATATGCAGAGCTGTGCCTGCAGTAATTTCATCTCCCCTCCCACCTCCCTTTAAATATGCAGAGCTGTGCCTCCAGTAATCTCATCCCCCCTCCCACCTCCCTTTAAATATGCAGAACTGTGCCTCCAGTAATCTCATCCCCCCTCCCACCTCCCTTTAAATATGCAGAACGGTGCCTCCAGTAATCTCATCCCCCCTCCCACCTCCCTTTAAATATGCAGAGCTGTGCCTCCAGTAATCTCATCCCCCCTCCCACCTCCCTTTAAATATGCAGAGCTGTGCCTCTAGTAATCTCATCCCCCCTCCCACCTCCCTTTAACTTTGCAGAGTTGAGTCCCTGATAATCCCATCCCCCCTCTTTCATTCGTGAATAGGATGGCACATGACAGCCGCCGGTTCAGCGAAAAATTGAGAACTGAGGAGTAACAAGAAATACATAATCAGGCAAGGTAGTTAGCGCTTAGCATATTTAAATTGGGGTTGCGCCACCGGTAAAAGAGGGGCAGGACATATACGATGTTGGGGGTCATATCCTCCCCCACTAGAATATTCCGAGCTCTCCCGCCATGAAGTTGGAGGGCTGGTAAAGTTCAGCCCGTAGAAACAACAGAGAATCACTCAAGTGGGATTTTGAGTCAAGATTCCACAGCGGAATCATTCTCCCCACCGTACCAACTTCAAATCAATTCATTGTAAACCTGGCTCTTTTTTGATCTTAGTTCGAATTTTCTTCAGGAAAACGTGACGATTTTATGCAGCAATGTGGTGAGGTGCTATTGCTCAGTGTGAAAGCCTTGTTTAGGCTGATTAATGTTTGTTACTTTTATTTTTAAAGCGGTTTCTTTACTGGATGTGTCATTTTATTGTAGATTTCGCCGATGAATCTTTCCCTGTGCTTTCAGCGAAAGCTATTAAACCAGATGGAAATTAAACAGTGGCTTGTGTTGCCATTTCCCATTACATTCCCTACATCTGTAACCACAGCATGCAAATGTTAAAGTAATGTTTCATTCACAGGTGAGATACATAGATATGACAATTCCATTTCGGTGTTGCTGAGTTTCCCACTGTCCTAGAATTGTTTAATTGAATTCATCCTGATTTCGACTGTGTGCATCTCTCACCCCCCTCAGTACCAGGATCTCTCTCACTGGAGAACTATGATGGGGTCAGCCTGAGTGGAGTCTTAGAAATTAAACTCAGTTTATTCTTCTCTCCTTGTGAACAAAATTGTTAATTTAAACCAGGTCTGACTCGGATTACCGACAGTTCTGTTGCAAATGGCCAGTATCAACTGATGAGCCCAGAACGATCATTTCTGTGTGAGAGAGGACATGAGGTTCAGACAGAACAAAGCACAGAAGAAATAAAAGGGGGGAGAGAGAGTATGGAAGACAGTTGCAGCATGCCTGCAGGAGAGAAACAGGAGTCAGACAGAGCGGAGAGAATTAGCTTATGAGTAAATTATTCAATATATTTACTGTTGTCATGCAGGCCCCCACCTGCCAAAAATGAGACATATTAATTTTGTCATATGAACATTGATTTTAAACTTGCTGGAAAGAGAAGGCCTGTTACAAGGGCTGCCAGATACTTAGCTGAAAAACATTTGCACACTAACAGAGAGTGCTTGTGGAGACAAAAGGACCATTCCCTGACATATTCAACCAACAATGGATTTTGATCACCAGACATTGAAGGTGCAAGGAAGGGCATTCCAGAGAATGTTAAGGTGATACAATCCACAAACCAGCTGGCTAAACCTGCTGGTCACATAACTAACTGGCTGGTCCAGCATTTTTTGAACTAGCCACAGAGTTTTTGAACTCAGAACAAAGGCTTTTTTCTCCTGGAGTGAGATGATCTCTCCTGTCTGCTCCCATCTCTTTCTCACAAGCCTCTGGACCCACTGAGGACACATGAACATCGAACAAGGTTTAAGAAGAATACTGGGTCCCAATGAAAAGCAAGACCTACCTACAACCAAGGACCTTACAGCAAGCTCAAAGAACAGTAATCAAAACCATCTTCAGATATTGCCTCAAACTTTTCCAATTTATTTCTTCTGCTCTTTTCTGTCTCTATCTGCATGTGTGTATCGCGCATGCATGCTAGTGTGGGCACCTTTCATATCCGTAGGCGTTAACCGAATTAGAGTTTAAGTTTAATAAACAAAGAACAAAGATCAAAGAACAAAGAACAGTACAGCACAGGAACAGGCCATTCGGCCCTCCAAGCCAGCGCCGATCTTGATGCCTGCCTAAACTAAAACCTTCTGCACTTCCGGGGTCCGTATCCCTCTATTCCCATCCTATTCATGTATTTGTCAAGATGCCTCTTAAACGTCTCTATGGTACCTGTTTCCACCACCTCCCCCGACAACATGTTCCAGGCACTGTGTGTAAAGAACTTGCCTCGCACATCTCCTCTAAACTTTGCTCCTCTCACCTTAAACCTATGTCCCCTAGTAACTGACTCTTCCACCCTGGGAAAAAGCTTCTGACTATCCACTCTGTCCATGCCGCTTATAACTTTGTAAACCTCTATCATGTCACCCCTCCACCTCCGTCGTTCCAGTGAAAACAATCCGGGTTTATCCAACCTCTCCTCATAGCTAATGCCCTCCAGACCAGGCAACATCCTGGTAAACCTCTTCTGTACCCTCTCCAAAGCCTCCACGTCCTTCTGGTAGTGTGGCGACCAGAATTGCACGCAATATTCTAAGTGTGGTCTAACTAAGGTTCTGTACAGCTGCAGCATGACTTCCTATTTTTATACTCTATGCCCCGACCGATGAAGGCAAGCATGCCGTATGCCTTCTTAACTACCTTATCCACCTGCGTTGCCACTTTCAGTGACCTGTGGACCTGTACGCCCAGATCTCTCTGCCTGTCAAAACTCCTAAGAGTTCTGCCATTTACTGTATACTTCCCACCTGCATTAGACCTTCCAAAATGCATGACCTCAATTTGTCTGAATTAAACTCCATCTGCCATTTCTCCGCCCAAGTCTCCAACCGATCTATATCCTGCTGTATCCTCTGACAATCCTCATCACTATCCGCAACTCCACCAACCTTTGTGTCGTCCACCAACTTACTAATCAGACCAGCTACATTTTCCTCCAAATCATTTATATATACTACAAACAGCAAAGGTCCCAGCACTGATCCCTGCGGAACACCACTAGTCACATCCCTCTATTCAGAAAAGCACCCTTCCACTGCTACCCTCTATCTTCTATGGCCGAGCCAGTTCTAAAACAACATAGAACATAGAACAGTACAGCAGAGTACAGGCCCTTTGGCCCACGATGTTGTGCCGAACCTTTAACCTACTCTAAGATCAAACTAACTACATACCCTTCATTCTACTATCATCCATGTACCTATCCAAGAGTCGCTTAAATGCCCGTAATGTATCTGCTTCTACTACCACCGCTGGCAGCGCATTCCACGCACCCACCACTCTCTGTGTAAAGAACCTACCTCTGACATCTCCCCGAAGCCTTCCTCCAATCACCTTAAAATTATGCCCCCTGGTGATAGCCCTTTCCACCCTGGGAAAAAGTCTCTGACTATCCACTCTATCTATGCCTCTCATCATCTTGTACCCCTCGATCAAGTCACCTCTTCTGTATCCATCTTGCCAGCTCCCCTCTGATCCCATGTGACTTCACCTTTTGTATCAGTCTGCCATGAGGGACCTTGTCAAAGGCTTTACTGAAGTCCATATAGATAACATCCACTGCCCTTCATTCATCAATCATCTTTGTCACTTCCTCAAAAAACTCAATCAAATTAGTGAGACACGACCTCCCCTTCACAAAACCATGCTGCCTCTCGCTAATAAGTCCATTTGTTTCCAAATGGGAGTAAATCCTGTCCCGAAGAATCCTCTCTAATAATTTCCCTACCACTGACGTAAGGCTCACCGGCCTATAATTTCCTGGATTATCCTTGTTACCCTTCTTAAACAAAGGAACAACATTGGCTATTCTCCAGTCCTCTGGGACCTCACCTGTAGCCAATGAGGATGCAAAGATTTCTGTCAAGGCCTCCATCAGTATTCTGGGGTAGATCCCATCAAGCCCTGGGGACTTATCTACCTTAATGCTTTGCAAGACACCCAACACCTCCTACTTTTTGATAATGAGATGTCTGAGACTATCTACACTCCCTTCCCTGGGCTCATCATCCACCAAGTCCTTCTCTTTGGTGAATACTGATGCAAAGTACTCATTTAGTACCTTGCCCATTTCCTCTGGCTGCACACATAGATTCCCTTCTCTGTCCTTGAGTGGGCCAACCCTTTCCCTGGTTACCCTCTTGCTCTTTATATACGTATAAAAAGCCTTGGGATTTTCCTTAATCCTGTTTGCCAATGACTTCCCATGACCCCTTTTAGCCCTCCTGACTCCTTGCTTAAGTTCCTCCCTACTGTCTTTATATTCCTCAAGGGATTTGTTTGTTCCTAGCCTTCCAGCCCTTACGAATGCTTCCTTTTTCTTTTTGACGAGGCTCACAATATCCTGCACTATCCAAGGTTCCCGAAACTTGCCAAACTTATCCTTCTTCCTCACAGGAACATGCTGGTCCTGGATTCTAATCAACTGACATTTGAAAGACTCCCACATGTCAGATGTTGATTTACCCTCAAACAGCCGCCCCCAATCTAAATTCTTCAGTTCCTGCCTAATATTGTTATAAATAGCCTTCCCCCAATTTAGCACCTTCACCCGAGGACTACTCTTATCCTTATCCACAAGTACCTTAAAACGTATGGAATTATGGTCACTGCTCCCGAAATGATCCCCTACTGAAACTTCGACCACCTGGCCAGGCTCATTCCCCAATACCAGGTCCAGAATGGCCCCATCCCTAGTTGGACTATCTACATACTGTTTCAAGAAGCCCTCCTGAATGCTCCTTACAAATTCTGCCCCATCTGAGCCCCTAGCACTAAGTGAGTCCCAGTCAATATAGAGGAAGTTAAAATCACCCACCACTACAACCCTGTTACCTTTACATCTTTCCAAAATCTGTCTACATATCTGCTCCTCTACCTCCCGCTGGCTGTTGGGAGGCCTGTAGTAAACCCCCAACATCGTGACTGCACCCTTCCTATTCCTGAGCTCCACCCATATTGCCTTGCTGCATGACCCCTCTGAGGTGTCCTCCCGCAGTACAGCTGTGATATTCTCCTTAACCAGTAATGCAACTCCCTCACCCCTTTTACATCCCCCTCTATCCTGCCTGAAGCTTCTAAATCCTGGAACATTTAGCTGCCAATCCTGTCCTTCCCTCAACTAAGTCTCTGTAATAGCAACAACATCATAATTCCAAGTACTAATCCAAGCTCTAAGTTCATCTGCCTTACCGGTTATACTTCTTGCATTGAAACAAATGCACTTCAGACCACCAGTCCTGCTGTTCTCCGCAACATCTCCCTGCCTGCTCTTCCTCTTAGTCTTACTGGCCTTATTCACTAGTTCCCCGTCATTTATTTCACTTGCTGTCCCACTGCTCTGGTTCCCACCCCCCTGCCACACTAGTTTAAACCCTCCCGAGTGACGTGAGCAAACCTTTTTCAAAGTTCAACCTTTTTTCTTTAAACCTAAAAAAATCTGTTTGGCTAGTTTCTTTGTCTTATAATTGGAAGTCAGTGAACACATATTCAGTAAGGGGGGAGTTAAAAAATGGTGTTTAAAATTAAACCCTGTTACGGTAAGATCAGGTGAAGGTGAAGAGGGAACCCTAGACCCCTTTCTCACCTGGTCGTAACACTGTATATTAGATATTTGAAAAGCACATTTAATTGAGTAATCTGAGCTCTTTTGACAAAGATATACGAACATATGAATTAGGAGCAGGAATAGGCCACTCAGCCCCTCAAGCCTGCTCTGCCATTCAATAAGATCATGGCTGATCTGATTGTAATCTCAACTCCACATTCCCACCTACCCCCAATAACCTTTCACCCCCTTGCTTATCAAGAATCTATCTACTTCTGCCTTAATAATATTCAAAGACTCTGCTTCAACCGCCTTTTGGGGAAGAGAATTCCAAAGACTCTCCTCATCTCGGTCTTAAATGGGCGACTCCTTATGTTTAAACAGTGACCCCTAATTCTAGATTCTCCCACAAGAGGAAACATCCTTTTCCCATCCACCCTGTCAAGACCCCTCAGAATCTTATATGCTTCAATCAAGTTGCCTCTTACTCTTCTAAACTCTAGCAGATACAAGCCTAGCCTGTCCAACCATTCCTCATAAGACAACCCACCCATTCCATGTATTAGTCTAGTAAACCTTCTCTGAACTGCTGCAAATGCATTTACATCCTTAAATAAAGGAGACCAGTACTGTACACAGTACTCCAGATGCGGTCTCACCAATGACCTGTATAGCTGAAGCATAAGCTCCCAACTTTTGTATTCCATTCCCCTCGCAATAAATGATAACATTCTATTAGCTTTCTGAATTACTTGCTATACCTGCATACTAACCTTTTGCGATTCATGCACTAGGACACCCAGATCCCTCTGCATCTCAGAGCTCTGCAATCTCTCACCATTTAGATAATATGCTTTTTTTTTATTCTTCCTGCCAAAATGGACAATTTCACATTTTCCCACATTATACTCCATTTGCCAGATCTTTGCCCACTCACTTTAACCTATCTATATCCCTTTGTAGTCCCCTTATGTCCCCTTCACAAGTTACTTTCCTACCTATCTTTGTGTCATCAGCAAATTCAACAATCATACCTTTGGGTTCCTTCATCTAAATCATTTACATAAATTGTAAAAAATTGAGACCCCAGCACAGATCCCTGTGGCACACCCATTGTTACATTTGCCAACCAGGAAATGACCCATTTATGCCTACTCTGTTTCCTGTTAGCTAGCCAATCTTCTATCCATGCCAAAATGTTACCCCCTACACATGAGCTTTTATTTTCCAAAATAACCTTTGATGTGACACCTTGTCAAATGTCTTCTGAAAATCTAAGTACAGTACATCCACTGGTTTCACTTTATCCACAGCACGTTGCTTCTTCAAAGAACTCCAATAAATTGGTGAGACATGATTTCCCTTTCACAAAACCATGTTGACTCTACCTGATTACCTTGAATTTTTCTAAATGCCCTGCTATAACATCTTTAATAATAGCTTCTAACATTTTCCCTATGACAGTTGTTAAGCTAACTGGCCTGTAGTTTCCTGCTTTCTGTCCCCCTCCCTTTTTGAATAAAGGAGTTACATTGGCTATTTTCCAATCTAATGTCTTGACCCCATTACTCTTCAAATCATCTTTCAATTTGTTTCAATACCTATCAGCCCTCATTTTAAGAACTTTCCTCCGACTCTAACTGTGAGCAGCCGACACAAATATCTTTCATCCATTTCTCCACGCGCTATATGACAGGCCTCAGAGCTTTCAGAGCCGACATTCCTAAAACTTGTGTAAAATAATCACAATAACGGTAGAATTAACTGGAGAAAATGTTTAGTGATCATTTGCGGCCCTGGCTGTGCAGCTTTTCGTGAGCTACGATGAACCAAGTCTGAACACATTTTTCACTAATTGCTGAAATGAATTTTCAGTTACAGGCAGCAAGATTCAGATTAGTTTCTGAGTGAAATGGGAATTTTTTTTCATTCAGTTCCTGCAGATTATTAAACATCAGGTACAGTCAAAGACTTGCCCCAAAGAAATTAACATTATCTACAGCTGAGCAATCATTAAATGGAAAATAATAATTATAGCAAATACCATCCCATTATTTAAAATAAAAGATGATATTAATATATCCCAGCTCAATATATTGGTACAAATGTATTACAAATAAAGTTGAAAAATAATTTATTAAATTATTTGTAATTATCACAATCAACTTAAATGGTGTTCAATACTCTGAAATGTATTACATGAGCTTTTTGATAAAGAAATGCATACTTGTTTAGTTTTGTACATATTTTTTGAAGTAATTTTATTGCAAACTGTCCAGTGCCCGCACTGATATCGACCAGCCCAGAGCTCGGAACCTGGACCTTCCTTATCCTCAGCCTAACGAGCTTTGACTATTGTTAATAAAGCTTTATACTTTTAATAAAAACCATGAAGAATACTTCAGATATTCTGTCTGTGCTCTGTTATCCTCCCTTTAGTAGTGCACTTTGGACCATCCAGTCCATAATGTTCAGATCGCAATTCTCACCATTTGTTTCCTAACTTATAATAGTTCCTTTAATTTAAAATGCATTGGTGTAATTTTAAAACAATGTGTATTTTTCACATTTTATACTATTATTTTTGTGTAATGTAACCAGAATTATTAAATACATTGAAGCTATGTTCAATTATTCAATATTATTTTAATATAATGGTCTGCATATTTTCTCAGGCTGCTGTAAATAGAAAATGGAAACCGCCTCGGGATAAAAGATTGTAGCAATTGTTTGTACAAGTGAAATGTGGAAATTTAACTCCAAGGCCAAAAATGTTACAGTTAGAGAAAGTGTGAATTTCCACACTCAGGGCTGGTGACACGACCTAAACTGCAAGATCCCAAGGCAGTGATCATGCTGGTTAATAAGACACCACCTGTTTGGTGATAGTTGAAGACATTTTTCTGGTTCACGGGGAGGACTGACAATTGGAACAGTAAGGATGATAATATAATTTGCAGGAAGAAAATGAGAGTTTGATTTGGCAGTACAGTGTTTGAAAGCATTTACATAATTGTACAGGAAAGAATGATAGGATCTTACAGCACTGAAGGAGGCCACTTGGCTCGTCGCATCTGTGCCGTCTCTTTGAAAGAGTTATCCGGTTTAATATTACACCCCATTTTCCCGTAACCCTGCAAGTGGCCCTCTTCAAGTACATATCCAATTGCCATTTGAAAGTTCCAATGGAGTCAGTTTCCACCATCCTTTCAGGTAGTACATTCAGGATCCTGACAACTTGATTTCCCCTCTAGTTTCTTTGTCCATTATTTGAAATCTATTTATTTTATTGTAAATATAAATATCAAGTTTTATTAACATCAATCAATTCTTGTTTAACTCAGAATAAATCACCAAATAAATCAAATGACTTGCCAGAGGAAATAACGTCTCCCTACTTGCTCTATCAAAATGCCTCATAATTTTAAATATCTCTATTAAATCTCTCCTTAACCTTCTCTCCTTAACCTAGCAGCTGACTTAGAACTGGTGTGGACCAGGGGAATCCGACTGTTTAATTAAAACAAAGCATTGCGAAGGCCACAGGCGGGTGTTGACGTGATGTGATTTCTACCCAGTGTATTGAGCAGTTTCATCTGGTAAAGTGAATGAGAACAATTGCAGCTTCTCCAGTCTCTCCACATAACTGAAGTCCCTCATCCCTGGTACCTTTCTAGTAAATCTCCTCTGTACCCTCTCTAAGGCCTCAACATCCTTCCCAAAATATGGTTCCCAGAATTGGACACAATACTCCAGCCTCTTTATCTTAACATCTCACGTGGCTTTGCTATTCCTGTATGGACTATTGCTGATAAGGTAATGTCT
This sequence comes from Heterodontus francisci, assembly GCF_036365525.1. Lineage (NCBI taxonomy): Eukaryota > Metazoa > Chordata > Chondrichthyes > Heterodontiformes > Heterodontidae > Heterodontus > Heterodontus francisci. The sequence continues at coordinate 78,711,557 of NC_090395.1, read as the reverse complement.
GATCATTTCCTGTATTGCTCTCTACCATACTCCCCTTTCCTCTCCCAACCCTTTTTCTTTCTGTGTCTGTCTCTGGGGGAAAAAAAGCACTCCCTCAGGTCACTAACCACTGCATTTTTTAACTCACAACTATCAAGCCTTTGGTCCACAATTCACCATAACATTTCTGCAGCTACCGATTTGCTAAATGAATTCCTCTCCACCATCTTTGATGCCCTTGTCCCCATTAGAACAATTACTCGCTTTCATACTAGTTGCTCCCCTGGTCATTCCCCTCATCTCCATTCCCTGAAGTCCAAGGATCATAGGTTTCTATGTATTTGGTGAACAGCTGATCTAACTACCCATTGCCAAATCTTGCTGTACCACTTAAACCAATATCGGGTCTTGCTCTTCATTGCTAAAACTGTTCACCATTCAAAGATCGAGGAATGAAAAGGTAACCCTTGGATTTCTCTGTGACAAACCATCTTCTTAAGCCACCCTCCCCTCTCGCCTTTAACAAGTGCAAGGAGCTTATGGACTTCTTTGTAAGAAAATTCATCCATTCAGCTGCCTTCCCTCCATTCCCCTAGCCTACCAAGCCAAACTTCCCCTAATGTTCCCTACTGCCCTAGCCCCAAACTCACATCTCCTGCCTTGCTCTCTTCAAGCTCATCTTGTCCATGAGACCCAACTCCTGCTCCCTTGATCCTATTCCGATCAAACTGCTGACCACTCAACTTCCCTTGTTACTTGACATTGTGAATGGTTCACTCTCCTCAGGTACTATCCACCCCTTCAAATCTGCCATCATCACCCCTTCCTCAAAAAACCTAACTTTCACCCCTCTGTCCATGAAAACTATCACCCTATCTTCAACCTTCGTTTCCTCTCTCGAATTCTTGAACATGCTGTCGCCTCCCATCTAACCCTACAATTCCATGCTTGAATCAAGTTTCTGGCCCTGCCACAGCACTGAAACAGTCCTTATCAAAGTAACAAGTGTCATTTTGGTAACTGTGACCATGATAAACAATCTCTCCTCATCTTTCTCAATCTGTCTACAGCCTTCAACATAGTTGACCACACTATCCTCCTCCAACTCTTCTCCTTTGCTATCCATCTGGGTGGAACTGTCCTTGCTTGGTTCTATTGTTATCTATCAAATTGCAGCCAGAGAATCACCTGTAATGGCTTCACTTCCTTTTCCCGTGCCATTACCTCTGGTGAGCTCCAAGGATCTATCCTTGGTCTCCTTCTATTTCTCATCTACACGCTGCCCCTCAATGATATAATCTGAAAACGCATCAGGGTCCACATGTACGCTGATGACTCTCAGCTGTTTCTCACCACCACCTCTCTGGACCCTTACCTCCACTGTCTCTGATTTATCACACTGCTTGTGATCCAATATTGGAAGAGTGGAAATTTCCTCCAACTAAATATTGGGAAGATTGTAGCCATTATCCCTACCACAAACTCCTTTGCCTGGCACCATTTCCATCCCTAGCAACTCTCTGAAGCTGAGGCAGATAGTTCTCAACGTTGGTATTGCGTTTGACCCTGAAATGAGCTTCCGATCACATATCCGCTCAATCACCAAGGCTACCTATTTCCACCTCAACATCACCTGACTCCAAGCCTAACTCAGCTCATCTGCTGCTGCAACCCTCATCCATGCCTTTGTTATTTCTAGACTTGACTATTCTAATGCTCTCCTGGCCAGCCTCCCATCTTCTACTCCACATAAATTTCTGCTCATCCAAAACTCTGCTGTCTATATCTTAACTCGTTCCAAGTTCCGTTCACCCATAACCCCTGTACTTGCTACCCTAGACTCAGTACCTTGCTCTATGGCAGCGAGGCCTGGACAACGTATGCCAGCCAAGAGCGACGTCTCAATTCATTCTATCTTCGCTGCCTCCGGAGAATACTTGGCATCAGGTGGCAGGACTATATCTCCAACACAGAAGTCCTTGAAGCGGCCAACACCCCCAGCTTATACACACTACTGAGTCAGCGGCGCTTGTGATGGCTTGGCCATGTGAGCCGCATGGAAGATGGCAGGATCCCCAAAGACACATTGTACAGCGAGCTCGCCACTGGTATCAGACCCACCGGCCGTCCATGTCTCCGCTATAAAGACGTCTGCAAACGCGACATGAAATCGTGTGACATTGATCACAAGTCGTGGGAGTCAGTTGCCAGCATTCGCCAGAGCTGGCGGCAGCCATAAAGACAGGGCTAAATTGTGGCGAGTCGAAGAGACTTAGTAGTTGGCAGGAAAAAAGACAGAGGCGCAAGGGGAGAGCCAACTGTGCAACAGCCCCGACAAACAAATTTCTCTGCAGCACCTGTGGAAGAGCCTGTCACTCCAGAATTGGCCTTTATAGCCACTCCAGGCGCTGCTTCACAAACCACTGACCACCTCCAGGCGCGTATCCATTGTCTCTCGAGATAAGGAGGCCCAAAAGAAGACTAGCTCCATGTCCGACAATGCCTCAATTTTACAATCTTCATCCTTGTTTTCAAATCCTTCTATGTCCTCAGCTCTCCCAATCACTAATCTCCTCCAGCACTGCAAGCCTTCAACATCTTTGCACACTCCAATACCGGCCTCTTACACATTATCGAGTTCTGATGGAAGGTTAGTGACCTGAAATGTTAACTCTGTTTCTCTCTCCATAGATGTTGCCAGACCTGCTGAGTATTTCCAGCACTTACTGTTTTTATTACCAATTTTGATCACACTACCATTAGCAGTCATACTTTGGCCCTCAGCTCTGGATTCTATGGTCAGATGATATGTGTTGTCTCTGAACTTAACTGTTAGTAAACTCACGTTGAGTCTGTTCCAATATAAAACTGGGAAATATACTGAAATAACTGCATGTAAATTTAAATGTAAATTTAGGTGCATAAGTATTTTAAATGAGAGTGAAACTATCAGCCTGAGATAGCTGGGTTACTGATTAACGATTCTCAGATGGCACAGAACGTTCAATGAGATTCATGCATCCACGAAATAGGTATTCACACTTTCAGTTCCAGACAGAAACTAGTTCAATTCATGTTAAAAACCCAAACAAATAAAGAAAGAAAGGTCAATATTTAGAAATGATTCATTAAACTTCTTTTGTGACGGCCGCAAAACAACACCCTTTAAATGACAATTAGGAACACAATCCGATTGTTTACAAAGTGTCATGTACATTCTAGATTAACGTTCCAATTCATAGAGATGTAAGAATTATGTCTGTGCATGAATACAGGGAACCTTTAATCAATCTTATTAAAAGTTTGCGCACTCTATAAGCAGCTGGCATTGGTCCAATAAACCTTGTCATTGTTCAGAATTCATCTACAGTAACTGCACTTCTTGGGGTGTTTCTAGAATGTTCTATTTATGTTGTAGATTGCCAGCACTTTTTGGTTTTTTTTGTTCATATAAAATTTAATTACTGGAAACAGACACACTCTTCATTAAATACAGACACTCTGGCACACTGTTCACTGAATACAGACACTCAGGCACACACTGCCTGAAAGGGTGGTGGAGGCAGGAACCTTCACATCATTTAAGAAGTATTTAGATGAGCACTTGAAACGCCATAGCATACAAGGCTACGGGCCAAATGCTGGAAAATGGGATTAGAATAGATAGGTGCTCGATGGCCAGCACAGACACGATGGGCCGAAGGGCTTGTTTCTGTGCTGTGTAACTATGAAGATACTCTGTGCCCTGTTCACTCAATACAGACACTCTGTGCACTTATTACTGGTTACAGGCTGGATACAGACACTCACCCTCGGGGTTCTTATTCACTTCCCCAGTAGGTGACCTGGACTGATGTCCTTCAACATTCTCCAAGTACTTGGGCGGGTTCCCTGCTGACGACCTCTGGTGACCATCTCGGTACAAGTAATCGCATTGGGGCTCCGGAAATCTCCCGGTCCTGGTGCTGAAGTTATTGCGGTGAAGTTTGTCACTGAGATGAAATGGTATGGGATTGGGCTCCGGGTCTTTGTGAGCCTGGTTCAGAGAGGCGCGGTGCGGTAAACAGACCAGAGACTCCATCATCAACCTGGCATCCATATACTTATGTTTCATATTTCATCGTAATCGTGGTGCTCTCTCTCCTCAGTGCTTCTCTCTACCTCTCCTCCACTCCCCATGCCCTATTGCTGAGATGGGCGGGTTGTTTACGAAATAAGATATTAAGATCTTTAGCGACAAGAGGGTTCAAATATTTGTGACATAATCGCCTAAAAATCCAATCACATGGAACACTGGGCGCCTTTGTTAACCCTTTCACATTCCTGTAATTCTGGCAATAACAAGTTCCAAATTGTCAACTATTAGGGTACAAAACGATGCTCATAGAAAATGTCTTTAATATGCATAGTGTGGAGGGATTTGTGAGATACCCAATCTCATTTTGAAAGTTGCAGTGCAGTAATACCCTAATAACCCGAGTGATATTCTTCTAACGGAAGATTTGAAAATAAAATTGTTTCACAGAAAAAAATGTTTCAGGCTTTCTTCCGCACTTTTGAAAATTGGTCAGATAGAGAAAAGGCATTTCTAATTTCAGAAAATTGCATTTTCATAAACCGCGAGATGCGGTCCGTTCACTCCCCAGTTTTTTTGTTTCAATGGATAACTTCCAATTATTTTTCTATTGCCTCGAACAGCCCATTGGAATCGGACTGTTGATAGCTGTGTTCGGAGTGCTTTATAGTGACTGCAGAACGCGAATCCTTTTTAATCGATCGACAGCAGAAGTTAGTCCTGGTTCCTCATAGTCACATCTCACTGTCCAAACCAAGCACCAAACAGACAGACATTGTGATTGAAGAATGCTAATTTCCTCGTTCAGAATATTGTTCAGGTTTAAAACAACTATTGTTAGTGAAAGATTTTTTAAATAGAATAGATTGGAAGGGTTTAAAATTGATAAAGAGGATGTATTAAATAGGTTGTCTGTACTTGAAAGTGAATAAAGCACCAGGGCCGGATGAGCATCCAAGGATACTGAGGGAAGCGAGGGTGGAAATCACAGAGGCACTGGCCATAATTTTTCAGTCTTCCTTAGACTCAGAGGTGGTGCCAGAGGACTGGAGGATTGCAAATGTTACACCCTTGTTCAAAAAAGGGTGTAAAGATAAACCCAGCAACTACAGGCCAGTCAGTTTAACTTCGGTGGTGGAGAAACGTCTAGAAAAAATAATTTGGGACAAAATCAATAGTCACATGGACAAATGAGAGTTAATTAAAGAAAGCCAGGATGGATTTCTTAAGGGAAAATCATGTTTAACTAACTTGCAGGAGTTTTTTTGAAGTGGTAATAGAGAGGGTTGATGAGGGCAATGCTGTTGATGTGGTGTACATGGACTTTCAAAAGGCATTTGATAAAGTGCCACACAACAGACTTGCGAGCAAGGTTATAGCTCATGGAATACAAGGGTTGGTAGCAACATGGATACGGAATTGGCTGAGTGGCAGGAATCAAAGAGTAGTGGTTAATGGATGTTTTTTGGGCTGGATGAAGATTTGTAGTGGAGTTCCCCAGGGATCAGTGTTGGGACCCTTGATTTTCCTGATATATATTAATGGCCTAGACCTTGACGTACAGGGCACAATTTCAAAGTTTGTGGGTGATACAAAACTTGGAAGCATTGTGAACTGTGAGGAGGATAGTGTAGAACTTCAAAAGGACATCGACAGGTTAGTGGATTGGGCAGACAGGTGGCAGATGAAGTTCAATGCAGAGAAATGTGAAATGATTCATTTTGGTAGGAAAAACATGGGGAGACAATACAGAATAAAGGGTACAATTCTAAAACGGGGTGCAGGAACAGAGGAACCTGGGTGCATATGTCCATAAGTCATTGAAGGTGGCAGGGCAGGTTGAGAGAGTGGTTAATAAAACACAGTATCCTGGGCTTTATTAATAGGGGCATAGAGTACAAGAGCAAGAAAGTTATGTTGAACTTGTATAAGACATTAGTTCAGCCTCAGCTGGAGTATTGCATCCAGTTCTGGGTGCCGCAGTTAAGGAAAGACGCAAGAGTATAGAAAAGATCCACGTGAATGGTTCCAGGGATGAGGAATTTCAGTGATGAAGATAGATTGGAGATGTTAGGACTGTTTTCCTTGGAGAAGAGAAGGCTGAGAGGTGATTTGATAGAGGTATTCAAAATCATGAGGGGTCTGGACAGAGTAGATAGAGAGAAACTGTTCCTGTTCATGAAAGGATCGAGAACGAGAGGGCACAGATTTAAAGTATTTGGTAAGAGAGGCAAAAATGGCATGTGGAAAAACATTTTCACAGTGAGTGGTTAAGGTCTGGAATGCGCTGCCTGAGAGCGTGGTGGAGGCAGGTTCAATTGAAGCATTCAAAAGGGAATTAGACAGTTATATCAGAAGGAAGAACGTGCAGGGATACGGGGAGAAGGCAGGGAATGGAACTGAGGGAATTGCTCTTCCAGAGAGTGAGTGAAGACACGATGGGCCGAATGGCCTCCTTCTGTACTGTAACAATTTGGTGATTCAGTGATTTGGTTCGGATAATCGATGCACAAACCCGGACACAGGATGTAGATAGAAAATCTCAGATAAAATAGTTAATTAATGAGATAAATACAGGCATTTAGGCAGAAAAAAAGACCATTCTACCCAGTTGCATTCTATCCTTTCTTTAATTTATCACCCGAAACCCACCAGTGCAGTCACTCTCTGCATTAATTCACATCATATGCACCGTTATCTGTATTACTGTGAAATTATATAATATCAAAAAGGACAGATCATAATGAGGGGCATCCTGAGGGGTCTGGACAGTGTAGATAGGGAGAAACTGTTCCCACTGAGGGAAGGATCGAGAACCAGAGGACACCGATTTAAGTTGACTGGTAAACACAGTGAGTGGTTAGGATCTGGAACGCACTGTCTGAGAGTGTGGTGGAGGCAGGTTCAGTGAGTGTTTAGGATCTGGAATGCACTGTCTGAGTATGTGATGGAGGCGGGTTCAGTGAGTGTTTAGGATCTGGAATGCACTGTCTGAGAGTGTGGTGGAGGCACGTTCAGTGAGTGTTTAGGATCTGGAATGCACTGTCTGAGAGTGTGGTGGAGGCAGGTTCAGTGAGTGTTTAGGATCTGGAATGCACTGTCTGAGAGTGTGGTGGAGGCAGGTTCAGTGTGTGTTTAGGATCTGGAATGCACTGTCTGAGAGTGTGGTGGAGGCAGGTTCAGTGAGTGTTTAGGATCTGGAATGCACTGTCTGAGAGTGTGGTGGAGGCAGGTTCAGTGAGTGTTTAGGATCTGGAATACACTGTCTGAGAGTGTGGTGGAGGCAGGTTCAGTGAGTGTTTAGGATCTGGAATACACTGTCTGAGAATGTGGTGAAGGCAGGTTCAGTGAGTGTTTAGGATCTGGAATACACTGTCTGAGAGTGTGGTGGAGGCAGGTTCAGTGAGTGTTTAGGATCTGGAATGCACTGTCTGAGAGTGTGGTGGAGGCAGGTTCAGTGAGTGTTTAGGATCTGGAATACACTGTCTGAGAATGTGGTGAAGGCCGGTTCAGTGAGTGTTTAGGATACGGAATGCACTGTCTGAGAATTTGGTGGAGGCCGTTTCAATCAAGGCCTTCAAAAGGAAATTGAATAAGCACCTGAAGAGAATAAAATTGCAGGGTTACAGGAAAAGGTGGGACGAGTGAGTTGGTCTTGAAGAGAGTCAGCATGGACACAAAGGGCTGAAGGTACTCCTTCTGTGCTGTAATCGTTCTATGATTCTATAAGACAAGCACTGACATTTTAAATAGAATCAGATGATGGTGGTTCCGATAAATCAGATTTGCTGCAAGATATTAATTAATTCCACTTCCATGAATAGTTTGGGTTATTCTGAAAACTAAGTAACCAAAGCAGGTAGTGTTTCCATAAATTGAAATTATTTGAAATAAACCGGGAATGAACAAAAAAGTAAATAAAGGAACAATAGTTGAAGTGCGACATAATAGATTTGTTAGCAAAATTGAAGCCTGTCGAATTAAAGGGACAAAGAACAAAGAAGAAAGAACAGTACAGCACAGGAACAGGCCATTCGGCCCTCCAAGCCTGCGCCGATCTTGATGCCTGCCTAAACTAAAACCTTCTGCACTTCCGGGGACCATATCCCTCTATTCCCTTCCTATTCATGTATTTGTCAAGATGCCTCTTAAACGTCGCTATCGTACCTGCTTCCACCACCTCCCCCGGCAGCAAGTTCCAGGCACTCACCACCCTCTGTGTAAAGAACTTGCCTCGCACATCCCCTCTAAATTTTGCTCCTCTCACCTTAAACCTATGTCCGACAGTAACTGACTCTTCCACCCTGGGAAAAAGCTTCTGACTATCCACTCTGTCCATGCCGCTCATAAATTTGTAAACCTCTATCATGTCACCCCTCCACCTCCGTCGTTCCAGTGAAAACAATCCGGTTTGTCCAACCTCTCCTCATAGCTAATACCCTCCAGACCAGGTGACATCCTGGTAAACCTCTTCTGTACCCTCTCCAAAGCCTCCACGTCCTTCTGGTAGTGTGGCGAGCAGAATTGCACGCAATATTCTAAGTGTGGTCTAACTAAAGTTCTGTACAGATACAGCATGACTTGCCAATTTTTATACTCCATGCCCCGACCGATGAAGGCAAGCATGCCGTATGCCTTCTTGACTACCTTATCCACCTGCGTTGCCACTTTCAATCACCTGTGGACCTGTACGCCCAGATCTCTCTGCCTGTCAATACTCCTAAGGGTTCTGCCATTTACTGTATACTTCCCACCTGCATTAGATCTTCCAAAATGCATGACCTCACATTTGTCTGGATTAAACTCCATCTGCCATTTCTCCGCCCAAGTCTCCAACCGATCTATATCCTACTGTATCCTCTGACAATCCTCATCACTGTCCGCAACTCCACCAACCTTTGTGTCGTCCGCAAACGTACTAATCAGACCAGCTACATTTTCCTCCGAATCATTTATATATACGACAAACAGCAAAGGTCCCAGCACTGATCCCTGCGGAACACCACTAGTTACATCCCTCCATTCAGAAAAGCACCCTTCCACTGCAACCCTCTGCCTTCTATGACAGAGCCAGTTCTGTATCCATCTTGCCAGCTCACCTCTGATCCCGTGTGACTTCACCTTTTGCACCAGTCTGCCATGAGGGACCTTGTCAAAGGCTTTACTGAAGTCCATATAGATAACATCCACTGCCCTTCCTTCATCAATCATCTTTGTCACTTCTTCAAAAAACTCAATCAAATTAGTGCGACATGACCTCCCCTTCACAAAACCATGCTGCCTCTCACTAATAAGTCCATTTGTTTCCAAATGGGAGTAAATCCTGTCCCGAAGAATCCTCTCTAATAATTTCCCTATCACTGATGTAAGGCTCACCGGCCTATAATTTCCTGGATTATCCTTGCTACCCTTCTTAAACAAAGGAACAACATTGGCTATTTGCCAGGCCTCTGAGACCTCACCTGTAGCCAATGAGGATGCAAAGATTTCTGTCAAGGCCCCAGCAATTTTTTCCCTTGCCTCCCTTAGTATTCTGGGGTAGATCCCATCAGGCCCTGGGGACTTATCTACCTTAATGCTTTGCAAGACACCCAACACCTCCTCCTTTTTGATAATGAGATGACTGAGACTATCTACACTCCCTTCCCTACGCTCATCATCCACCAAGTCCTTCTCTTTGGTGAATACTGATGCAAAGTACTCATTTAGTACCTTGCCCATTTCCTCTGGCTCCACACATAGATTCCCTTCTCTGTCCTTAAGTGGGCCAACCCTTTCCCCAGTTACCCTCTTGCTCTTTATATATGTATAAAAAGCCTTGGGATTATCCTTAATCCTGTTTGCCAATGACATTTCATGACCCTTTTTAGCCCTCCTGACTCCTTGCTTAAGTTCCTTTCTACTGTCTTTAAATTCCTCAAGGGATTCGTCTGTTCCTAACCTTCCAGCCCTTACGAATGCTTCCTTTTTCTTTTTGACCTGGCTCACAATATCCCACGTTATCCAAGTTTCCCAAAACTTGCCAAACTTATCCTTCTTCCTCACAGGAACATGCTGGTCCTGGATTCTAATCAACTGACATTTGAAAGACTCCCACATGTCAGATGTTGATTTAACCTCAAACAACCGCCCCCAATCTAAATTCTTCAGTTCCTGCCTAATATTGTTATAATTAGCCTTCCCCCAATTTAGCACCTTCACCCGAGGACTACTCTTATCCTTATCCACAAGTACCTTAAAACTTATGGAATTATGGTCACTGTTCCCTACTGAAACCTCGACCACCTGGCCAGGCTCATTCCCCAATACCAGGTCCAGTACGGCCCCATCCCTAGTTGGACTACCTACATATTGTTTCAAGAAGCCCTCCTGGATGCTCCTTACAAATTCTGCCCCATCTGAGCCCCTAGCACTAAGTGAGTCCCAGTCAATATTGGGGAAGTTAAAATCACTACAACCCTGTTACCTTTACATCTTTCCAAAATCTGTCTACATATCTGCTCCTCTACCTCCCGCTGGCTGTTGGGAGGCCTGTAGAAAACCCCCAACATTGTGATTGCACCCTTCCTATTCCTGAGCTCCACCCATATTGCCTCGCTGCATGACCCCTCCGAGGTGTCCTCTCGCGGTACAGCTGTGATATTCTCCTTGACAAGTAATGCAACTCCCCCACCCCTTTTACATCCCCCTCTATCCCGCCTGAAGCTTCTAAATCCTGGAACATTTAGTTGCCAATCCTGTCCTTCCCTCAACCAAGTCTCTGTAATAGCAACAACATCATAGTTCCAAGTACTAATCCAAGCTCTAAGTTCATCTGCCTTACCTGTTATACAGTGACAGCATGGACACGAAACTGGCAAAAAGACAGAATGTAGGAGGTGAATGGAGGAAGATATATAACAATGCTCACCAGGGTTTGGTATTAGGCCCACTGCCCTTTTTGATGTATATTAATGAAATAGAACTGGCTATACTGTGCATAATTTCATAGCTTGCAGATGACTGAAAGCTTAGAAATATAGTAAACAGTGAAGAGGACAGTAGCAGACTTCAGGCGGGCATGGACAGACTGGTGAAATGGGCAGATACATAGAAAATGGAATTTAAGGCAGATATGTGTGAAGTGTTGCATTTTGGAAGGAAAAGTGAGACAACTTTAGAAACTAAATGATACAATTTTAAAGAGAGTGCAGGAAGGCTCGGGGTGCATATGCACAAATCTTTGAAGATGGCAGGACAAATTGATAAAGCTGTTAAAAAAAAATCATATAAATAGAGGCATAGAGTACAAAAGCAAGGAAGATCAGGCACACTTGGAATACTGTGCACTGTTCTAGTTTCCACATTACAAAAAGGACAGAGAAGCACTGGAGAAAGTGCAAATAAAGTTTACAAGGCTAGTACCAGAACTGAGAGATTACAACTATCAGGTAAGATTGTTCAGGTTGGGACTTGCTCTTTTGAAATTTAAGAGGTGACCTACTGGAGGTCTTTAAAATTATGAATGGGTTGGACAGGGTCGATGTGTCGAGACTTCTTCCAGCTGTGGGACAATCCAAAACCAGGGACCTTAAATACAAGATAGTTACTAATAAATCCAATAGGGAAATAAGGAGAAATTTATTAACTCAGAGAGTGGTCAGAATGTGGAACTCAATACCACAGGAAGGAGTTGAGGCAAATAGCATAGATGTTTGCAAAAGGAATCTAAATGAGTACATGAGAGAAAAGGAAGTAGGAAGATTGGATTAATTGATGAAGTTGCCCCTAGGTAGCAGCGATCATACTGTGATTGAATTTAACATTCAGTTTGAGGGAAAGAATGGTTCCAAGACGAGTATTTTAAACTTAAATAAGGGTATGAAAACAGAGTGAATTGGCAAATTAGGTTAAGGGATAGGTCAATGGAGATTCAGTGGCTGACATTTAAGGGGCTATTTCAGAATACACAGAATAGATACATTCCAACAAGAAAGAAAAATTTCAAGGGGTTGACCCACTATCCGTGGTTAACTAAAAAAGTTAAAAATAGTATCAAACTTAAAGAAAAAGTTTATAATCGTACAAAGATGGGTGGCTGGTCAGAAGATTGGACAGAATATAAAGAACAGCAAATAATGACTAAAAGACTGATAAGGAGGGAAAAATTAGAGTACAAGAGAAAGCAAGCTAGAAATATAAAACCAGACAGTAGGAGTTTCGATAGATATTTTTATAAAAAGGAGTCAAAATGAGGTGTCAGGCTGGTGAAGCAACAACCCAAGACTACTTGCATGCCAAACTGCATAAGCAGCTTGCAATAGACAGAGCTAAGCAATCCCACAACCAAAGGATCGATCTAAGCACTGCAGTCCCATCACATCCAGTCATGAATGGTGGTGGGCAATTAAACAATTAACTGGAGGAGGATGCTCCACAAATATCCCCATCCTCAATGATGGGGGAGCCCAGAGCATCAGTGCAAAAGATAAGGCTGAAGCATTTGCATCCATCTTCAGCCAGAAGTGCCGAGTTGATGATCCATCTCGGCCTCCTCCTGAAGTCCCCAGCATCACAGATGCCAGTCTTTAGCCAAATCGATTCACTCCGGGTGATATCAAGAAATGACTGAAGGCACTGGATACTGCAAAAGCTATGGGCCCTGACAATATTCTGGCAATAGTACTGAAGGTCTGTGCTCCAGGACTTGCCGCACCCCTAGTCAAGCTGTTTCAGTATAGCTACAACACTGACATCTACCCTGCAAAGTGGAAAATTGCCGAGGTATATCCTGTACACAAAAAGCAGGACAAATCCAACCCAGCCAATTACTGCCCCATCAGTCTACTCTCGATCATTAAAGTGATGGAAGGTGTCATCGACAGTGCTATAAAGCAGCACTTGCTGAGCAATAGCTTGCTCAGTGATATGAACAAAGAAAATTACGGCACAGGAACAGGCCCTTCGGCCCTCCAAGCCTACACCGATCCAGATCCTCTATCTAAACATGACGCCTATTTTCTAAGGGTCTGTATCTCTTTACTTCCTGTCCATTCATGTATCTGTCTAGATACATCTTAAAAGACGCTATCGTGCCCACGTCTACCACCTCCGCTGGCAACGCGTTCCAGGCACCCACCACCCTCTGCGTAAAGAACTTTCCACGCATATCCCCCCGAAACTTTTCCCCTCTCACTTTGAACTCGTGACCCCTAGTAATTGAATCCCCCACTCTGGGAAAAAGCTTCTTGCTATCCAACCTGTCTATACCTCTCATGATTTTGTACACCTCAATCAGGTCCCCCCTCAACCTCCGTCTTTCTAATGAAAATAATCCTAATCTACTCAACCTCTCTTCACAGCTAGCGCCCTCCATAACAGGCAACATCCTGGTGAACCTCCTCTGCACCCTCTCCAAAGCATCCACATCCTTTCGGTAATGTGGCGACCAGAACTGCACGCAGTATTCCAAATGTGGCCGAACCAAAGTCCTTTACAACAGTAACATGACCTGCCAACCCTTGTACTCAATACCCCGTCCGATGAAGGAAAGCATGCCGTATGCCTTCTTGACCACTCTATTTACCTGTGTTGCCACCTTCAGGGAACAATGGACCTGAACACCCAAATCTCTCTGTACATCAATTTTCCCCAGGACCTTTCCATTTACTGTATAGTTCACTCTTGAATTGGATCTTCCAAAATGCATCACCTCGCATTTACCCTGATTGAACTCCATCTGCCATTTCTCTGCCCAACTCTCCAGTCTATCTATATTCTGCTGTATTCTCTGACAGTCCCCTTCAGTATCTGCTACTCCACCAATCTTAGTGTCGTCTGCAAACTTGCTAATCAGACCACCTATACTTTCCTCCAAATCATTAATGTATATCACAAACAACAGTGGTCCCAGCACGGATCCCTGTGGATCACCACTGGTCACACCTCTCCATTTTGAGAATCTCCCTTCCACTGCTACTGTCTGTCTCCTGTTGCCCAGCCAGTTCTTTATCCATCTAGCTAGTACACCTTGGACCCCATGCGCCTTCACATTCTCCATCAGCCTACCATGGGGAACCTTATCAAACGCCTTACTGAAGTCCATGTATATGACATCTACAGCCCTTCCCTCATCAATCAACTTTGTCACTTCCTCAAAGAATTCTATTAAGTTGGTAAGACATGACCTTCCCTGCACAAAACCATGTTGCCTATCACTGATAAGCCCATTTTCTTCCAAATGGGAATAGATCCTATCCCTCAGTAACTTCTCCAGCAGCTTCCCTACCACTGACGTCAGGCTCACTGGTCTATAAGTACCTGGATTATCCTTGCTACCCTTCTTAAACAAGGGGACAACATTAGCAATTCTCCAGTCCTCCGGGACCTCACCCGTGTTTAAGGATGCTGCAAAGATATCTGTTAAGGCCCCAGCTATTTCCTCTCTCGCTTCCCTCAGTAACCTGGGATAGATCCCATCCGGACCTGGGGACTTGTCCACCTTAATGCCTTTTAGAATACCCAACACTTCCTCCCTCCTTATGCCGACTTGACCTAGAGTAATCAAACATCTGTCCCTAACCTCAACATCCGTCATGTCCCTCTCCTCGGTGAATACCATTGCAAAGTACTCGTTTAGAATCTCACCCATTTTCTCTGACTCCACGCATAACTTTCCTCCTTTGTCCTTGAGTGGGCCAATCCTTTCTCTAGTTACCCTCTTGCTCCTTATATATGAATAAAAGGCTTTGGGATTTTCCTTAACCCTGTTTGCTAAAGATATCCCATGACCCCTTTTAGCCCTCTTAATTCCTCGTTTCAGATTGGTCCTACATTCCCGATATTCTTTCAAAGCTTCGTCTTTCTTCAGCCGCCTGGACCTTATGTATGCTTCTTTTTTCCTCTTAGCTAGTCTCACAATTTCACCTGTCATCCATGGCTCCCTAATCTTGCCATTTCTATCCCTCATTTTCACAGGAACATGTCTCTCCTGCACGCTAATCAACCTCTCTTTAAAAGCCTCCCACATATCAAATGTGGATTTACCTTCAAACAGCTGCTCCCAATCTACGTTTCCCAGCTCCTGCCGAATTTTGGTATAGTTTGGGTTCCGCCAGGGCCACTTCCAGCCCTTATGAATGCTTTCTTTTTCTTTTTGACTCGGCTCACAATATCCCACGTTATCCAAGGTTCCCGAAACGTGCCAAACTTATCCTTCTTCCTCACAGGAACATGCTGGTCCTGGATTCTAATCAGCTGACGTTTGAAAGATTCCCACATGTCAGATGTTGATTTACCCTCAAACAGCCGCCCCCAATCTAAATTCTTCAGTTCCTGCCTAATATTGTTATAATTAGCCTTCCCCCAATTTAGCACCTTCACCCGAGGACTACTCTTATCCTTATCCACACGTACCTTAAAACTTATGGAATTATGGTCACTGTTCCCGAAATGATCCCCTACTGAAACTTCGACCACCTGGCCGGGCTCATTCCCCAATACCAGGTCCAGAATGGCCCCATCCCTAGTTGGACTATCTACATATTGTTTCAAGAAGCCCTCCTGGATGCTCCTTACAAATTCTGCCCCATCTGAGCCCCTGGCACTAAGTGAGTCCCAGTCAATATAGGGGAAGTTAAAATCACCCACCACTACAACCCTGTTACCTTTACATCTTTCCAAAATCTGTCTACATATCTGCACCTCTACCTCCCACTGGCTGTTGGGAGGCCTGTAGTAAACCCCCAACATTGTGACTGCACCCTTCCTATTCCTGAGCTCCACCCATATTGCCTCGCTGCACGACCCCTCTGAGGTGTCCTCCTGCAGTACAGCTGTGATATTCTCCTTAACCAGTAATTCAACTCCCCCACCCCTTTTACATCCCCCTCTATCCCGCCTGAAGCTTCTAAATCCTGGAACATTTAGCTGCCTATCCTGTCCTTCCCTCAACCAAGTCTCTGTTTTAGCAACAACATCATATTTCCAAGTACTAATCCAATCTCTAAGTTCATCTGCCTTACCTGTTATACTTCTCGCATGGAAACAAATGCACTTCAGACCACCAGTCCTGCTGTGCTCCACAACATCTCCCTGCCTGCTCTTCCTCTTAGTCTTACTGGCCTTATTTACTAGTTCCCCCTCATTTATTTCACTTGCTGTTCTACTGCTCTGGTTCCCATCCCCCTGCCACACTTGTTTAAACCCTCCCGAGTGACGCTACCAAACCTCGCATCCAGGATATTTGTGCCCCTCCAGTTTAGATGCAACCCGTCCTTCTTGTACAGGTCCCATCTGTCCCTGAAGAGATCCCAATGGTCCAGATATCTGAAACCCTCCCTTCTACACCAGCTGTTCAGCCACATGTTTAGCTGCACTATCTTCCTATTTCTAGCCTCACTGGCACGTGGCACAGGGAATAATCCCGAGATTACAACCCCAGAGGTCCTGTCTTTTAACTTTCTACCTAACTCCCTGAACTCCCCCTGCAGGACCTCGTCACTCTTCCTGCCTATGTCATTGGTACCGATGTGTACCACAACGTCTGGCTGTTCACCCTCCCCCTTCAGAATGCCCTCTGTCCGTTCAGAGACATCCTTGACCCTGGCACCAGGGAGGCAACATACCATCCTGGAGTCTCTTTCACGTCCACAGAAGTGCCTATCTGTGCCCCTGACTATAGAGTCCCCTATAACTATTGCTCTTCTGCGCTTTGTCCCTCCCTGAACAACAGTGCCAGCCGTGGTGCCACTGCTCTGGCTCCTGCTGTTTTCCCCTGATAGGCCATCCCCCCCAGCAGAATCCAAAACGGTATACTTGTTAGAGAGGGGGATAGCCACAGGGGATTCCTGCACTGACTGCCTGCCCCTTATAGCGGTCACCCATCTATATGCCTGCACCTTGGGTGTAACCACTTCTCTAAAACTCCTGTCTATGACGCTTTCTGCTACCTGTCTGCTCCTAAGTGCATCCAGTTGCCACTCCAACCGATCCATGCGGTCAGTGAGGAGCTGCAACTGGATACACTTCCTGCAGATGTAGTCGGCTGGAACGCTAGAAGCGTCACGGACCTCCCACATCTCACAGGTAAAGCACTTCACCCCTCTAACTGACATTTCCAGCACTAATTAATAAATTAATTTAAGATAAATACTTATTAAATCCTTACTAAATTGTTATAACTATATGGTCCCTAGTGCTAGATTCCTATTATAAATATTAAATGCTAACTAAATACAGTAATCTCCTCCCTCTGGTTTAGTTACAATACTTATTAATTAGTTAATTAGGGTTTTAATCAATTTTTGTCAATGTTTTATTTTCAAATTCAGTAAAAAAAAATTCCTTGCCAGCCAATCAGGTCACAGCTTTCCTGTGATGTCACTTCCAGTTTTTTTTTACCAGAGGTAAGTTTTTTTACACTTACCGGTCCGGAACTCTGCCCTCCGAGTCTTCTCTCAGTTAGCTGTGCTCTTTGGAAGCTCTGGGCTCCCCACACTCTGAGGACAGGTCGGAAATGAAAGGAGCTCCTCGCTCCCTCCTTACCGAACTTCCTCACTTACCAAACTTCCACTGCAGCACTCGATTGCACCCCAAGTCAGCACTCCAGTGCAAACTCTCAGACAGTGCATTCCAGATTCTAAACACTCACTGCATGAAAAGGCTTTTCCTCATGTCGCCATTGCTTTTTTTGCCAATTACCTTAAATCTGTTCCCTCTTGTTCTCGATCCTTCCACCAATGCGAACAGTTTTCCCCTATCTACCCCGTCCAGACCCCTCATGATTTTGAATACCTCTAGCAAATCTCATCTTCTCCAAAGAAAACAATCCCAATTTCTCCAATCTATCCATGTAACTGAACTTCCTCATCCCTGGAACCATTCTTGTGAACCTTTTCTGTACTCTTTCCAATGCCTTCACATCTTTCCTAAAATGTGGCACTCAGAACTGGACACAGTGCCCCAGTTGAGGCCGATCCAGTGTTCTATACAAGTTTAACATAACTTCCTCTCTCTTGTACTCTATGCTGCTATTAATAAAGCCGAGGATACTGTGTGCTCTATTAACCACGCTCCCAACCTGTCCTTCCACCTTCAGTAATTCATGCACATATATGTACCCAGGTCCCTCTGCTCCTGCACCCCCTTTAAAATTGCACCATTTATTTTATATTGCATCTCCTCATTCTTAATACCAAAAATGTATCACTTTGCACTTCTCTCCATTAAATTTCATCTGCTACTTGTCTGCCCATTCCACCCAACCTATATCCTTTTGAAGTTCTACACTATCTTCCTCACAGTCCACAATGTTTCCAAGTTTTTTATCATCTGCAAATTTTGAAATTGTGCCCTGTACACCAAGGTCGAGGTTATTAATATACACCAGGAACAGCAAGGGTCCCAATATTGACCCTTGAGGAACTCCACTATAAACATTCCTCCAGTCTGAAAAACAACCAATCGCCACTACTCTCTGGCTCCTGTCACTCAGCCAATTTTTTATCCATGTTGCTACTGTCCCTTTTATTCTGTGAGCTATAACTTTACTCAGAAGTCTGTTATGTGGCACTTTATCAAATGCATTTTGGAAGCACATACACCACATCAACAGCATTCCCCTCATCAACCCTTTCTGCTACCTCATCAAGAAATTCAATCAAGTTAGTTAAACACGATTTGCCCTTAACCAAATCCATGCTGGCTTTCCGTAATTAATCCACATTTGTCCAAGTGACTATTAATTTTGTCCTGGATTATCATTTCTCACAGTTTTCCCACCACTGGGGTTAAACTAACTGGCCTGTAGTTGCTGGGTTTATCCTTACAGCCTTTTTGAACAAGGGTGTAACATTTGCAATTCTCCAGTCCTCTGGAGTGTTTAGGATCTGGAATGCACTGTCTGAGAGTGTGGTGGAGGTGGGTTCACTGAGTGTTTAGGATCTGGAATGCACTGTCTCAGAGTGTGGTGGAGGCGGGTTCAACTTTCTTTTTGTTTTCGGCGGAGACCAGGGGGCTGCTGGGTAAGTAAAACCCTATATATTTGGGCCGTTTCTGAACCCGAGACACTACACCTGTAGTGTCTCCCACCCGCCCTCCTCCTCTAACCAAAAAAAAGGACTCGGTGGTGTGTAGATAAGGTAAGGCTTTTTCTATTTCTCTTTTTTTTTTATCGTGTGATTGGTTAAAAACTTTTCGTTCCTTTTTCATTTAACTAAGTTTAAGCTTAAGATTAAAAATGGCAGGAGATCTCAGACCCGTGACATGCTCCTCTTGCTCAATGTGGGAGTTCAGGGACATGGCTGATGTCCCTGACTCCTTCACGTGCAGGAAGTGTGTCCAGCTGCAGCTCTTGTTAGACCGCATGACGGCTCTGGAGCTGCGGATGGACTCACTTTGGAGCATCCGCGATGCTGAGGAAGTCGTGGATAGCACTTTAGCGAATTGGTCACACCGCAGATTAGGATTGCTGAGGGAGAAAGGGAATGGGTGACAAAAAGGCAGAGAAAGAGCAGGAAGGCAGCGCAGGTGTCCCCTGCGGTCATCTCCCTCCACAACAAGTATACCGTTTTGGATACTGTTGAGGGAGATGGCTCACCAGGGGAAGGCAGCAGTAGCCAGGTTCATGGCACCGTGGCTGGCTCTGCTGTTCGGAAGGGCGGGAAAAAGAGTGGAAGGGCTATAGTCATAGGGGATTCGATTGTAAGGGGAGTAGATAGGTGGTTCTGTGGTAGAAAACGAGACTCCCGAATGGTATGTTGCCTCCCAGGTGCACGAGTCAGGGATGTCTCAGATCGGCTGCAGAACATTCTGAAAGGGGAGGGTGAACAGCCAGTTGTCGTTGTGCACATAGGCACCAATGATATAGGTAAAAAACGGGATGAGGTCCTACAAGCAGAATTTAGGGAGTTAGGAGCCAAGTTAAAAAGTAGGACCTCAGAGGTAGTAACCTCAGGATTGCTACCAGTGCCACGTGATAGTCAGAGTAGAAATGAAAGAATAGTCAGGATGAATGCGTGGCTTGAAAGATGGTGCAGGAGGGAGGGGTTCAGATTTTTGGGACATTGGGACCGGTTCTGGGGGAGGTGGGACTATTACAAATTGGACGGTCGACACCTGGGCCGGACTGGAACCAATGTCCTTGGGGGTGCTTTTGCTAACGCTGTTGGGGAGGGTTTAAACTAATGTGGCAGGGGGATGGGAACCAAATGAGGTCAGTGGAGAGTAAGGAGGTAGTAACTAAAGCCTGTAAGGAACTAGATAATGAAGTCAGCGTGACTAAGGGAAAGAGTAGGCAGGGAGCAGATGATGAAAACAAAGGGACTGGTGGTCTGAGGTGTATTTGTTTTAATGCAAGAAGTGTAGTAGGTAAGGCAGATGAACTTAGGGCTTGGATTAGTACCTGGGAGTATGATGTTATTGCTATTACTGAGACTTGGTTAAAGGAAGGGCATGATTGGCAACTAAATATCCCAGGATACCGATGCTTCAGGCGGGATAGAGAGGGAGGTAAAAGGGGTGGAGGAGTTGCATTACTGGTCAAAGAGGATATCACAGCTGTGCTGAAGGAAGGCACTATGGAGGACTCGAGCTGTGAGGCAATATGGGCAGAACTCGGAAATAGGAAGGGTGCGGTAACAATGTTGGGGCTGTACTACAGGCCTCCCAACAGCGAGCGTGAGATAGAGGTACAAATATGTAAACAGATTATGGAAAGATGTAGGAGCAACAGGGTGGTGGTGATAGGAGATTTTAATTTTCACAACATTGACTGGGATTCGCTTAGTGTTAGAGGTCTAGATGGAGCAGAATTTGTAAGGAGCATCCAGGAGGGTTTTCTAGAGCAGTATGTAAATAGTCCAACTCAGGAAGGGGCCATACTGGACCTGGTGTTGGGGAATGAGCCGGGCCAGGTGGTTGACGTTTCAGTAGGGGACTACTTTGGGAATAGTGATCACAATTCCGTAAGTTTTAGAATACTCATGGACAAAGACGAGAGTGGTCCTAAAGGAAGAGTGCTAAATTGGGGGAAGGCCAACTATACCAAAATTCGGCAGGAGCTGGGGAATGCAGATTGGGAGCAGCTGTTTGAAGGTAAATCCACATTTGATATGTGGGAGGCTTTTAAAGAGAGGTTGATTAGCGTGCAGGAGAGACATGTTCCTGTGAAAATGAGGGGTAGAAATGGCAAGATTAGGGAACCATGGATGACAGGTAAAATTGTGAGACTAGCTAAGAGGAAAAAGGAAGCATACATAAGGTCCAGACGGCTGAAGAAAGACGAAGCTTTGAAAGAATATCGGGAATGTAGGACCAATCTGAAACGAGGAATTAAGAGGGCTAAAAGGGGTCATGAAATATCTTTAGCAAACAGGGTTAAGGAAAATCCCAAAGCCTTTTATTCATATATAAGGAGCAAGAGGGTAACTAGAGAAAGGATTGGCCCACTCAAGGACAAAGGAGGAAAGTTATGCGTGGAGTCAGAGAAAATGGGTGAGATTCTAAATGAGTACTTTGCATCGGTATTCACCGAGGAGAGGGACATGACGGATGTTGAGGTTAGGGACAGATGTTTGATTACTCTAGGTCAAGTCGGCATAAGGAGGGAGGAAGTGTTGGGTATTCTAAAAGGCATTAAGGTGGACAAGTCCCCTGGTCCGGATGGGATCTATCCCAGGTTACTGTGGGATGCGAGAGAGGAAATAGCTGGGGCCTTAACAGATATCTTTGCAACATCCTTAAACACGGGTGAGGTCCTGGGGGACTGGAGAATTGCTAATGTTGTCCCCTTGTTTAAGAAGGGTAGCAGGGATAATCCAGGTAATTATAGACCGGTGAGCCTGACGTCAGTGGTAGGGAAGCTGCTGGAGAAGATATTGAGGGATAGGATCTATTCCCATTTGGAAGAAAATGGGCTTATCAGTGATAGGCAACATGGTTTAGTGCAGGGAAGGTCATGTTTTACCAACTTAATAGAATTCTCTGAGGAAGTGACATAGTTGATTGATGAGGGAAGGGCTGTAGATGTCAGATGCATGGACTTCAGTAAGGGGTTTTTATAAGGTTCCCCATGGTAGGCTGATGGAGAAAGTGAAGGCACATGGGGTCCAAGGTGTATTAGCTAGATGGATAAAGAACTGGCTGGGCAACAGGAGACAGAGTAGCAGTGGAAGGGAGTTTCTCAAAATGGAGACGTGTGACCAGTGGTGTTCCACAGGGATCCGTGCTGGGACCACTGTTGTTTGTGATATACATAAATGATTTGGAGGAAAGTATAGGTGGTCTGACTAGCAAGTTTGCAGACGACATTAAGATTGGTGGAGTAGCAGATAGTGGGGACTGTCAGAGAATACAGCAGAATATAGATAGACTGGAGAGTTGGGCAGAGAAATGGCAGATGGAGCTCAATCAGGGCAAATGAGAGGTGATGCATTTTGGAAGATCCAATTCAAGAGTGAACTATACAGTACATTAGAACATTACAGCGCAGTACAGGCCCTTCGGCCCTTGATGTTGCGCCGACCTGTGAAACCATCTGACCTACACTATTCCATTTTCATCCATATGTCTATTCAATGACCACTTAAATGCCCTTAAAGTTGGCGAGTCTACTACTGTTGCAGGCAGGGCGTTCCACGCCTCTGCTACTCCCTGAGTAAAGAAACTACCTCTAACATCAGTCCTATATCTATCACCCCTCAACTTAAAGCTATGTCCCCTCGTGTTTGCCATCAACATTCGAGGAAAAAGACTCTCACTATCCACCCTATCTAACCCTCTGATTAAATGGAAACGTCCCGGGGAAAATTGATGTACAGAGAGATTTGGGTGTTCAGGTCCATTGTTCCCTGAAGGTGGCAACGCAGGTAAATAGAGTGGTCAAGAAGGCATACGGCATGCTTTCCTTCATCGGACGGGGTATTGAGTACAAGAGTTGGCAGGTCATGTTACTGTTGTATAAGACTTTGGTTCGGCCACATTTGGAATACTGCGTGCAGTTCTGGTCGCCACATTACCAAAAGGATGTAGATGCTTTGGAGAGGGTACAGAGGAGGTTCACCAGGATGTTGCCTGGTATGGAGGGCGCTAGCTATGAAGAGAGGTTGAGCAGATTAGGATTATTTTCATTAGAAAGACGGAGGTTGAGGGGGGACCTGATAGAGGTGTACAAAATCATGAGAGGTAGAGACAGGGTGGATAGCAAGAAGCTTTTTCCCAGAGTGGGGGATTCAATTACAAGGGGACACGAGTTCAAAGTGAAAGGGGAAAGGTTTAGGGGGGGATATGCGTGGAAAGTTCTTTACGCAGAGGGTGGTGGGTGCCTGGAACGCATTGCCAGTGGAGGTGGTAGACGCGGGCACGATAGCGTCTTTTAAGATGTATCTAGACAGATACATGAATGGGCAGGAAGTAAAGAGATACAGACCCTTAGAAAATAGGCGACAGGTTTAGATAGAGGATTTGGATCGGCGTAGGCTTGGAGGGCCGAAGGGCCTGTTCCTGTGCTGTAATTTTCTTTTGTTCTTTTGTTCTTTTGAGTGTTTAGGATCTGGAATGCACTGTCTGAGAGTGTGGTGGAGGCAGGTTCAGTGAGTATTTAGGATCTGGAATGCACTGTCTGAGAGTGTGGTGAAGGCAGGTTCAGTGAGTGTTTAGGATCTGGAATGCACTGTCTGAGAGTGTGGTGGAGGCAGGTTCAGTGAGTGTTTAGGATCTGGAATGCACTGTCTGAGAGTGTGAGGAGGCAGGTTCAGTGAGTGTTTCGGATCTGGAATGCACTGTCTGAGAGTGTGGTGGAGGCAGGTTCAGTGAGTGTTTAGGATCTGGAATGCTCTGTCTGAGAGTGTGGTGGAGGCGGGTTCAGTGAGTGTTTAGGATCTGGAATGCACTGACTGAGAGTGTGTTGGACGCAGATTCAATCGAATCATTCAAGACGGAATTGGATTGTTATCTGAAAAGGAAGAATGTGCAGGGCTATGGGGAGAAAGCCAGGAGTGGCACGAGGTAAACTGCTCTTTCAGACAGCTGGCGCAGACGTGATGGCTGAATGGCCTCCTTCTGTTCTGTAACAATTCCGTGATTCTCTAAAATTCTAAAGTGGGTGCAGGAACAGAGGCACCTGGGGATATATGTGCATAAATCGTTGAAAGTAGCAGGGCAGGTTGAGAAAATGGTTAAAAAGGACTTTGGGATCCTGGGCTATATAAATAGAGGCATAGAGCACAAAGGCAAAGAAGATATGATAAATCCTGGGTCGATCTCAACTGGAGTATTGTGTCCAATTCTGGGCACCACACTTCAGGAAGGATGTGAAGGCTTTAATGAAGGTGCAGAAAAGATTTACGAGAATGGTTCTGGGGATGAAGGACTTCAGCTACATGGACAGCTACAAAAAGGGGGCATTCACTGGGCTGGGAGTGTACTACAGGCCTCCAGTCAGGGAGAGATAGAGAAGCAGATATACAGGCAAATCTCAGAGAGGGTAATAATGGTAGGGGATTTCAACTTCCATAATATCAACTGGGATAGTCTGAGTGCAAAAGGCTTAAAGGGGGCAGAATTCTTTAAGTGCATACAGGAGAGCTTTTTGAGCCAGTACGTAGAAAGTCGTACAAGAGAAGGGGCGGTACTGGACTTAATCCTAGGGAATGAAGCCGGACAAGTGGTAGAAGTGTCAGTGGGGGAGCATTTCAGGGATAGTGACCATAACTCTGTAAGATTTAAAGTAGTTATGGAAAAGGGCAAAGAGAGACCAGAAATAAAGGTACTGAATTGGGGGAAGGCCAAAGTAGACTGGGAGCAGCTACTTGTAGGAAAGTCTACGTCAGACCAGTGAGAATCATTCAAAAGGGAAATAGTGAGAGTTCAGGGCTATGTTACCATAAAGGTGAAGGGTAGGACCAACAAGTCCAGGGAACCCTGGATGTCAAGGGATATAGAGGATTGGATCAGGAAAAAAAAGGAGGCTTATGGCAGATTCAGAGCACTGAAAACAGCGGAGGCCCTAGAGGAGTATAGAAAGTGTAGGGTGACAATTAAAAAAGTAATTAGGAGAGCGAGGAGGTGACAAGAAAAAACTCTGGTGGCCAAGATAAAGGAAAATCCTAAGGCGTTTTATAAGTATATCAAGGGCAAGAGGATAACCAAGGAAAGAGTAGGGTCCATTAGGGACCAAAGTGGCAATCTGTGTGTGGAGCCGGAGGACATAGGTGAGGCTTTAAATGATTACTTTTCATCTGTGTTCACTATGGAGAAGGACGATGTAGGTGTAGAGATCAGGGAGAGGGATTGTGATATACTTGAACAAAATAGCATTGAAAAGGAGTAAGTATTAGCTGTATTAACGGGATTAAAAGTGAATAAATTTCCAGGCCGAGATGAGATCTATCCCAAGCTGTTATGTGAGGCAAGGGAGGAAATAGCAGGGGCTCTGACACAAATTTTGAAATCCTCTCTGACCACAGGAGAGGTGCCAGAGGACTGGAGGACAGCAAATGTGATACCATTATTCAAGAAGGATAGCAGGGATAAACCAGGAAATTGCCGGCCAGTGAGTCTAACATCAGTGGCAGGGAAACTATGGGAAAAAAGGATGAGCCACAGGATTAATGTCCACTTGGAGAGGCAGGGATTAATCAGGGATAGTCAGCATGGCTTTGTCAGGAGGAGATCGTGTCTAACTAACTTGATTGAATTTTTCGAGGAGGTGACTAGATGTGTGGATGAGGGTAAGGTGATTGATGTAGTCTACATGGACTTCAGTAAGGCTTTTGATAAGGTCCCGCATGGCAGATTGGTTAAGAAGGTAAGAGCCCAATGGATCCAGGGCAATTTGGTGAATTGGATCCAAAATTGACTTCGTGGCAGGAGGCAGAGGGTGATGGTCGAGGGTTGTTTTTGCGATTGGAAGCTTGTGACCAGTGGTGTACCACAGGTATCAGTGCTGGGACCCTTGCTTCATGATTTAGATGTGAATTTAGAGATACAGCACTGAAACAGGCCCTTCGGCCCACCGAGTCTGTGCCAACCATCAACCACCCATTTATACTAATCCTACACTAATTCCATATTCCTACCACATCCCCACCTGTCCCTATATTTCCCTACCACCTACCTATACTAGGGGCAATTTATAGTGGCCAATTTACCTATCAACCTATAGGAGGTATGATCAGTAAGTTCGCAGATGACACGAAAATTGGTGGTGTCGGACAATATAGATGGGCTGATAAGATGGGCAGAGCAGTGGCAAATGGAATTTAATCCTGAGAGGTGTGAGGTGATGCATTTTGGGAGGACTAACAAGGCAAGGGAATATACAATGGATGGTAGGACCCTAGGAAGTACAGAGGGTAGAGGGACCTTGGTGTACTTGTCCATAGACCACTGAAGGCAGCAGCACAGGTAGATAAGGTGGTTAGGAAGGCATATGGGATACTTGCCTTTATTAGCCAAGGCATAGAAAATAAGAGCAGGGAGGTTATGATGGAGCTGTATAAAACGCTAGTTAGGCCACAGCTGGAGTACTGTGTACAGTTCTGGGCACCACACTATAGGAAGGATGTGATTACACTGGAGAGGGTGCAGAGGAGATTCACCAGGATGTTGCCTGGGCTGGAGCATTTCAGCTATGAAGAGAGACTGGATCGGCTAGGGTTGTTTTCCTTGGAGCAGAGAAGGCTGAGGGAGGACCTGATTGAGGTATACAAAATTATGAGGGGTATTGATAGGTTAGATAGGAAGAAACTTTTTCCATTAGCGGAGGGGTCAATAACCAGGGGGCATAGATTTAAGGTAAGGGGCAAGAGGTTTAGAAGGGATTTGAGGAAACATTTTTTCACCCAGAGGGTGGTTGGAATCTGGAAAGCACTGCCTCAACGGATGGTAGAGGCAGGAACCCTCACAACATTTAAGAAGTATTTAGATGAGCACTTGAAACGCCATAGCATACAAGGCTACAGGCCAAGTGCTGGAAAATGGGATTAGAATAGATAGGCTTGATGGCCGGCACAGACATGATGGGCCGAAGGGCCTGTTTCTGTGCTGTATTACTCTGTGACTCTGTAGATTGGAGAGGATGGGGCTGTTCTCCTTTGAGAAGGTGTTCACAATCATAAGAGGTCTAGACAGATTAGAGAGAGAGGAATTCTTTCCTTTGGTGGAAGGGTCGAGGACCAGAGGACACTGATTTAAGGTGAACGGCAAAAGAACCAACACTGACATGGAGAAAATTGTTTTCATGCAACGAGTGGTTAGGATCTGGAATACACTGCTTGAGAGTGCTGTGGAGGCAGATTCAGTCATGGCTTTCAAAAAGGAATTGGACAAGCCTGAAGAGAAAGAAATTGCAGTGCTGTGGGGAAAAGGTGGGGGAATGGGATTAGTTAATTTGCTCTTGCAAAGAGCCAGCATGAACATAATGGGCCGAATGGCCTCATTCTGTGCTGTAACCATTTATGATCAATCAATCAATTAATCTATCCATCTATCTATCTTTCTATCCATCCATCTGTCCTGTATGTCAGTCACTGCTCAGTTGCCAGCACTCTTGCCTCTGAGTTAGATGGTTCCACTACAGGTTCCACTCTAGGAGTAGTGTACAAAAATCAAGACTGACATTTCAGTTCAGTACTGAGGGAGTGTTGCACTTTCAGAGGTTCCATCTTTTGGATGAGATGCTAAACTAAGGCCTTGTCAGCTCTCTCAGTTGGATGTAAAAGATCCCATGGCACTGTTTGAAGAGCAGGGAATTATCCCTGGTCTCCTGGTCAATATTTATCCCTCAATCAACATCACAAAAACAGATTATCTGGTGATCATCATATTGCTGTTTGTGGGAGTTTGCTGTGTGCAAATTGGTTGGTGCATTTCTTACAACAGTGACTGCACTTCAAAAGGTACTTCATTGGCTGTAAAGCGCTTTGAGGCTTATGGTGGTCATGAAAGACGCTATATAAATGCAAGATTTTCGTTCCCATGTTTGGTATTTCTTGAGAAATCATAATTTTATTATTTTAGAAATTAGAACATTGCTACAGCAAACATTTTCCCTAAAGTACTTTAATACTTGAACATAGCAGGGTTCGGATTGCAAAAGTGTACAAATAAATCCAAAAGTCTGCAAGTTTTGATCTCTCAGGGAATCAAGGGACGTGGGGAGCAGGCAGGAAGTTGGGCCGAAGGGCCTGTTTTGGTGCTGTATCTCTCTCTGACTCTCTATGACTCTATGACTCTCGGAAGGTTGAGTTGAGGCGGAATATCAACCATGATCACATTGAATGGTGAAGCAGCCTTGAGAGGCTAAATGGTCTACACCTGCTCCTATTTCTGATGCTCCTATGTTCTTTTTCCAATGGCTCACTTCTGATTACATTCATCATGAATAAAAGGTCACACTTGGTCCAGAAACCCAGCATGAAATGACAATGAGCCAAATTTCAGTTGTGGGTGGATCTGCTGCCCCCTGTTGGATAGGTGTGCTCTTTGTAGTTAAAATTATATTCCACCACAATGAATAAACTCATGACCTGGCATATCTGTCACTCAATCATTACCATCAAACCAGGGAAGCAACCCAGATTCAACGAGGAGTGTAGGACAGTATGCCAGGAGCACCACCAGACATACCCAAAAATGGGATGCTAACTTAGTGAAGCTGCAGCATAAAGCTCCACAGTCCTGACCCATCCAGTTGTGAATGGTAGTGGAGAATTAAACAACTAACAGGAGGAAGCTTCATGAATATGCCCCTCCTCAATGGTGGTGGAGTCCAGTACACTTTTTTATTCATTCATGGGATGTGGGCGTCGTTGGCCAGGCCAGCATTTATTGCCCATCCCTAATTGCCCTTGAGAAGGTGGTGGTGAGCTGCCTTCTTGAACTGCTGCAGTCCATGTGGGGCAGGTACACCCACAGTGCTGTTAGGAAGGGAGTTCCAGGATTTTGACCCAGTGACAGTGAAGGAACAGTGATATAGTTCCAAGTCAGGATGGTGTGTGACTTGGAGGGGAACTTGCAGGTGGTGATGTTCCCATGTATTTGCTGCCCTTGTCCTTCTAGTTGGTAGAGGTCGTGGGTTTGGAAGGTGCTGTCTAAGGAGCCTTGGTGCGTTGCTGCAGTGCATCTTGTAGATGGTACACACTGCTGCCACTGTGCGTCGGTGGTGGAGAGGGTGAATGTTTGAGGATGGGGTGCCAATCAAACAGGCTGCTTTGTCCTGGATGGTGTTGAGCTTCTTGAGTGTTGTTGGAACTGCACTCATCCAGGCAAGTGTAGAGTATTCCATCACACTCCTGACTTGCAGCTTGTAGAATGTGGACAGGCATTGCGGAGGTAAGTTACTTGCTGCAGAATTCCTAGTTTCTGACCTGCTCTTGTAGCCACAGTATTTATGTGGCTGGTCTAGTTCAGTTACTGGTCAATGACAACCTCCAGGATGTTGATAGTGGGGGATTCAGCGATCGTAATGCCATTGAATGGCAAGGGGAGATGGTTAGATTCTCTCTTGTTGGAGATGGTCATTGCCTGGCACTTGTGTGACTTGAATGTTACTTGCCACTTATCAGCCCAAGCCTGGATATTGTCCAGGTCTTGCTGCATTTCTACACGGACTGCTTCAGTATCTAAGGAGTCTCGAATGGTGCTGAACATTGTGCAGTCATCAACGAACATCCCCACTTCTGACCTTATGATTGAAGGAAGGTCATTGATGAAGCAGCTGAAGATGGTTGGGCCGAGGACACTATCCTGAGGAACTCTGCTGTGATGTCCTGGAGCTCAGATGATTGACCTCCAACAACCACAACCATCTTCCTTTGCGCTAGGTACAACTCCAACCAGTGGAGAGTTTTCCCTCAATTCCAATTGACTCCAGTTTTGCTAGGGCTCCTTGATGCCATACTTACTCAAATCCTGCTTTGATGTCATGGACAGTCACACTCACCTCTCCTGTGGAGTTCAGCTCTTTTGTTCATGTTTGAGCTAAGGCTGTAATGAGGTCAGGAGCTGAGTGGCCCTGGCGGAACCCAAACTGAGCGTCACTGAGCAGGTTATTGCTAAGCAATTGCCGATTGATAGCACTTCATCTTGAGGTATGCCTGGTGCTGCTCCTGGCATGCCGTCCTGCACTTTTCATTCAACCAGGGTTGATCTCCCAGCTTGATGGTAATGGTAGAGTGGGGGATATGCCGGGCCATGAGGTTACAGATCGTGGTTGAGTACAATTCTGCTGCTGCTGATGGCCCAAAGCGCCTCATGGATGCCCAGTTTTGCGTTGTGAGATCTGTTCGAAATCTATTGCATGGTGGTAGTGCCACACAACATGATGGAGGGTAACCTCAATGTGAAGACGGGACTTCGTCTCCACAAGGACTGTGAGATGGTCACTCCTACCAATGCTGTCATGGACAGATGTAACTGCAACAGGCAGATTGGTGAGGCTGAGGTTAAGTATGTTTTTCCCTCTTGTTGGTTCCCTCACCACCTGCTGCAGACCCAGTCTAGCAGCTATGTTCTTTATGACTCAGCCAGCTCGGTCAGTAGTGGTGCTACTGAGCCACTCTTGGTGATGGACATTGAAGTTCCCCACCCAGAGTACATTCTGCACCCTTGCCACCCTCAGTGCTTCCTCCAAATGCTGTTCAACATGGAGGAGTACTGACTCATTAGCTGAGGGAGGGCGGTAGGTGATAATCAGCAGGAGGTTTGCTTGCCCATGTTTGACCTGATGCCACGAGACTTCATGGGGTCTGGAATCGATGTTGAGGACTCCCAGAGCAACTCCCTCCCGACTGTATACCACTGTGCCGCCACCTCTGCTGGGTCTGTCCTGCTGGTGGGACAGGACATAACTGGAGATGGTGTTGGCTGTATCTGGGACATTGTCCGTAAGGTATGATTCCGTGAGTATGACTATATCAGGCTGTTGCTTGACTAGTCTGTGTGACAGCTGTCCAAACTTTGGCACAAGCCCCAAGATTTTAGTAAGGAGGACTTTGCAGGGTCGACAGGGCTGGGTTTGCCATTGTCATTTCTGGTGCCCAGGTTGATGCCGGGTGGTCTATCCGGTTTCACTCCTTATTGACTTTCTAGTGATTTGATGCAACTGAGTGATTTACTCGGCCATTTCAGAGGGCATTTAAGAGTCAACCACATTGCTGCACATAAGTGCAAGAGACTAGTCTGAAGAATTTGCAAACACCTTCAGCCAGAAGTGTAAAGTGGATGATCCATCTCAGCCTCCTCCTGAGATTCCTACCATCACAGATGCCAGTCTTCAGCCAATTCAATTCACTACACGCGATATGAAGAAATAGCTGAGCACATTGGATACAGCAAAGTCTATGGGCCCTGACAACATCCAGGCTATAGTGCTGAAGTCTTGTACTCCAGACTAGCCATGCCTCGAGCCAAGCCATTCCAGTACAACTACAGCACTGGCATCTACCCAACAATGTGGTAAATTGCCCAGGTATGTCCTTTCCACGATAAACAGGAATGAATGAATAAAAAAAAAATCCAAACAGCCTACTTCTCAACCTCAGCAAAGTGAAGAAAAGTTTCGTCAATCTGTTCACCGGTGCTCAGTTTGTGTTCTGCCAGGGCCACGCGGTTCCAGACCTCAATACAGTCTTGGTCCAAACATGGAGAAAGGAGCTGGTTTCCAGAGGTGAAATGGGGATGGCTGCCCTTGACATAAAGGCAACATTTGACTGAGTGTGGCATCAGTGGCGCAGTGGTTAGCACCGCAGCCTCACAGCTCCAGCGACCCGGGTTCGATTCTGGGTACTGCCTATGCGGAGTTTGCAAGTTCTCTCTGTGACCACGTGGGTTTTCGCCGGGTGCTCTGGTTTCCTCCCACAGCCAAAGACTTGCAGGTTGATAGGTAAATTGGCCATTATAAATTGCTCCTAGTATAGGTGGGGATGCGAGAGAGTAATGGGATTAATGTAGGATTAGTATAAATGGGTGGTTGATGGTCGGCACAGACTCGGTGGGCTGAAGGGCCTGTTTCAGCGTTGTATCAATAAATAAATATCAACGAGACCTTGTAAAATTGAGTTCAATCAGAATCAGAGAGAAAACTCTCCACTGGTTGGAGTCATACCCAGCACAAAAAAAGATGGTGGGCTTGTTGGAGGCCAATCATCTCAGCCCCAGAAGATCATTGCAGGAATTCCTCAGGGCAGTGACCTAGGCTCAATCATCTTCAGCTGCTTCATCAATGACCTTCCCTCCATCATAAGGTCAGAACTGGGGATGCTTGTTAACGATTGCACAATGTTCACTTCCATTCACCACTCCTCAGATAATGAACAGTATGTGCCTGCTTGCGACAAGACCTGGACAACATTCAGACTTGGGCTGATAGGTGGCAAGTAATGTTTATGTCACACAAGTGTCAGGCAATGACCATCTCCAACAAGAGAGAATTCAACCATCTCTCCTTAACATTCAATGACGTTACCATCGCTGAATCCCCCACCATCAACATTCGGGTTCCCATTGACCCGAAACTTAACTGGATCTGCCAATGAGTACTGGGTCTTGGAACTTTACTAGAATCTCCCAAAGCTGCTACTTCTATCACCGGTACACTGTGGCAGCAGTGTGCACCATCTACAGGATGCATTGCTTCAACTCACCAAGGCTTCTTCAACAACACCTCCCAAACCTGTGACCTCTACCACTTAGAGGGACAAGAGCAGCAGACACATGGGAACACCACCACCTCCACATTTCTGTCCAAGTCACATGCCATCCTGACTTGGAACCATATTGTCATTCCTCCATTGTCGCTGGGTCAAAATCCTGGAACTCCCTCCTTCACAGCACTGTGGGATTACCTTTACCACATGGACTGCAGCTGTTCAAGAAGGCAGCTCACCACCACCTTTACAAGGACAACTAGGGATGGGAAATAAATGTTGGCCTAGCCAGCGACGTCCACATTCCAATAATGAATAAATATTAAAAACGAAGGAGGGAAAAGATCAATGTAGGATCCAATTAATCTGACATTTTCTACAAGTTCACCATATAATTATAATGAGGCAAGTGAATCTCAAGAGATCTCAGTCCCACTGTTACAGCATCCCATTCAATTTTAAATGATTTGGTTTTGTCTGCATGACTCAATCTGGATGCCTATTCCAAGTGCTAATGATTATTTGTGTGAAGAAGGTCCTGATGTCAGTCCTAAATTTACTTTTTGCTTGTTTGAATCCATGCCCTTGCAACACTTTCACAAATTAATTTGAAATAATATTCTAGATTTATTTTTTGCATTCCCTGAAAGATCTTTCATTTATTTAGCCCTTTTCATAACATCCCATATCTAATGAAACAACTGCCTGAACTGTGGTCACCACAGTATGAGATGTGGCAGCCAATTTGCGCACAGTAAGCTCCCCCAAACTGCAATGCAATTAATGATCAGATAATCAGGTTTTATTTGTGGTGTTGGTTGAAAGATAAATATTGGCTCAGGATGCCAGGGAGAACTCCGCTGCTCTTCTTCCAATAGTGTCATGAGATCGTTTACATCCACTTGGGAGGGCAGATGGTGTCTTGATTTAACATCTCATTTGAAAGACAGCACCTCTGACAGTGCAGCACTGACATCGCAGGTTAATTCAACAGGCATGGTGATAGGTAGTGTGGATAATGAAATTGATATGAAGCATGAATGAAGCTTCCAGTTAAATATAGAGATAAGAGAGTGAGGACATGAGTAGTTTCATATGTAGAGAGAACAATAAACAGAAATCAATGAGAATGCACATGCGCTGAGGGAGTACTGGAGGGATGTCGCTTCATGTATTGACATATTATATAAACATGCACAGGTTTTCTTTTGACATAGATACAGCAAGTTGATGTAATGACTTTATCTTAGGGAGATATAATAACCCTAGGAAGATTCAATGTACCATAGCCCTCTTAGGGACTGTTACCTAGAATTTCTTAGGCTATCACGAACAGACAACATACTTACAACAACCAATGCATCCATAGCATGTGCTTTACTTTTGGTAGCAGTCTCATGGGCACTGCACGTAATGGACTCCATCAATGTTTTATCACCTTCTTTGTCCCAGTAGTACCCACCCTGCCATTTACTATTTACATGCCAGTAGAAGATTTTTGGGTTACCATTTATGTTAACTGCCATTCGGTTCTCATATTTTCTCTTTGCCAGTCTTAATTTTCTCTTCACTTCCCCTCTCAACTTATTGTATTTGGCCTGGTTCTCACTTGAAGAATTCATTTAACATGAAACATACACCTTTTTAGTTTCATCATATTCTCTACCTCCCTTGTCATTTAAGGAGCCCTGGTTTTGGTTCCCCTGTCTTTCCCTCTTGTTGAAATGTACCTAGCCAGTACCTGAAACATCTCTTCCTTAAAGATCACTTATGTTTCTTTGGAATTTTTCCTGTGAAACTTTGGTTCCATTTTACCATGCCTAGTTCCCCTCTCATCTCTTTGAAGTTAGTCCTCTTCCAAGTCAGAAGTTCTACTTTCGATTGTTCCTTGTTCTTCTCCATTGCTAATCTAAACCTTTTGAAACAAATGATCACTCTTAAAAATGTGTTCCCCCACAGTCACTAGGCCCATTTGGCCCACCTCATTCCCCAGCACCAGATGTAGTAATGCCTCCCTCCTTGTTGGATCGAGAACATATTGGTCAAGGAAGTTCTCCTTAATACATTTCAGAAATTACTTCCCTGCCTTACCTTTTTTTCTAACATTATCCCAATTGACGACATGTTTAGATAGATGATCTGGATCGGCGCAGGCTTGGAGGGCCGATGGACCTGTTCCTGTGCTGTAATTTTCTTTGTTCTTTGTTCTTTGACATTTGGGTGCTTAAAGTCCCTCTATTGTTCTTCCAAATCTCTGTGATTTCTCTGCAGATTTGCTCATCTATCTCTCACTATTTGGAGGCTTATAGAATATCCCCATTGACTTTAATGAAATGGATTCTGTCGTCCCCTCAAGAATATTCTCTCTTTCCAACATTCCAATGTCTTCCTTAATCAATACTGCCACCCCACCTCCCTTTTATCCTTCCCATCTTTTCTGAACACTTTGTATCCTTGAATATTAAATGCCCTGTCCTTACCATTTTTAAGACACATTTCAGTTATTGCCAACACATCATATTCCCATACAATTATTTGTGCTGTAACTAATCAGGAAAATTGGATATGTGATACGGGATTCTATAGTTAGGGGAACACATAGACGTTTCTGTAGTCGCAGACGTGATTCCAGGATGGTATGTTGCCTTCTTGGTGCAAGGGTCATGGATATCATTGAGTGGCTACAGGGCATTCTGCAGGGCGAGGGTGCACAGCCAGAGGTTGTGGTCCACGTTGGTACCAACGATATAGGAAGAAAGAGGATTAAGCTCCTGCAGGCTGAGTTTAGGGAGTTAGGAACGAGATTAGCATGCAGGACCTCAAAGGTAGTAATCTCCGGATTACTCCCAAGGCCACGTCCTAGTGAGTATAGAAATAGGAAAATACACCAGATGAATGCGTGGCTGGAGAGATGGTGCAGGAGGGAGGGCTTCAGATTTCTGGGACATTGGGACCGGTTCTGGGGAAGGTGGGACCTGTACAAGCCGGATGGTCTGCACCTGAACAGGACTGGGACAAATATCCTTGCAGGAAGGTTTGCTAGTGCTGTTGGGGATGGTTTAAACTAGCTTGTCTGGGGGTTGAGCACAGTCTTAGATAGGACAATTTCAGGGCAGGGAACAGGAGGTAGAAAATTAGCGCGTGACTCTGAAAGACAGACGATGTGAGGGTTAAAAAGTGTACAGCACAGGAATTTGGCAGTGTTAAAGGTTATTTATTTAAATACAAGGAGTATAGTAAATAAAGCCAATGATCTGAGGGCACAGATAGACACACGGCAACATAATATCGTTGCTATAATTGAAACTTGGCTTAAAGAGGGGCAAGAATGGCAGCTCAACATCCCTGGATATAGAGTTTTCAGGTGGGATAGAGAGGGAGATAAACAAGGAGGGGGTGTAGCATTATTAGTTAAGGAATCAATAACAGCTTTGAGGAGGGATGATATGCTAATTGAATCATCAATTGAGGCAATATGGATGGAGCTCAGAAATAAAAAAGGGGCAGCCACACTACTAGGAGTGTACTATAGAGCCCCAAATTATCAACTGGGATACAAATAGTGTGAAGGGCACAGCACAGAGGAGACAAAATTCTTGAACTATGTTCAACAGAACTTTATGAGCCAGCACCTAACAATTTTTTCCCCCAAAATACACTTTATTCATAAAAATCTGTAAAAAATACATTACAAAACAGTTCAAAACAGCACCAAGTTGACATTCCAAAAAGTCAAAGGAAATTGGTGTTCTTCAATGCAGGAGTGAGTTGCCTCACAACCCTTCCAGTCCATTTTACCTGCCATGTACATTTTACAGCAAAACCATATTTGGTGTAGACAGCCCGAGGGGTTTCCCAAGGGTCCAGCCCCTCAGTTCACTATGGTGGGAGGACCTTACACTGTGGTCTTTCCCCATTGTGCCTTTGCAGCAGCTGCCCCAAGCGTTAATGCATCCCTCAGCAGGTAGTCCTGGACCTTGGAATGTGCCAGTCTGCAACACTCGGTCATGGACAACTCTTTGTACTGGAAGACCAGCAAGTTTTGGGCAGACCAAAGAGCTTCTTTCACCGAATTGATGGTCCTCCAGCAGCAGTTGATGTTTATCTTGGTGTGCGTCCCTGGGAACAGCCCGTAGAGCACAGATTCCTGTGTTACAGAGCGGCTTGGAATGAACCTCGACAAAAACCACTGCATCTATTTCCACACCTGCTTTGCAAAGGCACGTTCCAGAAGGAGGTGGGCAACTGTCTCTTCCCCACCACAGCCACCTCGAGGGCAGGGTGTGGTGGGGGCGAGACTCCAGGCGTGCAGGAAGGATCTGACAGGGAGGGCCCTTCTCACCACCAGTCAGGCTACATCTTGGTGCTTGCTTGAAAGTTCTGGTGATGAGACATTCTGCCAAATGCTTTTGGCAGTCTGCTCAGGGAACCATCCGACAAGATCCACCATCTCCTTTTCCCGTAGGGCCTTGAGGACATTCTGTGCAGACCACTGCCTGATGGATTGGTGGTCAAAGGTGTTTTCCCGCAGAAACTTGCCCACGAAGGATAGGTGGTACGGCACGGTCCAACTGGATGGAGCGTTCTGCTGCAATGTGACCAGACCCATCCTTCACAACACCGGGGACAGATAGAACCTCAGCACGTAGTGACACTTGGTGTTTGTGCACTGGGGCTCTACACACAGCTTGATGCAGCCGCACACGAAGGTGGTCATCAGGATGAGAGCGTTGTTGGGTACATTTTTCCCGCCCTTATCCAGAGGTCTGAACATCGTGTCCCTCCGGACCCGGTCCATTTTGGATCCCCAGATGAAGCGGAAAATGGCTCGGGTGACCGCCACAGCGCAGGAGTGGGGTATGGGCCAGACCTGCGCCACATACAGCAACGTGAGCGCCTCGCACCTGATGACCAGGTTCTTACCCACAATGGAGAGAGATAGCTGCTCCCACATGCTCAGTTTATGGTGTATCCTGGCTACTCACTCCTTCCAGGTTTTGGTGTGGTTAACGTTGGCTCCCGAGGCCAGTTCGAACTGGTCGCAGAACGGATAGCAGATTCGAGCAGAAGACAGCGACGTTGTCCATGTACTGGGAGGTTTTAACCTGAGTGCCTCCGCTGCCTGGGATTGTCACCCCTCTTATGCTCGCATCCTTCCTAATGGACTCAGCAAAAGGTTTGATACAGCAAACAAACAAGACAGGGGAGAGAGGGCAGCTCTGTCTGACTTCAGATTGGATCGGGAAACTTTCTGATTCCCACCCGTTGATTGAGACTGCACTACTGAAGTTTGTGTAGAGCAGTTTGATCCAATTGCAGATTCCCTCCCCAAACCCCACTTTGGAGAGCACGTCCATCATGTTGGTGTGTGATATCCTGTTAAAAGCCTTCTCCTGGTCCAGGCTGATGAGGCAGGTGTCCACCCTCCTGTCCCGTACATAGGTGATTGTATCCCTGAGTAGCGTGAGACTATCAGAGATCTTCCTGCCGGGTACAGTGTAGGTCTAGTCCAGAGCAGACTTGACCCGACTGGCGATAACTTTGAACAGAATCGTGTAGTCAATATTAAACAGTGAGATGGGCCACCAATTTTGGATTTCTGCCCTCCCCCGCTTCCGCTTGTAGATGAGGGCGATGATGCCTTTCCTCATGGATTCTGACATGCTGCCGGCCAGAAACAAACTCTCGTATACTTCTTGCCAGTCTGGGCCAGCACATAACAAGCCCAATGAGAGGGGGTGCAATTCTAGATTTAGTCTTCAGTAATGAAGTTGGGCAAGTGGAGGAAGAAACAGTGAGTGACCATTTTGGAGATAGTGACCATAATACAGTAAGTTTTAGCATAATTATGGAAAAGGACAAAGATAAAACAGGAGTAAAAGCTCTAAGTTGGGGGAAGGCAAATTTTAAGAAACTGAGAGGTGACCTGGCGAAAGTGGACTGGGCACAGCTACTGGAAGGAAACTCAGTGGCAAACCAGTGGGAGGCATTCAAAAGCGAGATACTACAGGCACAGTGTAGGCATGTCCCCACAAAGATAAAGGGTGGTACAGCCAAATCTAGAGCCCTCGGTTATCTAGAAGCTTAGAGGGTAAGATTAAAGCAGAAAAAGAAAGCTTATGACAATCACAAAAATCTTCATACTTTAGAAAGCATAGAGGAGTATAGAAAGTGCAGGGGTGAAGTAAAAAAGGAAATTAGAAAAGTAAAGAGAGGACATGAAAAAATATTGGCAGGTAAAATCAAGGAAAACCCAAAGATGTTTTATCAGTACATTAAGAGCAAGAGGATAACTAAGGAAAGAGTAGGGCCTATCAGAGATGTACAAGGGAACTTATGCATGGATGCAGATGATGCGGGCAGGTTTCTTAATGAGTTTTTTGTCTCTGCCTTCACAAAGGAGAGGGATGATGCAGACATTGTAGTTAAAGAGGAGGAGTGTGAAATATTAGATAGATAAGCATAATGAGAGAGGAAGTACTAGAGGGTCTGACATCCTTGAAAGTGGATAAATCACCAGGGGGCATAGATTTAAGGTAAAGGGCAAGAGGTTTAGATTTGAGGAAAAACTTTTTCACCCAGAAGGTGGTTGTAATCTGGAACACACTGCCTGAAGGGGTGGTAGAGGCAGGAACCCTCACAACATTTAAGAAGTATCTAGATGAGCACTTGAAACGCCATAGCATACAAGGCTACGGGCCAAATGCTGGAAAATGGGATTAGAATAGATAGCCTTGATGGCCGGCACAGACACGATGGGCTGAAGGGCCTGTTTCAGTGTTGTATAACTCTATGACTCTATGATGGATTGCATCCCAGGTTGTTAAAGGAAGCCAGGGAGGACCTAGCAGATGCACTGAGGATCATCTTCTAATCCTCACTAGGTACAGGAGAGGTACCAGACGATTGGAGGTCTGCGACCATTGTACCATTGTTTAAAAAGAGTGCGAGGGATAGGCCAAATAATTATAGGTCAGTAAGTCTGACCTAGGTGGTGGGTAAATTGTTAGAATCTATTCCGAGGGCCAGGATAAACTGCCACTTAGAAAGGCACCGATTAATCAGGGATAGTCAGCATGGATTTGTTAAGGGAAGGTCATGTCTTACTAACTTAATTGAGTTTTTGGAGAAAGTAACAAGGAGGATTGATGAGGGTAGTGCAGTGGATGTGATCTACATTAAATTTAGTAAGGCATTTGACAAGGTCCCACATGACAAACTGGTCAGTAAAATGAAAGCCCATGGGATACAGGGGAAGGTGGCAGGTTGGATCCAAAATTGGCTCAGTGACAGGAAACAAAGGGTTGTAGTTGACGGATGTTTTTGTGAATGGAAAGCTGTTTCCAGTGGCGTTCCACAGGGTTCAGTGTTGGGTCCCTTGCTGTTTGTGGTATATATTAATGATTTGGACTTAAATGTGGGAGGCATGATTGGGAAATTTTCTGATGACACAAAAATTAAAGTGATTGGTAGAAGGATTAGAGGGGACATGAGGAAAAACTTTTTCACCCAGAGGGTGGTGGGTGTTTGGAATTCACTGCCAGGAATGGTGGTGGAGGCAGAAACCCTCAATTCTTTTAAAAGGTACCTGGACATGCACCTGAAGTGCTGTAACCGGCAGACCGTTATAAATCAACAAGTAAACACCATGAACATTGTACATTAAATATAGTAGTTTAAAATTGCCATGCTCGCCATAATGGACTCCTTATTTGTGCATCCTCAATTCAATTCCACATCTTCCTTTGGAGGTGGCTCAAGGTATATGGGGGTAACTGAAACAGGTTTCTTTAAAGAAGGTGCTGGAAGGTGGGATTAGATTGGGCGGCTATTTTTTTTTTCCTGCCAGCACGGACATGACGGGCTGAATGGCCTCCTTCTGTGCTGTAATTTTTCTATGGTTCTATGTGGTTTTCTATCCTGTCATCTACATTGTTATTAAGTACGGTGAATAGTTGAGACCCCAATACAGATCATTGCAGCACATCACTAGTCACATCCTGCCAATTAGAGTTCCTGCCCACTCTCCCTAATCACTGCCTCCTACCACTCAGACAATGTCCTAACCAGTTCAGTAATTTGCCTCCAATTCCATGAACTTCAATTTTAGCCATCAGATTTTGATGAGGGGCTTTATCAACTTCCTCTTGGAAATCCATATAAATAATATCCATAGACATTCCTTTAGTCACTTCTTGGTGAAGCAAGACTTTCTGAATCCATGAGGTTGTTTCATACCCCTTGGGCTTGGCATAGTTTGGGGTAAGAGCTGGGTTTAAAAAGTACTCAGTTGGTCCATTAGATCTGTTGGGAATCTTATAAACTCAGTTGGACAGTGTCTGCTGTGGAATGTTATGACAGTGTGACCTTCTCACCTGTGCTCCTGAGCAGTTAAAATTTGCTATCAGGTATCAGTAAAGATTGATAAATCCTGGTACTGGTGGGCAGAATTCAGTTTGCATCCAGGTTGTATAAAGTGGGTCTTGACAGCTGTTCTTTGTCTCAGTAATTGTAAATCATAGATTGTTTGTGTGGTCTAACTTCTGTTTGACCACAGGAGCTTCTTGTACAGCAGTAAGTGAGAGTTTTGATAGAATTACAAAGTTGTTTTATGAATTAAATGACATTTCTAGAGAAGCTCAGATTTTTTTTTGAGAATGAAAACACTTTTTAAAATTCTTTACAGACGTCAGGATTTATGTGCTCAATGCTCATCAGGATTTACAGCAACAGCACAGGCAACCTTTTATCTAATTCTGAGTGGATATTCATCCATATGAGGATGGAAGCAGGTATTGCTGACTCTCAGGACCTTGTACGTAGCAATGTAATACTCATACCCATTTTAAAACAGCATCAGTTGGCAGCATGGAATTATACTGCTGCCTGTGCAATGCTTTTCTTTCTTGCAAAGTGGAGCTGTTGTGCAAATGTCAAGCTGAATACACAGCCTATAATTGCTTTACTAAAGTGGGACCAGAAGGGTAACATTAGTAGAATTAGTATTAGAATGTATTAATAAGTTTAGAAGAATCATTGTAGTTGTGAGGGGCCTGTTGAATGATGGGATACTTGACCATTATGCTGGGATTGTACAACTCTGTGCTTAATTTCCTCTACAGTCAATATAAACATGCTGTCCTTGCTTCATTAATCAAAGAGATAAGGGGAAAGGCTGGAGACAAGACAAGATGCAGAAATCAGTAAACTATGGAAGCTGGCAGCTTCACTAGCAGATTCAAGGTTTAGGGAGGAGATAACGGGAGGATGTTTGTGGGGCAATACAATCCAGTGTATTGATCAAGTTGTAGATCTGGAATGTGTCGGGGTTTTGTGAACAATGAGTAATGATTATTGTATTCTATAAATGTGCACTGCAAATGCTGTATCACTGAGAAGCTCTTTGGGTGAACCAGAAGCTTCTCCCTTGCATATGCTTGAAAAATAAAGGCCGGAATTTTACCTTCTGAAATCGGGTGTCTTCTGAGGCGGCCAAGCCGAAAAATGGCAGGTGATAACGTCGGGTCGAGTCCCCGATGTCATAACGCCCAATCCCATCTTACGCAGGTCTGACAGCGGCGAGATGGAGGCACCATTCACCCTCCCATTTACATCAATTAAGGGCCAATTGAAGTACTTTAAAAACCAATTGACAGCCATTTTATGTCGGCTGTCACAATTTACGTCTGGCAAACGAGTCGAATGTGGAGTCGGGAACCTGGCAGCTTTAAAAGAGCGGCAGACTATGAAGATGTTGGAGGTACTGGATTTTTCATTTATTTCTGGTAGATTTTGGAATTGACTGTAAGGTCGAGGTTGATATTGCTGGCTCTCCAGGTTCATCTGAGTGAGGAAAACTCCTGGTGGGGCCACAGCATCAGTGATTTATTCTGTGTAGGGGAGGGGGGTTATGAGTGCCTGTCCTTGTAACAGGCTGCAAATAGCTGTCCTCATTACATCTTTGGGACACTGCGGCCATAGGAATTGTCCACTCTGGAGGCGGCTCATCTAGTGAGGAAGAGAATGCCACAAGGAGGGGCAGGGGCACATGTGGCTAGGGAAATCAGTGACTTGCTGGTCAAGTGCAGCCTGGTAATGGGGGATGGGTGGAGGGTCACAGACTGCACCGGAAGCAACCACCTGTGAGGAAATGAGTCTACCCAGTAGGCAGGGTGTATCGCCCACGGCTGAGCTTTCTGCAGGTGACAGAGTGTCAGTAGAAGACTGTGCTTGTCCTGAGAAACTGTCACATCTCTGTGTGAGATGATGGCAGTGGAGGTCAATTGCAACTGCCTGGGTGGCCATCCAATACCGGCCATACTAAAGGTCAGAGTCGCTCTGAACTTCTACGCATTAGACTCCTTCCAAACTTCCACATGTGTGGAATCTCACTGTCATCAGTGCAGCACTGCATCAAGGTGCCATATTCAGGCGTGCCAACCAGTTCATCAAGTACCAGACAGACTCCACTAGTCAGGCCAAGAGAGCCAGAGGTTTCAGCTCTCTTGCTGGGTTCCCCATGGTCCAAGGCATGATTGACTGTACACATGTGGCCATTAGAGCACCTGCAGGTCAGTCAGGGGCTTTCATTAATCGAAAGGGGTTTCACTCAGTAAATGTGAAAATCGTCTGTGACCACCGTAAGGGTATATTGCAGGTGTGTGCTCACTATCCAGGAAGCAGTCACGACGCATTCATTCTCCGAAACTCCTAGATGCCGGCACTATTCAGCCCCCCTGAGTGCCTGCAAGGGTGGATACTTGGCGACATGGATTACCTGGTGAAGACATGGCTGATGACACCTGAGAAGAACCCACGGAATGAAGCAGGAGGAACAGTACAATGTGAGCCATGCGACCACCAGGGTCACCATTGAGCAGACCATAGGTCTTCTGAAGATGAGATTTAGGTGCCTGGATCACTCAGGAGGTGCCCTTCAGTATTCACCAGCAAGGGTATCTCGCATTGCTGTCGTCTGCTGCACCTTACATAACCTGGCACTGCAGAGGGGGGAGGTCCTTGATGCTGAGGACATTGTTCAGCATGAGGCATCCTCCGATGAGGAGGGTGAAGGGGTTGAAGAGGAGGAGGAGGAGGGGTGCAGCCACCTGAACGTCCGGGGGAAGCAGTTGGAGGTTTGCAGGAGTTGGGTGCAAGGGAGGCTGGTGAGGCTCTAATACTCAGGCATTTCTGCTGACCAGTGGTTCCTGACCCATGTAGTATCTCAGGATACTGACATGTCAATCAGAATTCAGATATTCACATATGCTGGAAGCCCAAAAACACTCACCTGCATACGCTAATCTCAGCCGCTATGGTCCACCTTTCAATCTAACACACCATAGCCCTATGTGGCACCTCCCCCAAGTCTCCATCTCATGCAGAACAACAAGATCGCCTCATACATCATCACTGACCTGAGACAGATAAATAAGCCAAATGAGAAAATTAATACATACTGGGGACAGTAGAACATAAATTAACATAATTCCAAATTGCACCAGTGAACTCAAAGTGCAGTTAATGTGATTTCTTGAAACGTTTGCGAGTGTTCATGTGTGTCGTAGACCCCTCGCCACCAGACACAGCAGAGGAAGGTGGCTGCTCAGGATGCTCTGAAGCTTGGGATGATCTTGGCAGGCATCCTCTGGCTGCCCGAGGCTGTGAGAGCCCCAGCATGTTGAGGTGACCCTGAACAGTCTCAGGACCACCCTCTGTCATCCAGGGATTCTGAGGTGCTAGTTTCATTGGCAGAGGGGACACGGAGCTGCTGAACGTATCAGGAGCACCCTGAGAGGGGACACCAGATGCATGCAAATGTTCATCCTGTGCCCTCAAGACTCAAATGGGCCTCCCTGCTGACCTCAGAGGGATGAGCACCTGGAGGATACTGCAGGAACCTCGTTAATATCTCGCTG
Organism: Heterodontus francisci; assembly: GCF_036365525.1. NCBI lineage: Eukaryota > Metazoa > Chordata > Chondrichthyes > Heterodontiformes > Heterodontidae > Heterodontus > Heterodontus francisci. The sequence goes on along the minus strand of NC_090395.1, from coordinate 78,666,960 downwards.
AGGCACTGCTGCAAAGAGATCACTGACTCTGTGAGGGTTTTCAGGTCTCTGCGTATCTTCAGCAGGCTTTGGATGGCCTGCTGCATTAGGCCCTCCACTGCAGCCATCAATTTGACAATGGAGGAAGCCAGTCACGCAGATGACAAGGACTGTGCTGGAGATCTGCGGCACAGTGGCGCAGTGGTTAGCACCGCAGCCTCACAACTCCAGCGACCCAGGTTCAATTCCGGGTACTGCCTGTGTGGAGTTTGCAAGTTCTCCCTGTGACTGCCTGGGTTTCCGCCGGGTGCTCTGGTTTCCTCCCAGAGCCAAAGGCTTGCAGGTTGATAGGTTAATTGGCCATTATAAATTGCCCCTAGTGTAGGTAGGTGGTAGGAGAATGGTGGGGATGTGGTAGGGAATATGGGATTAATGGAGGATTACTATAAATGGGTGGTTGTTGGTCAGCACAGACTCGGTGGGCCGAAGGGCTTGTTTCAGTGCTGCATCAATTTTAAAAAAAGGGAGCGAAGGATAGACCGAATAATTAATAATTACATCTCTAAAGTCCAAGCCAGAGCATGCTTCGTCTCTGGTAACTCTGCCAGATCGCCATGCACCTCATGCTGCACCTGCAGCACCTCCCTCCAAATGGATGTCCTAAGAGGCTCATCATCAGCATGGGACTCAGGACTGGCCTGGCCTCCCACAGTCCTCCCAGTGTCAGAGGTATCGGCAGATACTGCCTCTGGTAGCTGGTTTGGCACTTCTGCGGTGCTGGCACCATGTTGTAACCACGAATCCGAAGATGCAACCAGCTCAACCAAAGTGACTGTTTCTGAGCTCTTGCTTGGTGCGGGGAAAGGATGTGATGCTGCACCCTCTGAGGTCCCCTCCTCCTCTTCAGAGGTGGACGGGAGTGCCCCGGAGACGCTGCCTGGCTGTTGCTTTGTTTCACCTGCAGGGGAAAACAGAATGATCAGGTGTGAGCGACAGTCCGGACTGAAGGGCATGTCATTGACTGCAGTGTGGCCACATGACTGTGAGTTTGGACTCACCAGCAACTTTCATTGCTTGAGCCAGCAAACCCCTCCCCCCCACTCCACACTCTGGGGAACTCACCCTCCTGGCCAGGGTGCTCCAGCCTCACCATCGGCAACTGAGCATCCTCCATCCTCCCCAGCAAGCAGCAATGCCTCCTCCTCCACACTGTGAGAAATGCTAGATTGGCACACTGCCACTGGTCCGTGCCCTCTCTCAGGCATTCTGTGCCCTCTTCTCCTGTGGAGACACATGACAATCAGTTCAGTTAGTTGACGTGAAGGAGCACCCGCTCATCACTTGTGCTGCGTGCTGCCTCTGGGACCATTGTCATTCAAGTGCACGGTTGGCACACCTCTGGTCTATTCTGTGTCCCAGATGTGCCCACCATGTGGCCCATGATAGGGCTACAGACATTCAGTCCAGATGGATGGCTTCCACTTTGCCTCATCAGCACCTGGTTACCCACCCATATGAGGACAAAACAACGAGGACTGAGACATGCCCCTTACCCTGGCAGAGCAGAGAAGGTCGTTGACCCACTTGCGGCACTGGATCCATGTCCTCTTGATTACACCCTGGCTGCTGACCTCCTCTGCAACCTCCATCCAGGTCTTCATGGTGATCTGGTAAGGCTTCTTCCTCTGTCTGTTGGCAAGAGGACCTCCCGCCTTGCATCAGCCGCTTGGAGGAGAACATGTAGGGAGTCATCAGTTATCCTTGGGGCCATGCGGCTGGTTATCTCTGCCATTGCTGCAAGTGGCTTCTGGTCCTCCAAGTTCTCAGGAAGATCTATTGCAAATGACAGTGGGTTGCCCCTTGAAGTGAAAGGACAATTCATGTTCCCCTCAGCCTGGTATCTGTCTGATCTTGCTCCTCCCACCATGCTGTGAGAACCAAGCAGCCTCTCAGAGACGCTAAAGTTACTGACAGCCCTTGAAAATGGCTGTTAGCACCTTCTTTCCAGCTCTGGCCCCACCCCCGCTGATGCTAACCTTGCCGCCTCCGCGTGCCTGCCACCGAGACGCAAATTGGTCACTTAGCTCTTGATTGGGGCAGCTGTTGAGCGCGGAGTGGGATCGCCTTTGGCCTCCGCTTCCATCTCCCAGACTGCAGACCCACCAGGACATGAACAATTCTGGCCAAAATCTTTACTTGCTTTAATCTTGTGGGCTCGAGAGTGGTTAGATTTTCTCCACAACAGCTGATGGTTAAAACTTTAATATTAGTAAATAGTTGATGGACAGGCAGTGATTTTCAGTTAAAAATGATGCGGCTTATTTTGACTTTGGGTGAGAGTGTAAAATGAGCTACATTGATATGATGTCAATGGGAGAGATGGCACTTGAATCGATTTTGCTCGTTTACCATCATCACCCACAATGAAAGCTACCCTCAATGTGAGTTAACTCTTGCTTTGCACTGGTTTCAATTATACTGGTGTGAGAGTGAGGCTGAAGCATTGTAAGCTGCTAGCCTGAGACTGAGAGCAGTGCTGAGGAGGGTGTCAGACACCTTGCCAGGATTTGATATACCAAAAGGTCAGTGACTTCCCTCCCTATTTATAGTCCAGATTTCATACAAAGAAGGTTGTGCTGATTGACTAAACACTAGAATATATGTGGGCCATCAGGCACATTGTGATTAGAAACTATCACAGTTAAATCAGATTTAGTTACTTCTGTTACATCCCTTAATTCCTCTTCTTGATAACTGGCCCAAAACATGTCATCAAACAGCCCATGTTGCAGCATTGACAAACAAATCCCTTTTCCCAGCTCCTGACCATATCTCTACTCTCATGATGGGAGTTCAACTCCCATTTAATCACTGTATACAAGTTCCAGACTCTACAAAGCTCACATGCACCTCAATTTGTATACGTTGGTCCTGACAGCTGCAACCGAAAGGACTAATTTATCCCGTGTGTACAGACAATGTCAATCCTTGCAGGCACAGCAGCAATGCCTCTTACTCTGAAATGTGCTAATCAGGTGTGCCAGGTTTTGTCTGATTATGCTCCTGTGAAGTGCCTTGACTACTATATATATGCAAGCCATTGTTTTTGAGGCCAGCGAGAACTCAGAGGTGGGTTGTGGGAATGTGCAAAAAACATGGGGAAACTTGAAGGAATCGTAAAAGTGTACAAAAACAGAAAGTGCTGGAAATACTCAGCAGGACTGGCAGCATCTGTGGAGACAGAACAGAGTTAACGTTTCAGGTCATGACCTTTCTGAGTTTTGATGAAAGGTCACAGACCTGAAACGTTAACTCTTTGTCTCTCCACAGATGCTGCCTGATCCATTGAGTATTTCCAGCACTTTCTGTTTTTGTTTCAGATTTCCAGCATCTGCAGTATTTTCACCCAGCTTTCCTTGTTAAAAAATTTCCTGCACCGTTTATAAGCCACCGATGTGCAGAACACCATGCAGTAACAAATACCCCCAGCTACACCCTGCACCCGAGCCTTTTCACCTTTAAATAAAAAAAGTGGAAAGAAAGGTTATTCCTCTCAACTTGCCCCATAACTGGTTTCCAAACATTTAGTGGATTTGTCCCCAGCTTGCTCAATCTGCTCAATGCTTTCCTTCCTCATTCCTGCTTTCAAATAGGAAACTGAACATTAACTTTTTTCCTGACCCCAATTCTCAACAATAGTTCAATGGTGGGTCAGTCTGCAATTACCGCTGAAATCACTGAGCTCTCTTCACGAAAGCAAAATGTCTCCATTGTTATTTTGGTAAAATTCTTCCATCTGTAATGAATCCCGTTGTATCCTTTGGGGAGATCCTGTGCTTGTAAATTATATTCAGCACTTGGCTTTCCTTTGATGAACAACATTCCTTCTTTGAGAGATTAGACAATCATTGAGACTCATGAATTGTTTTTAATGACAGTTTAAAACGGGGATTGAAGGAGGAAAGAAAGGGGTCAGTGAGTGTCTAAGAGCACAGACAGACACTTTGCTTCAAGGCTGTATTAATATGCTTGAACTCTTAATTTGATTTGTCAAAAACAAACACACACACGTGTGTGTGTGTATATATATATATATATATACACACACACAAGTAAAATACTGTGGATGTTGGAAATCTGAAATAAAAACAGAAAATGCTAGAAATACTCAGCAGTTCAGGCAGCATTTGTAGAGAGAGCAACAGTCAATGCTTAAGTCAATGACCTTTTGTCAGAATTGGAAAAATTTAGAGATGTAACACATATAAATATATTTGCTTCCACATGTTTTTAGGTAATATTTACTAGTTTTAAACCTCAGGAGCACCATTTACTCAGCAGGTGACACTGATCAAATGTAGCAGGAGAATGGATTAAACAGCATGTTACGAACAGGAATGAAAGTCAGTCTCGTCCTCATCGAAGACCGCCAACTACACTCAGTGAAAGGGGAGCTCTGAAATACAGGATCATCAAATAAAGCTGACCTCTTAGGTGCACAAGCACAGCCCTGTCTATACGCACACAGAAACACTCCCACACACGCACGCGCACTCCCACACACATGCACGCACTCCCAAACACACATGCGCACTCCCACACACACGCATGCACTCCCACACACACGTGCGCACTCCCACACACACGCGCGCACTCCCACACACATGCACGCACTCCCACACACACACGCGCACTCCCACACACATGCACACACTCCCAAACACACGCGCGCACTCCCACACACACGCGCGCACTCCCATACACACACGCACACTCCCACACACACGCGCGCACTCCCACACACATGCACGCACTCCCAAACACACACGCGCACTCCCACACACACGCGCGCACTCCCACACACATGCACGCACTCCCACACACACGCGCGCACTCCCATACACACACGCACACTCCCACACACACGCGCGCACTCCCACACACATGCACGCACTCCCACACACATGCACGCACTCCCACACACACACGCGCACTCCCACACACATGCACACACTCCCAAACACACGCGCGCACTCCCACACACACGCGCGCACTCCCATACACACACACACACTCCCACACACACGCGCGCACTCCCACACACATGCACGCACTCCCAAACACACACGCGCACTCCCACACACACGCGCGCACTCCCATACACACGTGCACACTCCCACACATATGCGCACACTCCCATACACACGTGCGCACTCCCACACACACGCACATACCAATGCACAAATCAATAGTGATGGGGATTCAATAGTTAGAGGAACAGACAGGCATTTCTGTGGCTGCAGACGTGATTCCAGGATGGTATGTTGCCTCATATTCTGAGCTCTGATGAAGGGTCACACAGACCCGAAATATTAAATCTGTTTTCTTTCCACAGATGCTGCCTGACCTGCTAAGCATTTCCAGCATTTTCTGTTTTTGTTTCAGATTCCAGCATCTGCAGTATTTTGCTTTTGTGTTGTGGTATGTTGTCTTCCTGGATCAAGGATGTTACTGAATGTCTGCAGAGCACTCGGAGGTGGGGGTGGGTGAACAAACAGAGGTCCATATCTGCACCAATGACATATGTAGAAAGAGGGATGAGGTCCTGCAGGCAGATTTTAGGGAGCTAGGAGAGAAATTAAAAAGTAGGACCTCAAAGGTTGTAATTTCCGGATAACTCCTGTTGCCATGTGCTAGTGAGTATAGAAGTAGGATAGTCCACATGAATGCATGGCTGGAGAGACAGGGCAGGAGGGAGGGCTTTATATTCCTGGGGCATTAGGACCAGGTGATGGGACCTGTACAAGCCAGACAGATTGCACCTGAACAGGGCCGTGACTAATATGGTGACAGGAAAATTTGTGACTGGAAGGCTGTTTCCAAAGTGGTTCCACAGGGCTCAGTACTGGGTCCGTTGCTTTTTGTGGTATATATCGATGATTTAGACTTAAATGGAGGGGGCATGATTAAGAAGTTTGCAAAAGATAGAAAAAATAATTGTGCGGTTGATTATGAGAAAGAAAGCTGTAGTCTAGAGTTTGTTGCCCATCCCTAATTGTCCTTGAAAAGGTGGTGGTGAGACTACAGGAAGATATCAACGGATGGCTCAGGTGGGCAGAAAAGTGGCAAATTAAATAAATTTGAAATGAAAACCTAGCCTCAATAATGGTGACCATGAAACTGCCAGATTGTCGTGAAAACTCATCAGGTTCACAAATGTCCTTTAGGGAAGGAAATCTGCTGTTTTTACCTGGCCTGCTCTACATGTGACTCCAGACCCACAACAATGTGGTTGACTCTTAACTGCCCACTGAAATGGCCTAGCAAGCCACTCAGTTCTATCAAACCTCTATGAAAAAATTGAATAATAATAAAATCGGACAGAACCCTGACATCGACCCAAGCACCAGACACAGCAAAGGTACACTCAACCCAGTCAACTCCGCAAAGGTACACTCAACCCAGTCAACTCCGCAAAGTCCTCCTCACTAAGACCTGGGGACATGCCAAAATTGGGAGAACTGTCCCACAGACTAGTCAAGCAACAGTCTACATAGTCACACACAGACTCATAGCTTTCAACCAATGTCCCAGTCTCCTCCATCACAATCCCTGGGTATGTCTTATCCCACCGGCAGGATAGACTCACCAGAGGTGGTAGCACAGTGGTATACAATCAGAAGTGAGTGGCCCTGGGAGTTCTCAACATTGACGTTGAACCACATGATGTCTCATGGCATCAGGTCAAGCATGGGCTTATTACCACCTACTGCCCTCCCTCAGCTGATGAATCAGTGCTCCTCCATGTTCAACACACCTTCCATTGTGTTCTGTAGCACTAACACCATGGTAAATGGGATAGACTCAGAACAGATCTAGTAGATCAGCTGAAAACTAGGTATCCATGAAGTGCTGTGGGTCATCAGCAGCAGCAGAATTGCATTTCACTACAATCTGTAAACTCATGGCTCGTCATATCCCTCACTCTACTATTATCATCAAACCATTGGACCAACCCTAGTTCAATGAGAGTGCAGGATAGATGCCAGGAGCAGCACCAGGCATACCCAAAAATAAGGTTCCAACCTAGTGAAGCTACAACACAGGACTACGTACATGCTAAACAACGGAAATAGAATGCTATAGATAGAGCTAAGTGATCCTACAAGCAACTAATCAGATCAAAGATATGCAGTCCTGCCACATCCGGTCGTGAATGATGGTGGACAATTCAATAACTAATGCGAGGAGGAGGCTCCACAAACATCCCCATCCTCAATAATTGCAGAGCCCAGCACATGAGTGCAAAAGACAAGGCTGAAGCATTTGCATCCATCTTCAGCCAGAAGTGCCGAGTTGATGATCCATCTCGGCCTCCTCCTGAAGTCCCCAGCATCACAGATGCCAGTCTTCAGCCAATTTGATTCACTCTGCGAGCTATCAAGAAATGACTGAAAGCACTGGATACTGCAAAGGCAATGGGCCCTGACAACAATCCAGCAATAGTACTGAAGACCTGTGCTCTAGAACTAGCCACACCCCTAGCCAAGTTGTTCCAGTACAGCTATAACACTGGCATCTACCTGACAAAGTGGAAAATTGCCCAGATATGCCCTTCCCATAAAGAGCAGGACAAATTCAATCTGAACAATTGCCACCCCATCAGTCTACTCTCAATCATCAGCAAAGTGATGGAAGGTGTCACCGACAGTGCTAACAAGCAGCACTTACCAATAACCTGTTCATCAATTCTCAGTTTGAGTTGCCAGGACTAGGCAGTTCCAGACCTCATTACAGCCTTTGTCCAAACATGGACAAAAGAGCTGAATTCCAGAGGAACAGTGCGAATGACTACCCTGACATCACGGCAGCATTTGACTGAGTATGGCATCAAGGAGCCCTAGCAAAATTGAAGTCATTTCACGAATCAGGGAGAAAACTCTCCACTGATTGGAGCTATACCTAATGCAAAGGAAAATGGTTGTGGTTGTTGGAGGCCCAACCATCTTCAGCTGCTTCATCAATGATCTTCCCTCATATTGGCTGATGATTGCACAATGTTAAGTTCCATTCTCAACTCCTCAGATACCGAAGCAGTCCATGCCGCATGCAACAAGACCTGGACAACATTCAGGCTTGGACTGATAAGTGGTAAGTAACATTCGTGCCACACAAGTGCCAAGCAATGACCATTTCTCACAAGAGATAATCTAACCATTTCACCTTGATGTTCAATGGCATTACCATTGCTGAATTCCCCCACTATCAACATCCTGGGGGTTAACATTGACCAGAAACTGAACTGGACCAGCCACATAAATACTGTGGCTACAAGAGCAGGTCAGAGACTGGGAATTCTGCAGCAAGTAACTCACCTCCTGACTCCCCAAAGCCTGCCCATCATCTACAAGGCACAAGTCAAGAGTGTGATGGAATACTCTCCACTTGCCTGGATGTATGCAGCTCCAACAACACTCAGGAAGCTCAACACCATCCAGGACAAAGTAGAATGCTTGATTGGCACCCCATCCACCAACTTAAATATTCACTCCCTGCACCACCGATGCAGAGTGACAGCAGTGTGCACCATATACAAGATGTACTGTAGCAACTCACCAAAGCTCCTTCAACATCACCTTACAAACCCGCAACTTCTAACACCTAGAAAGATGCATGGGAACAGCACCACCTGCAAGTTCCCCTCCAAGTCACACACCATCCTGACTTGGAACTATATCGCCGTTCCTTCACTGTCGCTGGGTCAAAATCCTGGAACTCCCTTCCTAACAGCACTGTGAGTGCACCTACCCCCCAAGGACTGCAGCGGTTCAAGAAGGCGGCTCACCACCACCTTCTCAAGGGCAATTAGGGATGGGCAATAAATGTTTGCCTTGCCAGCAGTGTCAAGATCTGTTTAACCTTATAAGACATCCAAGCAATTCCAAACTGGTCCTCAACTAATGCTCACTTTCCAACAGTCACTGGATAGTGATCAGAATGGGACCCTGGGCAGATTTGCTTTCCTTCCCTATTCCAAGATAGTTGAAGACAATTATAGCTTGTTCAGCACCATCCACTACTCCCCAAACTGATAACAGCTGTCCCAGCACAGGTAATAGACTGAGACTGTGACTTTCCTGATCTATACAGCTCATTTACACTCAGTTATCACACAGGTCTTGCTGGCCTTCATTGGCTCCCCATCCCACAGCATTTAAAATCTTCCAGCTCAGTTTGAAATACTTTCATGGCCACAAGTCTCCTCATGTCTGCAACTTTTCCAGCCCAATTGTCCAGCCCCAAACTTTCCATCCCTCAGACACTGGCTGCTGGAACATCAGCCCTTTTTGTGCCCCCAAAGTAGCACTGGAGCTTCCAGCTGCCTGAAAGCTACTCTCTTGGAAATCTCTCCCTCAGCCCAATTCTTTCCTCACATCTGCAAAAAAAGCCCCTCAAAAGCCTGTTTGACAAAGTTTTCGGAAACCCTCCTAATCTCTTCATTCCTTGCACAGCATGTGTCTTCCATATGGGGAGGCAGTGGCATAGTGGTATTGTCACTAGACTAATAACCCAGAGACCCAGGCTTATGCTCTGGGGACATGGGTTCAAATCCCACCAGGGCAGATGATGGAATTTGAATTCAATTAATAAATCTGGAATTAAAAAGGAAGTCTAGTGGTGACCATGAAACCATTGTTGATTGTTGTAAAAACCCATCTGATTCACTAATGTCCTTGAGGGAAGGAAATCTGCGGTTCTTACCTGGTCTGGCCTACATGTGACTCCAGAGCCACAGCAATGTGGTTGACTCTTACATGCCCTCGAAATGGCCTAGCAAGCCACTCAGTTCAAGGGAAATTAGGGATGGGCAATAAATGCTGACCTAGTCAGTGACACCCACATCCCATGAACAAACAAATAAAAAGAAATGCTGATCTGTGAAGTGAAGTGGGATGCTTTCAGTGTTAACCATTGCTCAGGAAATAGCACTATTGCCACTCTATCAGAAGATTGTGAGTTTTTTTTATTATTTGTTCGCAGATGTGGGCATCGCTGGCTAGGCCAGCATTTATTTCTCATCCATAATTTCCCTTGAGAAGGTGGTGGTGAGCTGCCTTCTAGAACTGCTGCAGACCTTGGGGTGTAGGTACACCCACAATGCTGTTAGGAAGGGAGTTCCAGGATTTTGATCCAGCGACAGTGAAGGAACGGCGATATAGTTCCAAGTCAGGATGGTGTGTGGCTTGGAGGGGAACTTGCAGGTGGTGGTGTTTCCATGCATCTGCTGCCCTTGTCCTTTTAGATGGTAGAGGTCGTGGTTTGGAAGCTGCTGTTGAAGGAGTCTTGGTGAGTTGCTGCAGTGCATCTTGTAGATGGTACACACTGCTGCCGCTGTGCGTCAGTGGTGGAGGGAGTGAATGTTGAAGGTTGTGGATGGTGTGCCAATCAAGTGGGCTACTTTGTCCTGGATGGTGTTGAGCTTCTTGAGTGTTGTTGGAGCTGCATCCATCCAGGCAAATGGAGAGTATTTCATCACACTCCTGACTTGTGCCTTGTAGATGGTGGACAGGCATTGGGGAGGCAGGAGGTGAGTCACTTGCCACAGTATTCCTAGCCTCTGACCTGCTCTTGAGCCATGGTATTTATGTGGCTGGTCCAGTTAAGTTTCTGGCCAATGTTAACCCCCTGGGATGTTGATAGTGGGGGAATTCAGTGATGGTAATGCCATTGAATGTCAAGGGGAGATGGTTAGTTTCCCTCTTGTTTGAGATGGTCATTGTCTGGCACTTGTGTGGCGCACATGTTACTTGCCACTTATTGGCCCAAGCCTGGATGTTGTCCAGGTCTTGCTGCATATGGACATGGACTGCTTTGGTACCTGAGGAGTCGCGAATGGTTGTGCAATCATCAGCGAACATCCCCACTTCTGACCTTATGATGGAGGGAGGTCATTGATGAAGCAGCTGAAGATGGTTAGGCCTAGGACACTACCCTGAGAAACTCCTGCAGTGAATACACAATAATCGGGAGGCTATTGAGAGGGGTAGAGGAAGTAAGAGACCTTGGACTGCATGTCCACAGGTTCCTGAAGATGGCAAGACATTTGGATAGAGTGGTGAAGAAGGCATATAGAATGCTTTCCTTTATTGGCCGAGGTATAGAATACAAAAGCAGGGATGTAATGCTGAAACTGTATAAAACCCTGGTTAGGCCACAGTTGGAGTATTGTGTACAGTTCTGGTCACCAAATTACAGGAAGGACATAATTGCTCTGGAGAGAGTACAGAGGAGATTTACAAGAATGTTGCCAGGGCTTGAAAATTACAGCCGTGAGGAATGACTGGATAGGCTAGAGTTTTGTTTGGAACAGAGGAGGCTGAGGGCTGATTTAATTGAGGTGTACAAAATTATGAGGGGCCGAGATCGAATATACAGGAAGGACTTGTTACCCCTAGCGGAGAGGTGAATTACCAGAGGGCACAGATTTAAGATGATTGGTCGAAGGATTAGAGGGGACATGAGGAAAAACTTTTTTACCCACAGGGTGATGGGTGTCTGGAATTCACTGCCAGGAATGGTGGTGGAGGCAGAAACCCTTAACTCATTTAAAAGTCACCTGGACATGCACCTGAAGTGCTGTAACCTGCAAGACTACGGACCAGGTGCTGGAAAGTGGGATTAAATTGGGCGGCTAGTTTTTTTCAGCCAGCGCAGACACAATGGGCTGAATGGCCTCTTTCTGTGCCATAACCTTTCTATGGTTCTGTGGGACTGAGTTTGAGCCCCACTTCAGAAATATAAGCACATATTCCAGACTGACACACCCAGTGCAATACTGAGGGAGTGCTGTCCTTCAGATGAGACATTAATTCAAGGTCCTGTCTGCCTTCTCAGGTGGATATTAAAGATCCGAAAATCTCTATTTTAAAGGAGATCAGAGGAGTTCTCCCCGTGACCTGGCCAATATTGATCCCTCAATCAACATCACTAAACAGATGATTTGGTCATTATCATTACTGATTGTGAAATCTTGCTATGTGTAAACTGTCTCTTACACTGCACAATGACTACACTTCAAAAATACTTTATTGACTGCAAAGCACTTTGGGAAGTCCTGAGGTTGTGAGAAGTGCTATAAATACACCTTTCTTTTGTTTGTGAAGGTGGTTTATTATTAGCAATTGTTGCTAACCTCTAAATTGAAAAACTACATCAGCAATATGATTTATATTCCCAGAACCATGTTTGATGCCAAATGCTTGACATATTTATCTGAAACACGCTGTATAATACAAACTGTGTTCTAATATTCTGTTCCAAATATAACACTGTAGTTGGTAAAATGCAGCCATATTTCAGCTGTTTTTAAACTCTTTGGAACATGTGCATGAGTATGGTGAGTACATTATTGAAGACTGACCATTGAAAGGTCACTTCTGAGACACACCGATAGAATTCAGAATGCCCACTCCTCATCAGTCAAAGATTTGTCTCAGAATTATTTCTTTCATTTAGGTATTTAAAATGATGCCTCCTTCCTCCATGACCCCTTAGGCTAACATCTGCCACTCAGACTGCACTATAACAAGCATGGTTCCCTCTGATAGAAAGATACTGTGCAACACCAGAAAAATAATCTACCATTGAATTAACTGTCTGCTCTCTGTCAACCCCCAAGATAATTAAATTGACCTCTGACTGGCTTTGAGCCTGACTGCCAGCTTTATCATTCCAGATGAAAACAAAATGATGAAAATACCTTTGTGGGAAACCGACGATGTTTCATTGCCCCAGTGAAAACAGAACAAACTTCCTAAATCTCATTTCCCCCTTCCCCTTTTCTGCTCCTCTTCCCCAATAACTTTTAATCCTGTAACATTTACAATTATGTAAAATATTCAATGTTCCTTCATTGATCCAATGATCCTGCATTGTCCCTGGCTCTATGAACCTATATATATTAGTGCACAAATGCTTAATGCACTTGTACAGAACTCTTTTGTCCATTGTTTTAATACAGGCATCAAATGAACAGTTAAACTTTAAAATAGAGTATGTAAGAATTATTTTAAGTGATCTCATGTGAATATTCACACAGCGTAACTTCCGGTGTTATACCACTTCCTGTTCATTTTCTGTTTGATTTTGCAAACATTTTTGTAATTTTTAATATTAACTCCAATAACAAGTAAACAGTAAATGGATCTGAGCTTTATTCCAGCCACTATTTGTTCCTATTCAATTAGATACCAACAGACCCTGGACTTGAATTTCCTTACCGCTGAGGTTCTGCTGGTATTGGTGCACCATGGGACTCTGACCTCCCTGGTTGATCCGACTTTCACTCTGTCCCACTTTCCTCTGTTGGGGTAAAATAGAAATTCAGTGGGCATTGGGTGGGCTGTGTCTCCAACTCTCTGTTCAGGAGAAGCACTTCTGGCACTTGGAAAAGGAATGAAATGAAATGATATGGCCGCTTAAGGGGACAGCAACTTAAAGGGACAGGCCATCAACAGCGGGATAAACAAAATTAAACCAATAGGAGAACAAGGTACAGAGCAGAGGGGGTCACAACTAGATCCAGACAACCCCAAACCTAATGTATTGTTACAACCAAAGCGGGAGAAATGAACTGTTAATTCAGTCCCACTACTGCACAGGTCCTAGCGTATTAGTAAAGTTTCCCACTTACCAGAAAATAGCCAAATTAAACACTCTATTTATCCCCCAGAATAAAGCACACCAAACCAGGTTTCTTTAAACAACAAAATTAACTATTTATTATTCCTAAGAAACAGTTATAAACTAAAACATCCTTGTCTCCCTGTTAACCTTTTTTTTGAATGTATGTGTGTGTGCATGAGGGTTAGGAAGAATAAGAAGTTTGAAAGAATCCTTTCATATATAGAGTTAGCTCATGTTTAAGACATAGTTTATTAATAAATAGTTAATTCTCTTGTTGTTTCATAAGGGCATCAGCTAGAGGTTGTGGCTTTGGAAGGTGCTGTTGAAGGAATCTTGGTGAGTTGCTGCAATACTTCTTTGAAATGGTGCACACTGTGCCACTGTGGTGGAAGGAGTGAAGGTTGAAGGTGGTGGATGGGGTGTCAATCCAGCAGGCTTCTTTGTCCTTGATGATGTTGAGCTTCTTGAGTGTTGTTGGAGCTGTACTCATCCAGGCATGAGGAAAGTATTCTATCACACTCCTTAACTGTGCTTTGTCGATGGCGGATAGTCTTCGGGGAGTCAGTAGAAGAGTTATTCGCTGCAGAATTCCCAGCCTCTGTCCTGCTGTTGTAAATACAGTATTTATATGGCTGGTCCAGTTAAGTTTCTGGTTAATGGTGACTCCCCAGGATGTTGATGGTGGGGATTCATCAATGCTAATGCTGTTACATGTCAAGGGGAGATGGTTAGATTCTATCTTGTTGGATATGGTCATTCTCTGGCACTTGTGTGGGTAACTGTTACTTGACAATCATTAGCCCAAGCCTGAATGTTATTCAGTTCTTGCATGAAGGCATAGACTGCTTCAATAACTGAGGAATTGCAACTGGTACCGAACACTGTGCAGTCATCAGCAAACATGCCCACTTTTGACATTATGATGGAGGAAAGGTTATTGATGAAATAGCTGAAGATGGTTGGACCTAGGACACTGCCATGAGGAAATCCTGCAGTGATGTCCTGGTGCTGAGATGATTGGCCTCCAACAACCATCTTCCTTTGTACTAGGTACAGTTCCGACCAGTGGGGAGTTTTCCTGATTTTGTTTTTTTATTCGTTCATGGGATGTGGCCATCATTGGCCAGGCCAGCATTTATTATTCATTCCTAATTGCCCTTGAGAAGGTGGTGGTGAGCTGGCTTCTTGAACTGCTGCAGTCCATCTGCTATAGGTACACCCACAGTGCTGTCAGGGAGGGAGTCCAATGACTTTGACCCAGTGACTATGAAGGAACAGTGACAGTGATTCCTGTTGACCTCAATTTTAATAGGGCACCTTGATGTCACACTCAGTCAAATGCTGCCTTGCTGTCAAGGGCAGTCACTCTTACCTCCCCTCTGGAATTCAGCTCTTTTTTTTTCCACGTTTGGACCAAGGCAATGAGGTCTGGAGCCGGGTGGTCCTGATGGAGCCAAGCTGAGCATCAGTTATCAGATTATTGGTGAGTAACTGCTGCTTGATAGTACTGTTGACAACATCTTGCATCACTTTTCTGATGTTGGGAGTAGACCGACGGAGCGGTAACTGACCAAATTGGATTTGTCCTGCTTTTTGTGGACAGGACACACTTGGACAATTTTCCACCTTGTTGGATAAATGCCAGTATTGGAACAACTGAAACAACATGGCTAGTGATGTGGCTAGTTCTGGAGCACAAGTCTGCAGTACTACAGCCAGAATGCTGTGAGGGCCAATAGCCTTTGCAGTATCCAGTGCTTTCAGCTGTTTCTTGATATCACTTGTATTCTTCCAAATACTTCTTCAAAGATTGTTCTGGCCCTTGAAGATGATTAATGCCTTCACCAGTTTCTGGTACACTTGAACCAAGAAATACCGGCCTGGAATTCATTGCAATGTCGATACTGGTGACAGACAGCAACAGTTAAACCACCGTGTGCTCCGAATCTGCATTGGTGAATTTACACTAATTTGCTGGAGAACTGATTAGAACACACCGCAGAATGATGGATCAGAAGTGATGCAGTGAATGGCCAAAGTCAAAACCCATTGTGATGTAATGCTACTCCTGCTTGATAGTGTTTAAAATAGATGTTTGAAGGTTGAACTGCTGAGGAACGTGTCATCCGCCTGGGTTGTGGAGTTCTACTTGTCCTGGTGCGGCCACTATGTGAACGACACGCCCAACTGGAAGGCGGTGGCCTCGGACGTGAAAGGCGGCCCGAGTGCCCATGAGATGGTCGTCGAGGCTCAGGGTCTCAATCCGGCCTGGGTCGTCCTTTCGTCGTCACAGCTGGGAGGCGGGAAAGAAACCCCACCGTCAGCTGGATGGCGACCATGAACGCAGAGTCAGCCTGGAGGACGTCGACATCGAGGAGGCTGTGCAAGCTGTGGGCTGGCCTGCTCGCCAGGGTCGCGACCCCCGCCGGAAGCCTTCCCCCCGACACCACCTTCCCCCCAGCACCCCCTTCCCCCACCCCTCCCCCCTGCACCCACTTCCTCCCTCGCACTCCCTTCCCAGCTCACCCACCTCGCACCCCCTTCCCAGCTCCCCCTTACACCCCCTTCCCCTGTACCCCTCCCCCTCGCACCACCAGAAAGGCCGAGAGGGGGGTTTTGACGCTTGGGCAACTCACAACCTGCATACATCCGCCCAGGCATGCGCCATGGAGAGGTCACTCCATAGTCGCCTCACAGCGACCAAAACAATACGGAAAGCAGCAGTTGTGGGTTATAAGTCCAGCTCAATTGGCGTAGAGATTGGGTGCCACGGGTTGCCTTTGTCGGTGGGAGAGGTCATCTCCCGGCAGCCCCCAGTCAGTAAGGTTGTGTCCCGCCACAGTCCAGCTGCTTCAATGGGTTCTTGGAGCTCAGGGTCATTGCCCGACAAGTGGACTGTAGCACCACAACAAACAGCACGACAAAAAAAGGAAAGGTACCAGCCCTTCGTTTTGCAAGTTGGAACGTCAGAACTATGTGTCCTGGCCTGTCGGAAGACCTTACACAAATCAGCAATTCTCGGAAGACCGCCATCATTAACAACGAGCTCAGGAGACTCAATGTGGACATTGCAGCACTTCAGGAGACACGCCTCCCTGCGAGCGGATCTCTAAGAGAACAAGACCACACCTTCTTCTGGCAGGGTAGGGATCCTGAAGAACCAAGACAGCATGGAGTGGGCTTCGCCATCAGAAACTCTTTGCTCAGCATGATAGAGCCACCTTCAAATGGCTCAGAAAGCATACTGTCCATCCGACTGCTCACCACCTCTGGTCCAGTACACTTACTCAGCATCTATGCTCCAACACTCTGCTCCCCACCTGAAGCTAAAGACCAGTTCTACGAGGAACTCCATAATATCATTAGTAGCATTCCTAATACTGAACATTTGTTCCTGCTGGGGGACTTTAACGCCAGGGTTGGGGTCGACCATGACTCAGGGCCCTCCTGCCTTGGGCGCTATGGCATTGGTAGGATGAATGAAAATGGACAGAGACTGCTTGAGTTGTGTACCTATCACAACTTCTGTATCACCAACTCGTTCTTTCATACTAAACCCTGTCACCAGGTTTCATGGAGGCACCCAAGACCATGTCGTTGGCACCAGCTGGACCTCATCGTTACAAGGTGAGCCTCTTCAAACAGCGTTCAAATCACATGCAGCTTCCACAGTGCGGACTGCGATACCGACCAATCCCTGGTGTGCAGCAAAGTTAGACTCAAACCAAAGAAGCTACATCACTCCAAGCAGAAGGGCCGCCTGCACATCAACACTAGCAGAATTTCTTATCCACAGCTGTTACATAAGTTTCTAAATTCAGTTGAAAAAGCCTTTCAAAACACTCCCACAGGGGATGCAGAGACCAGGTGGGCCCACATCAGAGGCATCATCTATGACTCAGCAATGACCACCGATGGCAAACGTGTGAAGCAGAATGCAGACTGGTTTCAATCTCACTTTGAAGACCTGTCATAGCTGCTAAGCACACTGCAGTGTTGAACTACAAGAAAGCCCCCAGCGAGTTAACATCCGTAGCACTTAAAGTAACCAGAAGCGCTGCACAAAGAACAGCCAGGCACTGCGTAAATGACTACTGGCAACACCAATGCAGTCGTATTCAACTGGCCTCAGACACCGGAAACATCAGAGGAATGTATACTGGCATTAAGAGAGCTTTTGGGCCAACCATCAAGAAGATCGCCCCCCTCAAGTTTAAATCAGGGGACACAATCACTGACCAACACAAGCAAATGGACCGCTGTGTGGAGTACTACCTAGGACTGTACTCCAGGGAAAATGTTGTCACTGATACCGCCCTCAATGCAGCCTCTGCCAGTCATGGATGAGCTGGACGAACAGCCAACAAAATCGGAACTCAGTGATGCCATTGATTCTTTAGCCAGTGGAAAAGCCCCTGGGTAGGACGGCATTACCCCTGAAATAATCAAGAGTGCCAAGCCTGCTATACTCTCAGCACTCCATGTACTGCTTTGCCTGTGCTGGGACGAGGGAGCAGTACCACAGGACATGCGCGATGCCAATATCATCACCCTCTATAAGAACAAGGGTGACCGCGGTGACTGCAAAAACTACCGTGGAATTTCCCTGCTCAGCATAGTGAGGAAAGTCTTCACTCGAGTCGTTTTAAACAGGCTTCAGAAGCTGGCTGAGCGTGTCCCTGAGGCACAGTGTGGCTTTCGAGCAGAGAGATCCACCACTTACATGCTGTTCTCCCTTCACCAGCTACAGGAGAAATGCCGTGAACAACAGATGCCCCTCTACGTTGCTTTCATTGATCTCACCAAAGCCTTTGACCTCGTCAGCAGACGTGGTCTCTTCAGACTACTAGCAAAGATCGGATGTCCACCAAAGCTACTAAGTATCATCACCTCATTCCATGACAATATGAAAGGTACAATTCAGCATAGCGGTGCCTCATCAGACCCCTTTCCTATCCTGAGTGGCGTAAAACAGGGCTGTGTTCTCGCACCTACACTGTTTGGGATCTTCTCCTCCCTGCTGCTCTCACATGCGTTCGAGTCTTCAGAAGAAGGAATTTTCCTCCACACAAGATCAGGGGGCAGGTTGTTCAACCTTGCCCATCTAAGAGTGAAGACCAAAGTACGGAAAGTCCTCATCAGGGAACTTGTCTTTGCTGATGATGCTGCATTAACATCTCACACTGAAGAGTGTCTGCAGAGACTCAGCGACAGGTTTGCGGCTGCCTGCAATGAATTTGGCCTAACCATCAGCCTCAAGAAAATGAACATCATGGGGGACAGGACGTCAGAAATGCTCCATCCATCAATATCGGCGACCACGCTCTGGAAGTGGTTCAAGAGTTCACCTACCTAGGCTCAACTATCACCAGTAACCTGTCTCTCAATGCAGAAATCAACAAGCGCATGGGAAAGGCTTCCGCTTCTATGTCCGGACTGGCCAAGAAAGTGTGGGAAAATGGCGCACTGACATGGAACACAAAAGTCCGAGGGTATCAAGCCTGTGTCCTCAGTACCTTGCTCTACGGCAGCGATGCCTGGACAATGTATGTCAGCCAAGAGCGACATCTCAATTCATTCCATCTTCGCTGCCTCCGAAGAATCCTTGGCATCAGGTGGCAGGACCGTATCTCCAACACAGAAGTCCTCGAGGCGGCCAACATCCCCAGCATATACACCCTACTGAGCCAACAGCGCTTGAGATGGTTTGGCCATGTGAGCCGCATGGAAGATGGCAGGATCCCCAAGGACACATTGTACAGCGAACCCGCCACTGGTATCAGACCCACCGGCCGTCCATGTCTCCACTTTAAAGACGTCTGCAAACGCAACATGAAGTCCTCTGACATTGATCACGTCGTGGGAGTCAGTTGCCAGTTATCGCCAGGGCTGGCGGACAGCCATAAAGGTGGGACTTAAGAGTGACAAGTCGAACAGACTTAGCAGTTGGCAGGAAAAAAGACAGAAGTGCAAGGGGAGAGCTAACTGTGTAACAGCCCCAACAACCAATTTTATCTGCAGCACCTGTGGAAGAGTCTGTCACTCTAGAAATGGCCTTTATAGCCACTCCAGGCGCTGCTCCACAAACCACTGACCACCTCCAGGCGCTTACCCATTGTCTCTCGAGACAAGGAGGCCGAAGAAGAAGACTTCTTCAAACATCGCGCATTGTTCACCTGTAGTTTGATCAGCTAATGATTCCGCTCAATCTATTGTGGTCAATTTCTGGCACATCCCTTCAAAGCCAACATTACCTAAATAGAAAACCTTGGATGGTGACTCATCTTTCTTGCTCTCAAACCTCATACTGAATTCAATCATTATGCTGACTGTCAGCTCAGTGTTCCCTTCCCGTTAGATTGTTCAATAATTCAGGTTCATTACTCATCACTAAATCTAAGATGGCCTGTTATCCTGTTGGTTTCTTGAACATATTATTCCAGAAAACTATCCTGAATATACTCAAGAAATTCTCTGCCAATGGGACTCTAGCTGTTTTGCTTTCTCCCGTCTGTGTGAAAATGAAAGTCTCCCATTTTTCCCACTCTGTTTTTATAGCTAGCTTCTCTGATATCCGTGTTTTTGAATCTCCTCTACTTTATCAGTGCTTTCTGGTGGTCTTTCAACATTTCCCACCAAAGTCTTGCATCCTTTTCTATTCCTCAGTTTCACCCGGAGAGTTTCTCTGGCCTCTTCACCCTTATTGATACTCCCTCTTTCTAATGCTTTGATCGTTCCCTTGTGAATGTTGCTGTTCCTCATTTTCCAATTTCTCTGTCCTTTCTAAAGACCTTATAACCTGTTATATTTATCTCACATATAAAAACAAAAAGTGCTGGAAAAAACTCAGCAGGTCTGGCAGCATCTATGGAGAGAGAAGCAAAGTTACCGTTTCAGGTCAGAGACCTTTCATCAGTTCTCTCTTCACAGATGCTGCCAGACCTGCTGAGTATTTTCTCGCACTTTTTGTTTTTATTTCAGATTTTCAGCATCTGTAGTATTTTTCTGTATTATTTATCTCCCAGCTATGCCCAGCTTGTAGCCTGGTCTCAGTGATGGTCACTATGTCATACCCTTTCAGCTGAATTTGTTCTTCTAATTTACTTGTTTTATTTCTTATGCTACATGCATTGGTGCATGGAACTTATAATTTAGCACCTTATACCCTGATGTTGCTTTTGAAACTTACATTTGAACTTTATTCTTACATGGGATGTGGGCGTC
This sequence comes from Heterodontus francisci, assembly GCF_036365525.1. Taxonomy (NCBI): domain Eukaryota; kingdom Metazoa; phylum Chordata; class Chondrichthyes; order Heterodontiformes; family Heterodontidae; genus Heterodontus; species Heterodontus francisci. The sequence goes on along the minus strand of NC_090395.1, from coordinate 78,646,071 downwards.
ACTGGCAAGGCCAGCATTTGTTGCCCATCCCTAACTGCCCTTGACAACTGAATGACTTGCTGGGCCATTTCAGAGGGCAGTTAAGAGTCAGCCACATTGCAGTGGGTCTGGAGTCACATGTCGGCCAGACCAGGTAAGTACGGCAGATTTTCTTCCCTAAAGAATATTAGTGAACCAGATGGTTTTTTAACAACAGCTGATAGTTTCATGGCACCAATACTGAGACTAGTTTCCAATTCCAGATTTTTTGTGTTGTCACATTCCTTGTTTTTTTTATCATGGCTGTTATATTTTGATCAATTATGTTATTATTTATGATATTTTTTTCAGGTCCTGAGGTATTTACATTATCTTTAATAATATTGATGACCATTTCCTCTTTTTATTTGAAGTGGATGTTCAAGTCGGTCACCATTCTAAGGGAACAGTAAAGGTTTGACAGTTCAGGAGTGACAGTGAGTTAAAGGAAAATTATAAAGCTGGTGGAATCATTCTTATTGTGAGATAATAAGTTGTTTTCAAACAGAGGCTGTGTTTCTATTTACATCTCTTGTCATGGGTTAGAGTCAGAAAAATACTCCTCTGGAGCAGTAGCAATATCTTCCTGAACAAGATTACTAGGAGGTCATTTGAAAAGATTTGTCAAATCAGGAAATAAAAGCAGCTTTAATTCAAAGTGGACCCGGTTAACATAGTGATTCCTCTGTTACAATGACCTGATGAGAAAGCTGAGGAAAGATGCTTGGTACAGTTATCATGCATCACATTCTACAGACCCTTTGTTCTTATAAGCACATCTCTGGAATGAGGATTCATTCAAACTCCTGTAAGTAAATCCTTCACATTGTGCAGGGCTGTGCCAGATAATCCAGACATTTGCAAATAAAATTCCTTTCACTCTTTGATTGTCCCTAGGATGTCGGATCAGGACAGAATCAGTATTAGCTGTGACACAGCTGCTACCACCTACTGTCTGGTCTCACTCTCGTGGCCTCATCCACGAAGGGGGAACTTCAGCAGGTGCTGGCTGCTGCACCCATGGAATAGAAGAGTCCTCTGTGTTCCAGGAGAGGAGTGACAGAAATTGGACAGAGAGGGTTCAACAAAAAAAATAGTGAATTTTCTTATAGTTCAGTTATAGCAAAACACTACATAAATTCAGCAGTACTTAATGCTTTCAAATAAGAGCTTCTTAGTGCTGGAGACAGACTAATAGGATTAGACACCAAAGCTTCATAAGTTCACTTAAAAATGAAAGCAGCTGTTGCATGACCAGAACTGGCCCAACAGAGTTTAGAGTAAACCCTGGAGCAAGTCTAACAAGGCATTAATCAGCTTTGTCCAATGTTGGGGTGGTGCTGTGAGTGAAGGGAGAGGGGGTGGGGAAAAGAATGAAGAGAAATAGATATGGAGAAGAGAGAGAATGAACATAGAACATAGAACATAGAACAGTACAGCACAGTACAGGCCCTTTGGCCCATGATGTTGTGCCGACCCTTTAACTTACTCTAAGATCAAACTACACCCTTCATTCTACTATCATCCATGTACCTATCCAAGAGTCGCTTAAATGTCCCTAATGTATCTGCGCCTACTACCACCACTGGCAGTGCATTCCACGCACCCACCACTCTCTGTGTAAAGAACCTACCTCTGACATCTCCCCGAAACCTTCCCCCAATCACCTTAAAATTATGCCCCCTGGTGATAGCCCTTTCCACCCTGGGAAAAAGTCTCTGGCTATCCACTCTATCTGTGCCTCTCATCATCTTGTACCCCTCTATCAAGTCACCTCTCATCCTTCTTCGCTCCAATGAGAAAAGCCCTAGCTCCCTCAATCTTTCTTCGTAGGACATGCCCTCCAGTCCAGGCAGCATCCTGGTAAATCTCCTCTGAACCCTCTCTAAAGCTTCCACATCCTTTCTATAATGAGGCGACCAGAACTGAACACAGTATTCCAAGTGTGGTCTAACCAGGGCTTTATAGAGCTGCAGCATAACCTCGCGGCTCTCAAACTCAATCCCCCTGTTAATGGAGAAAGAAAAGGGAGAGTGTGGTGGAGGAGAGAGTGAATGAAGGGAAGGACAGAGAACAGAGTGACACAGGCCCAATTTTAACTGGGATGAGGAATCGGGCAGATGGAAGAATGAAGGGTCCATGCAAGAACCAAACCCCTGACAACAGCAATGTGAGTCTTGCTTAATTTTAACTCCTGGCCTGATCTAGCTGCCAAAAAATGACAGGAGTCCCTTGCATGTGAACTGCTTTGGGATTATGGACAGATGTGACTAGGTGCTATAGAAATGCAGGCTCTTTTTCCACTCTCCTTTAGGGCTTGTTGCAGCAGCTGGATTGTCATTTGTATGTGGGAGGGTACTTGCGCAGAAAACATCTTCCCAGTATTCCAACACCATAATACAAAGTAGAAACAATGATTGTCCAACAGAGCAAACTGCTTCTGTCCCATTCAAATAGCACCATTCTTAAGAGTGTGCAGGAACAGAGGGACCTGGGGGTGCATGTGCATCGATCTTTGAAGGTGGCAGGACATACTAAGAGAGTAGTTAGTAAAGCATATGGGATCTTGAGCTTCATAAATAGAGGCATTGAGTACAAAAGCAGGGAAGTTATGCTGAACCTTTATAAAGCTCTGCTTAGGCCACAACCCAGAGTTTTGCATCCAGTTCTGGTCACCACACTTTAGGAGAGATGTGAGGGCTCTTGAGAGGGTGCAGAGGAGATTTACCAGAATGTTTCCAGGGATGAGGGATTTTATCTACAAAGGTTAAGTTGGAGAAGTTGGGTTTTTCTCCTTGGAGGTTGAGGGGAAATTTGATGGAGGTGTACAAGTTTATGACAGATTTGGATAAAGTAGGTAAAGAAAATAGATGTGAACATATGAATTAGGAGTAAGCCAACAGATCGGTTCTGATTGGCTGATGGTACAAAGACTAGGCAACACAGATTGAAGGTTTTGGCTAAGAGATCCAGGGGATGCGAGGAAGAACCTTTTTACACAGCGAGTGGTAATGCCCTGGAGCCTGCTGCCTACGAGGGGAGTGACAGTGGTGATGATGAATGAATTCAAAACGAAATTGGATGGACACTTGAAAGAAATAAACTTGCAGAGTTATGGGGATAGAACCGGGGAATGGGACTGACTGGATTGCTCTACAGACAGCTGGCATGGACTTGGTGGGCCGAATGGCCTCTTTCTGTGTCATAATGACTCTATGACTCAAATGGAGGCATCTCACCAAATTGTGGATTTTTATAATTAGTACAACAGTCTGAATACTTGGTGTGAAATAGATGTTTTAAATGGAATCAAACAATGGAATGATGAAAATCTCTGTTAATCCTGAAAGATCAATTGGTTTAGGCAATTGTCTCTCTGATCCCTGTGCAGGATTACAGTGACACATTACTGCTTAAGTGTTGCTCGGGTGTTTGCAAATGTTTATGAACCTTGCCTGCTATCTGATTCCTCATATCAGAATTTGCACAATTTCCTGTCCTGTGCTGTTTTAATTCCCCATTGACAAAGGGCACATCTATCATAGGCCTCATTCATCCATGCTTCAAGGACCCCATTGAAGAGGAGATGCAGCAGAGTGGGAGAGAGGTCTAGGCACTGGCAGCATCACCGCAAAGGCCTGTGAGCTCACAGGAGGGTCAGCATTGGCTTGCAGATGGTGGAAAAAGGTTTAGAAGGGAAAGCCAGCAGCCTCCCCCATGTAGAAGAAGCTACCCCGCATGATTACGTGTGGCTAGTCACTCATGGTTCCGACGGAAGCTTCACCCGCTTCAGGTCCTGATGTCAGGAAAAGCGCCTTCAACATAAAATCCAGCTCTGCATTTCAGTAAATGACTGGATATTTGGTAGTGATGTCTTGCACTGTTTGCATTATGTAGTGGGTGAAGTTGGTCTTGGGTGATTGTGTAAAATGGGTGGCAATTCTCTAAACCACCCCTCCCCCCCACCACCAAATCTATGCCAAATCTTCAGGGAGTTCCAATGGGAAATTTCTGTTCCCCTGCATCATACATACTTCATCTTCAAGCAATAGTCTCATCAAAGACCAAGTGAACTTTAGTCACACGTTCGGCCATTGGGTTCAGATGGTCTTCAGAAGTAATTGAGTTCCCCTATTGTGCCTCATGACATCACCTACACTCTTTCATTGCATTAGTAACTTCAAATGTTTGTCCATTATCTGCTATTCAATTCACAGACTGTAATTCTACTCTGGAAGCACGCCTGTAATGTTAAGTGGAATGATGTGGAAGACGGTGGCATCGTGGTAATGTCACTGAACTAGAAGTCTAGAGGCCCAGGCTAATGCCCTGGGGACATAGGTTCAAATTCACCACGGCAGCTGTGTAATTTAAATTCAATTAGTTAATAAAATCTGGAATTGAAAGCTAGTCTCAGTCATGGTGCCATGAAATTATCATCGATTTTCATAAAAACCCATCTGTTTCACTAATATTCTTTAGGGAAGGAAATCTGCTGTCATTACCTGGTCTGACCTACATGTGACTCCAGACCCACAGCAATGTGGTTAACTCTTAATTGCCGTCTGAAATAGCCTAGCAAGCCACAATTGTCAAGGACAATTAGGGATGGGCAACAAATGCTGGCCTTGCCAGTGATGCCCGCATCCTATAAAAAAAAATGGAAACTTTCAAAACTGAGATTAGTAGATTTCTGTTAGGCAAGTGCATCAAGGGATATGGAACCAAGGTAGGAATCAAAGTTTAGAAACAGATTTGCCATGATCTAATTGGATGACAGAATAGGTTTGAGGGGCTGAATGGCCTTCTCTTGTTCCAATGGTCCTACAATTTTAGGGATAGCTATAATTTGTCCACTAATCCCCTGGAGTCTGGAGAGCACACCCTGAAAACCTACGGCCTGCTGAACCAATTCCCAACCCACAATTGCTGCACCAATCTGTACTGCTGCCCTCCTCTTGGCTCTTTCCTGTATCATTACCTTTTATATATTGGTATCAGTACCATATATTAATCAAAAGTCAGAATTGTCCTCTGTGAATTGTCCTCAATGAACATTATCCCAGCTCTCAAACTCTATTGATGCTTGTCTTGCTGACTGCAGAAACACATGTCCAGTCTGGAGACAAAGAGACCCGACTCTTTCAGCTACAATTGCAACACTATTTTATTTATTGACTTAATTTGCCAAGGTCCACATGCAGCTGAAAGGAATGGGAGAAAAGTTGGGATAAATCAAGAGGCTAGGTGAGCTCACTGCAGGCTTGGGCTATGTATGTCCATGGATTGCAAGTGGAGGGAAGACAGTGGGAGCAGTGAGGATACACAGTTTTGATTTCCTGGGAAAGAATGGGTTTGAGGAAGAGATGAGGTATGGGAACATCACCACCTGAAATTGTCATCCAAGTCATACACCATCCTGACTTGGAACTATATCGCCATTCCTTCACTGTCGCTGGGTCAAGATCCTAGAACTCCCTCCCTAACTGTGGGTGTACCTACACCAGATGAACTGCAGTGATTCAAGAAGGCAACTCACCATCACCTTCTCAAAGACAGTGACGCCCACATCCCATGCATTATTAAAAATATTCAGCGAAGATGCAGAGGATGGAAATGCATGGCAGACAGGGTCTGGAGTTTGGGAGAAACAGGAGAGACACATACAGAGCAGCACTGACAACAGCAGGACTGATAAAATGGAGAGATTTCCAATGGCAGGTGTCCTGTATCTTGGGTATCACACGACACAAAGGTTCACATCATCTCACTGAGAGCAAAATAAAATTCCGCTCCCTCCCAAAATTTAAAATATAAATAAACTTTTGTTCAGAAGATCATTATAAGATGTATAATGCTGATATCAATCGGCAATTGGTTAACAAACATTTGTGTAGATATGATGCCATTTCATAATAAAACATCCCAGGCTGGGGTGAACAAACATCTGGGTTTTAAGGAGGTTTTTGCAGATGAGGAGGGAGGTAATTGGAGATGGTTAGTGGGAACGTAGCAGAGAGCTGAAGGCTCTGTAAAGGAAAGGGTGCAGTAAAGGCATGAGTCAGAGCAGCAGAGTAGGTTTGTGTCCATTGGTTCATTTTGTTTTAATTGGACTAATGCCTCGGCTAAAATACCAAAGGACAGTCTGCTGTTATTGCGTTTGTTTCTAGTCTTTAATATTTAAAACTGGAATTCAAATTGAAGCTTTCGAAATCGAAGACTATTATATCATTGGTAACATATCTATAAGTGTCGGTCTTGAATTTACTGTTTCAAACACAGAGTATTTGATATCAGCTTGAACACAGATAGAAATGACCTAGGTTGACATTTGGCTTTTTGACCCAATCGAATGATGGACTTTTCTATAAGCTTCTGTGCGTGTTGTTTTGATTTGGAAAGTGCAGCCATGTTTGATCTAGGCCTATGGAATCTCTTTGAGAGATATTGTGTTCTTGCTGAACTATATTTGACCCCCTGGATGACAGCAGTCCTGACCCAGGGAGGGCAAACTGTTTCTCATTCTCCTTTACAAACTGGGATGCCTGAGGCTTCATTTTCCTTGCCAAGCCATCTTACAGTTCAAAGATTGAGTTGGATGTGTGTCAGGAGACTAAATAAAACAGATTCTGTATTTTTGTACCTAATCCAATTGCATGTTTCTCTATTCATCCCAGATCTCTCATAGACTAAAGGAATATTGTACAACAATTCTCCCCTTTTGTCCGATCTCATATTTCAAATGTGATGTGATATTACACAGACCGAAATGGAAATAAAGAGTTGCATAAAAATAGTTCAACTCTGACTTATGAGGGGTAACGGATACACAAGCAAACTGGAAATGTAATTTATTCAAACTTACCTCCTACCCGCACAATGAAATAACTTATTAAAAATGTAAAGTGCAAGGATATTTAACAGATTCTGTGGGACCTGTTGCCTGAGGCTGGTGGTGGATTAACAATATAGATGCAAATTTGCTCCAGGGAGGGTGAGCAACAATTCAGGCAGCGAGAGTTTAAATGTTCCTCTGCATTCCTTCTATTTATTCTTCTTTACAAGTTTGCTGTAATGATGCGGATGCTTCTCTCACAAAGCTCTAACCCTCTGTTTCTGCCATATTCCCATTGTCAAATGGGCTTTTTCTAATTTTGTTTCTTTGCTGAGTTCCATTGTTCACAGGCACAAAGCATTTGTTTTTTAAGAACCTGAAATATAATTTCTTCAGTTAGCGTCCAACGCTCTGTGTCTCTGATCGAAACTTTTAAAATTATGAAAGGATGGGACAGGGTTGATAGAAGCAAACCGTTTCAGTGATTGAGGGTCTAGAATGAGGGGCCAGAGATACAAGATTAAATGGAAGAGACTTAGGACAGGAAAACCTTCATTACGCAGAGGGCTGTGAGGCTGTGGGGCTGAGGGCTGTGAGGCTGAGGGCTGTGAAGCTGTGAGGCTGAGGGCTGTGAGGCTGTGGGGCTGTGGGGCTGTGAGGCTGTGAGGCTGAGGGCTGTGAGGCTGTGAGGCTGAGGGCTGTGAGGCTGTGGGGCTGTGGGGCTGTGAGGCTGTGAGGCTGAGGGCTGTGAGGCTGTGAGGCTGAGGGCTGTGAGGCTGTGGGGCTGTGGGGCTGTGAGGCTGTGAGGCTGAGGGCTGTGAGGCTGAGGGCTGTGAGGCTGTGAGGCTGAGGGCTGTGAGGCTGTGGGGCTGTGGGGCTGTGAGGCTGTGAGGCTGAGGGCTGTGAGGCTGTGAGGCTGAGGGCTGTGAGGCTGTGGGGCTGTGGGGCTGTGAGGCTGTGAGGCTGAGGGCTGTGAGGCTGAGGGCTGTGAGGCTGTGAGGCTGAGGGCTGTGAGGCTGTGGGGCTGTGAGGCTGTGAGGCTGAGGGCTGTGAGGCTGAGGGCTGTGAGGCTGTGAGGCTGAGGGCTGTGAGGCTGTGAGGCTGTGGGGCTGTGGGATTCACTTTCAGGATTAAGGAGAGGCAGAAACTGTTAACATTCCAGATTCAATTAGAGAAGTGAATGCAGGAATATAGGAACAGGGCAGGTAAATATGATTAGGACCTTTTTATTTATTCATGCGATGTAAGTATTACTGGCAAGGCTAGCAATTATTGCCCATCCCTAATTACCCATGAGAAGTGCAGAGGGAGAGAGGGGCAATGGAGTTGGATATCGAGTGCAGTAGCTGGGACAGTGATACAAACAAACTGCTCTGACTGAGATTCATCCAGGAGAGAGTGGTGAACATTCATTACTGCTACCTTGTGATGGTGGAAATGCTTTAAAAGATCAAGTGTTGGAGCTGCCCATTGCAGAGACTCTCCACGATAGACACAGCATCGATGACTGGTCCAATGCAGGTTCTGCTCAATGCAGCACTAAGGCCAGGTTGATTCCCCCCCAAAAGACCAGGAGTTAAAGCTGCAACATGTCAGCTGTGTGTCGGAGACACATCAAGCTTTGCACCTGGAGCCTGAGCTGTGGCTGCACTTTCCCTTGTAAAACTGTTGTTACGGACAAGTGGAAAAGATAGGGATGGTTTCCCTTTTTCACTTTTCAACTGACCGAAGACAGCATTGTTATAAGAAATGTGTTTTAACCCCTGAGTGTCTTAATGGTCAATAAACAGACAAATGACAGGTTTTCTTGTAGTTTTAAAGTAAGATAGATGTTTATTATACAATACTTGAAAATATTCGCTTCATTCACTCTCACACGCAGACACACACACACACACACACACACACACACACAAGAGATACAGAGTTAAAGATAATATGCATATTTTCTCCGATGGTTTTTAAAAGAGTTCATTGCAAACCTTGCCTTCTTCCCTGGGGGTGAAGATTTAAAAAACGTGCATGCCTGTTTTTCCTTTTTCCTGGTTTGCTGAAGAAAAATCTTGGAATGTTTCAGGAGGGTGAATGCATTGTTGCAGACTTTGTTTTATTCTATCTCAGTCACAGTTCAACGTCAATAATCTTGGTACAATTTCTCAGATGGAGAATCTCCAAACTTCTTCCAATCTCTGCCTAAAGATAGTTTGAGATGGTGTTCTAGACAGGGCTCTTCTTCTTACGCTGGGGCCGATGGAATCTCTCCCTCTCCTTGGCTCTGCTTTTGTCTGTCCAGCATATACCTTTATTAAGCTCCTTGTCAGACCCCTGGTTTCTGTCATGTGACCATGGTTTCTCTTTACCATTGTCCTCATAAATGGTGTCTGATGGTGTGGCCATTTTGATAAAGTGAAGCTTTTTCACACCCATTCATTTGAGTTGAATTTGGAAACACTGCGCTAAATTTTACCAGCCCTCTGATGTTGTGGGTTATGGTGGGGTGGCCCAGGAAATACCTCCGGGAAAGGCCCGCCATAGGCCTCGATGCCGGGAAGGCCCAGCCCCACTTCACCAGCGGCAGCGAGGCCTCGGGCTTGCCCCAACACAGATTGGAGAAAAAAGTGTAATTAACATATTTAAATAAATGATAATTACAGAATAATTACTTACCTCATCGCGACAGCCAGCCCTCGCCGATATTGCGGCCGGTCATCAGAAGTCAAGAACAAAGAACAAAGAACAGTACAGCACAGGAACAGGCCATTCGGCCCTCCAAGCCTGCGCCGATCTTGATGCCTGTCTAAACTAACACCTTCTGCACTTCCGGAGACCGTATCCCTCTATTCCCATACTATTCATGTATTTGTCAAGATGCCTCTTAAACGTCGCTATCGCACCTGCTTCCACCACTTCCCCCGGCAGCAAGTTCCAGGCACTCACCACCCTCCGTGTAAAGAACTTGCCTCGCACATCCCCTCTAAACTTTGCCCCTCTCACTTTAAACCTATGCCCCCTAGTAACTGACTCTTCCACCCTGGGAAAAAGCTTCTGACTATCCACTCTGTCCATGCTGCTTATAACTTTGTAAACTTCTATCATGTCGCCCCCTCCACCTCCGTCGTTCCAGTGAAAACAATCTGAGTTTATCCAACCTCTCCTCATAGCTAATGCCCTCCAGACCAGGCAACATCCTGGTAAACCTCTTCTGTACCCTCTCCAAAGCCTCCACGTCCTTCTGGTAGTGTGGCGACCAGAATTGCACGCAATATTCTAAGTGTGGCCTAACTAAGGTTCTGTACAGCTGCAGCATGACTTGCCAATTTTTATACTCCATGCCCCGACCGATGAAGGCAAGCATGCCGTATGCCTTCTTGACTACCTTATCCACCTGCGTTGCCACCTTCAGTGACCTGTGGACCTGTACGCCCAGGTCTCTCTGCCTGTCAATACTCCTAAGGGTTCTGCCATTTACTGTATACTTCCCACCTGTATTAGATCTTCCAAAATGCATTATCTCACATTTGTCCGGATTAAACTCCATCTGCCATTTCTCCGCCCAAGTCTCCAACCGATCTAAATCCTACTGTATCCTCTGACAATCCTCATCACTATCCGCAACTCCACCAACCTTTGTGTCGTCCGCAAACTTACTAATCAGACCAGCTACATTTTCCTCCAAATCATTTATATATACTATAAACAGCAAAGGTCCCAGCACTGATCCCTGCGGAACACCACTAGTCACATCCCTCCATTCAGAAAAGCACCCTTCCACTGCTACCCTCTGTCTTCTCTGACAGAGCCAGTTCTGTATCCATCTTGCCAGCTCACCTCTGATCCCGTGTGACTTCACCTTTTGTACCAGTCTGCCATGTGGGACCTTGTCAAAGACTTTACTGAAGTAAAGTAAGTCCTGCGCCTTTGGATCTCCATTTGGAGATCTGAGGCATAACACTGGTGGGGAGGAGGGAGGGGTGAAATTTTCAGGGCAGTGAAGGCGGTGAGTGGGGAAAACCCCTACTATTGGCTGATAGGATGGTGGTAAGGGGTTGAAGGGCAAAGGTATTGAAGTTCAGGAGGAAAGTTCGGGCTGGGTAGAAATAAAAAAAAAATAAAAACAAGAAATGCTGGAAATACTCAGCAGGTCTGGACGTATCTGTGGAGAGAGAAGCAGAGTTAATGTTTCAGGTCAGTGACCTTTTATCTGATATTTCCAGCATTTCTTGTTTTTTGTTTCAGATTTCCAGCATCTGCGGTATTTTGCTTTTATAGAAAGTTTTTTTGTTTGAAAAGGCAATAAATGAAGTGTTTGGACATTGGGTGGCAGGAGAGGGGCTTCAATCTTTTATTACATTTTTAAATATAAATGTTCCCACCATTTCTCTTTAAAAATTCAAATTACCTGTAAGGGCTTGAAGTCCTTTCAAAATGGCGCCGGTGCCTGCGTTGTGGAGGGATGGAGTGTCCGACCCTCTACATCATCGGGGTAGTTGTTCCGTCTCTTTCATTTAAATGAGCCCCCATGCTAAATATCGCGTGTGTGCAGCGCCTTCCACAAAGCTTATAAAATTCAGCCCATTATTTCTCCTTGTGTGAGCATGAAACAGAAATATTCCTGGGTGTGCGATACCTTTCCAGCCACATAACTGAAAGGCTGGTAGATGTTTTGATGTCAAGTACTCACCATCCATCCTCCTGATTTGCTTCCCAGTTCTGAAGGATGAGAAGATAGAAGTTTACATTTATATATCATCTTAGAGCATCACGCAGATATCCACATACATTGAGCTACTTTGAAGTGATTTATCAGCTAATGTTCACAGTAAGACACCACAAACAGCAATAAGGTGATTGACTTTTGTTATCACTGATTAAGGGAAGGATGTTGACCAGGTGAGTTGAGAATGCCCCAGTTATCAGATTGTGTCATAACAGTTTTAATATCCTTTTGAATCACTGGATTAACATATCACCTGCAAAGCACACTTCTAACAGTGTATCAGGAATTGGGTTTGAACCCACAACCTCTGACCCAGAGATAAGAGGGCAACCAATTGAGCCAAACTGGCACCTTGGAGGCAGACTTCATCAAAGTGTTGATGCCCATGTGTTTCTCATCCTCAGCAGCAGCGAGAGCGGGAACAGGCGAGAGGAGCCGGGAGGTAAAAGGAGCCGAAGCCAAAGACCAGAAGCAGCAGCGAGAGCGGGAACAGGCGAGAGGAGCCGGGAGGTAAAAGGAGCCGAAGCCAAAGACCAGAAGCAGCAGCGAGAGCGCTCTGTTCTGTTCTGTTCTGTGAATCTGCTTGACCAGCAAAAATTGAAGTGTGATGTCACAGGAGAGGTGGTAAGTGATTGGTGGGTATTTCTTTCTTCCATTTGAGCAGCGGGAGCGGTGAGAGTGCGAGTCAGGGGGCAGCCGGGAAGGTATGTTTCACTATAAATTACTTACCTCGTGATTCGGCAGACACGGACACGGGGACTGCTCGGTAAGTGAACTTATATATTCGGGCAGTGGCTGAACCCGAAACACTACAAGTGTAGTGTCTCCCACCCATCCTCCTCCTCTAACCAAAAAAAAAGGACTCTTGTGTGGAGCGTTTGGTAAGGTAAGGTTTTCCTTTTTTTTTCCCTTTTAAAAAAAATCTAATTTGTCAATTTAGTGCAGAGGGGATGGAAGCTAGGGCAGTTGCATGCTCCTCTTGCAGGATGTGGGAGGTAAGGGTCACCACTTGTGTCCCTGCTGACTTCACCTGTGAGAAGTGCACCCAACTCCAGCTCCTCACAGACCGCGTTAGGGAACTGGAGCTGGATGAACTTCGGATCATTCAGGAGGCTGAGGGGGTGATAGAGAGCAGTTATAGGAAAGTAGTGACACCTAAATTACAGGATAAAGGTAGCTGGGTGACCGTCAGGGGAGGGAAAGGGAATAGGCGCACAGTGCAGGGATCCCCTGTGGCCGTTCCCCTCAATAATAAGAATACCGTTTTGGATACGGTTGGGGGGGGGTGGGGACCTACCAGGGGAAAGCCACAGCGGCCAGGTCTCTGGCACTGAGCCTGGCTCTGTGGCTCAGAAGGGAAGGGGGGAGAATAGGAGAGCGATAGTGATAGGAGATTCAATGGTTAGAGGAGCAGACAGGAGATTCTGTGGTCGCGAACGAGACTCCTGGATGGTATGTTGCCTCCCGGGTGCCAGGGTCAGGGATGTCTCGGATCGAGTCTACAGGATTCTTAAGGGGGAGGGGGAGCAGCCAGAAGTCGTGGTACATATCGGTACCAATGACATAGCTAGGAAAAGGGATGAGGACCTGAAAAGCGAATATAGGGAGTTAGGTTGGAAGCTAAAAGGCAGGATGAGCAGAGTAGTAATCTCAGGATTGATACCAATGCCACGTGCTAGTGAGGCTAGAAACAGAGAGCGAGTGCAGCTGAACACGTGGCTACAGAGCTGGTGAAGGAGGGAGGGCTTCAGATATGTGGATCATTGGGATACCTTCTGGGGAAGGTGGGACCTGTACAAGAAGGACGGGTTGCATCTGAACTGGAGGGGCACCAATATCATGGGCGGGAGGTTTGCTAGAGCTCTTTGGGAGGGTTTAAACTAGTTTGGCAGGGGGACGGAGCTACGGATCAGTGGATGGGGTAGCTGTTGAACAGGCAGATACAGAGTGCAGAGAGTCTGTGAGGAAGGTTAGACAGTTGACAGGGCAAAGTTGCAGCCAGTATGATGGGTTGAAGTGTGTCTATTTTAACGCAAGAAGTGTCAGGAATAAGGGTGATGAACTTAGAGCATGGATCAGTACTTGGAGCTACGATGTTGTGGCCATTACGGAGACTTGGATATCGCAGGGGCAGGAATGGATGTTGGATGTTCCGGGGTTTAGATGTTTCAAAAGGAATAGGGAGGGAGGTAAAAGAGGTGGGGGAGTGGCATTGCTAATCAGGGATAGTATCACAGCTGCAGAAAGGGAGGTCGTCGAGGAGGGTTTTTCTACTGAGTCAGTATGGGTGGAAGTCAGAAACAGGAAAGGAGCAGTCACTTTATTGGGAGTTTTCTATAGACCCCCCAATAGCAACAGAGACATGGAGGAACAGATTGGGAGGCAGATTTTGGAAAGGTGCAGAAGTAACAGGGTTGTTGTCATGGGTGACTTCAACTTCCCTAATATTGATTGGAACCTCCTTCGTGCAAATAGTTTGGATGGAGCAGATTTTGTCAGGTGTGTCCAGGAAGGTTTCCTGACTCAATATGTCGATAGACCGACTAGAGGGGAGACTATGTTGGATTTGGTGCTTGGCAACGAACCAGGCCAGGTGGCAGATCTCTCGGTGGGAGAGCATTTCGGTGATAGTGATCACAACTCCCTGACCTTTACTATAGTCATGGAGAGGGACAGGAGCAGACGGGATGGGAAAATATTTAATTCGGGGAGGGGGAATTACAATGCTACTAGGCAGGAACTGGGGAGCATAAATTGGAACAGATGTTCTCAGGGAAATGCACGACAGAAATGTAGAGGTTGTTTAGAGAGAACTTGCTGCGACTGCTGGATATTTTAAAAAATATTTATTTAGAGATACTGCACTGAAACAGGCCCTTCGGCCCACCGAGTCTGTGCCGACCATCTACCACCCATTTATACTAACCCTACAGTAATCTCATATTCCCTATCACCTCCCTACACTAGGGACAATTTACAATGGCCAATTTACCTATCATCTGCAAGTCTTTTGGATGTGGGAGGAAACCGGAGCACCAGGCGAAAACCCACGCAGACACAGGGAGAACTTGCAAACTCTGCACAGGCAGTACCCAGAATCGAACCCGGGTCCCTGGAGCTGTGAGGCTGCGGTGCTAACCACTGCGCCACTGTGCCGCCCATAGGTTAGGTTTGTCCCGATGAGTCAAGGAAGGGATGGTAGGGTGAAGAAACCTTGGATGACAAGAGATGTGGAACAGCTAGTCAAGTGGAAGAAGGAAGCTTACTTAAGGTTGAGGAAACAAGGATCAGACAGGGCTCTAGAGGGTTACAAGGTAGCCAGGAAGGAACTGAAGAATGGACTTAGGAGAGCTAGAAGGGGACATGAAAAAGTCTTGGCGGGTAGGATTAAGGAAAATCCCAAGGCGTTCTGCACTTATGTGAGGAACAAGAGGATGGCCAGAGTGAGGGTAGGGCTGATCAGGGATAGTGGAGGGAACTTGTGCCTGGAGTCGGAGGAGGTAGGGGAGGTCCTAAATGAATACTTTGCTTCAGTATTCACTAGTGAGAGGGACCTTGTCGTTTGTGAGGACAGCGTGAAACAGGCTGATATGCTCAAACAGGTTGATGTTAAGAAGGAAGATGTGCTCAAATTTTGAAAGACATGAGGATAGATAAGTCCCCGGGGCCAGACGGGACATACCCAAGGTTATTACGGGAAGCGAGGGAAGAGATTGCCGCGCCTTTGGCGATGATCTTTGCGTCCTCACTGTCCACTGGAGTAGTACCAGATGATTGGAGGGTGGCAAATGTTATTCCCTTGTTCAAGAAAGGGAATAGGGATAACCCTGGGAATTATAGACCAGTCAGTCTTACGTCGGTGGTGGGCAAATTATTGGAGAGGATTCTGAGAGACAGGATTTATGATTATTTGGAAAAGCATAGTTTGATTAGAGATAGTCAGCATGGCTTTGTGAGGGGCAGGTCATGCCTCACAAGCCTTATTGAATTCTTTGAGGATGTGACAAAACACATTGATGAAGGAAGAGCAGTGGATGTGGTGTATATAGATTTTAGCAAGGCATTTGATAAGGTTCCCCATGGTAGGCTCATTCAGAAAGTAAGGAGGCATGGGATTCAGGGAAAGTTGGCTGTCTGGATACAGAATTGGCTGGTCCATAGAAGACAGAGGGTGGTAGTAGATGGAAAGTATTCAGCCTGGAGCTCGGTGACCAGTGGTGTTCCGCAGGGATCTGTTCTGAGACCTCTGCTCTTTGTGAGTTATATATATGACTTGGATGAGGAAGTGGAAGGTTGGGTTAGTACGTTTGCCTATGACACAAAGGTTGCTGGAGTTGTGGATAGTGTAGGTTGCAACGGGACATTGACAGGATGCAGAGCTGGGCTGAGAAGTGGCAGATGGAGTTCAACCTGGAAAAGTGTGAAGTCATTCATTTTGGAAGGTCGAATTTGAATGCAGAATACAGGCTTAAAGACAGGATTCTTGGCAGTGTGGAGGAACAGAGGGATCTTGGGGTCCACGTCCATAGATCCCTCAAAGTTGCCACCCAAGTTGATCGGGTTGTTAAGAAGGCGTATGGTGTGTTGGCTTTCATTAACAGGGGGATTGAGTTTGAGAGCCGCGAGGTCATGCTGCAGCTCTATAAAGCCCTGGTTAGACCACACTTGGAATATTGTGTTCAGTTCTGGTCACCTCATTATAGGAAGGATGTGGAAGCTTTAAAGAGGGTGCAGAGGAGATTTAGCAGGATGCTGCCTGGACTGGAGGGCATGTCTTATGAAGAAAGGTTGAGGGAGCTAGGGCTTTTCTCATTGGAGCGAAGAAGGATGAGAGGTGACTTGATAGAGTGGATAGCCAGAGACTTTTTCCCAGGGCGGAAAGGGCTATCACCAGGGGGCATAATTTTAATGTGATTGGAGGAAGGTTTCGGGGAGATGTCAGTGGTAGGTTCGTTACACAGAGAGTGGTGGGTGCGTGGAATGCACTGCCAGCGGTGGTAGTAGAAGCAGATACATTAGGGACATTTAAGCCACTCTTGGATAGGTACATGGATGATAGTAGAATGAAGAGTATGTAGGTAGTTTTATCTTAGAGTCGGTTAAAGGTTCAGCACAACATCGTGGGCTGAAGGGCCTGTACTGTGCTGTACTGTTCTATGTTCTATGTTCTGTGTTCTATATTGTCCAGGAGATCACAGTGAGAATGAATGGCTGAGCAACACAATAACAATTTACTTTGACAGAGCACCATTAACATCGTCTTTTTTTAATTCGCTCTTGTGATGTGGGCGTCACTGGCCAGGCCAGCATTCATTGCCCATCACTAATTACTGTTGAGAAGGTGGTGGTGAGCTGCCTTCTTGAACCACTGCAGTCCATTTGGGGTAGGTATACCCACAGTGCTGTTAGGAAGGGAGTTCCAGGAGTTTGACCCAATGACAGTGAAGGAACGGCGATATAGTTCCAAGTCAGGCTGGTGTGTGACTTGGACGGGGACTTGCAGGTGGTGGTGCTCCCATGCACCTGCTGCCCTTGTCCTTTTAGATGGTAGAGGTCGTGGGTTTGGAAGGTGCTGTCTAAAGAGCTTTGGTGCATTGCTGCAGTGCATCTTGCAGATGGTACATACTGCTGCTACTGTGCGTCGGTGGTGGAGGAAGTGAATGTTTGTAGATGGGGTGCCAATCAAGAGGGCCGCTTTGTCCTGGATGGTGTCGAGCTTCTTGAGTGTGGTTGGAGCTGCACCCATCCAGGCAAGTGGAGTTTATTCCATCACACTCCTGACTTGTGCCTTGTAGATGATGGACAGGCTTTGGGGAGTCAGGAGGTGAGTTACTCGCCGCAGGATTCCTAGCCTCTGACTTGCTCTTGTAGCCACGGTATTTATATGGCTACTCCAGTTCAGTTTCTGGTCAATGGTAGCCCCTAGGATGTTGATTGTGGGGGATTCAGCGATGGTGATGCCATTGAATGTCAAGGGGAGATGGTTAGATTTTCTCTTGTTGGAGATGGTCATTGCCTGGCACTTGTGTAGCACGAATGTTACTTGCCAATTATCAGCCCAAGCCTGGATATTGTCCAGGTCTTGCTGTATTTCTGCACAGACTGCTTCAGTATCTGAGGAGTCATGAATGGTGCTGAACATTGTGCAATCATCAGCAAACATCCCCATTTTTGATCTTATGATTGAACAAGCGCATGGGAAAGGCTTCCACTGCTATGTCCAGACTGGCCAAGAGAGTCTGAGAAAATGGCGCACTGACACGGAACACAAAAGTCCGAGTGTATCAAGCCTGTGTCCTCAGTACCTTGCTCTATGGCAGCGAGGCCTGGACAACGTATGTCAGCCAAGAGCGACGTCTCAATTCATTCCATCTTCGCTGCCTCCGGAGAATCCTTGGCATCAGGTGGCAGGACCGTATCTCCAACACAGAAGTCCTTGAGGCGGCCAACATTCCCAACTTATACACACTACTGAGTCAGCGGCGCTTGAGATGGCTTGGCCATGTGAGCCGCATGGAAGATGGCAGGATCCCCAAAGACACATTGTACAGCGAGCTCGCCACTGGTATCAGACCCACCGGACGTCCATGTCTCCGCTTTAAAGACGTCTGCAAACGCGACATGAAGTCCTGTGACATTGATCACAAGTCATGGGAGTCAGTTGCCAGCGTTTGCCAGAGCTGGCGGGCAGTCATAAAGGCGGGGCTAAAGTGTGGTGAGTCGAAGAGACTTAGCAGTTGGCAGGAAAAAAGACAGAAGCGCAAGGAGAGAGCCAACTGTGTAACAGCCCCGACAAACAAATTTTTCTGCAGCACACTGTGGAAGAGCCTGTCACTCCAGAATTGGCCTTTATAGCCACTCCAGGCGCTGCTCCACACACCACTGACCACCTCTAAGTGCCTACCCATTGTCTCTCGAGATAAGGAAGCCAAAGAAGAAGATTGAATGAGTGGACATGAAACAGCAAGACTACTAAAGGTCAAAATTAAAGGGGGTAACCCAACACTCAATTATTGATAACATTGTGGCAACACCTCATGAATAATTGTCTGGGGTGTGCAGACATCTTCTTTAAGATTGACAGTGCTTAAAGGGGCATTGTCTTCTGCTGTAATATTATGACAACACATACAAGGAACACATTGATGTTTTGGAGATTTCTCTGCCTGTTGAAGTGTTTGATTTCATTCCGGCTCTGGCAAATATGATGAAAAAAGCTTGACAGCAAATTTTAAATGAAGATGGTGCCCTTTCAATGGAATGATTCCAGTCTCAATGGACTTATTGTGCTGGACTGGAATGACTATTCTTGGAAAGATCCCTTGATGCTGCCAGTGTTTCCTTCCGTTCAGGAATCTGCCTCATTCCTTGGTGATATGGTCCTTCACTGACCTTCTAATACTGACAGACTACCCTGCAAACAGCTCCTAGTTTAATGTGAAAGAAAAACACAAAGCATAAAGATTTTACAGACAGAGCTCAGAACTGTAAATCACCGTGTGGAATCTCAAACCCTGAGACAAAACTGACTGTGAAACATTAGCAAGTTATAAGGCACAGGAAGCATTTCAATTTCACCATTTTTCCATGGGAACCTGCAGGAATGTTGAAAATTCCTCTGACTCAAACGGAGAGGTTACTGATTGAATTAGCCTGATTTATACAGAAACATGTCCCCATTCTGGAGCTCATTAAGCAAAGATTCTGACCCAGGCCTGTGCGAGGAGTCATCCCCCGGGAGCTAACAGTCAGCTCCTGTCTCCACACTTTACTAAATCATTAATGTTGAATCTCTTTGGAGGATTTATGCTCAGTTACAAAACTTGTCCTGCATTTTTTTTAACCAATTCTTGCCTTTACAAGCATGTATCCTGTAATTCACTGCAAAATTAAGTCTGCTAATGCCACAGGTAGGGTGACATACATTCCATAATGCTTCAATGCTACAAATTAGTCAGGAAACTCCATGGTGCTGCAACAATTTTTCAGGTGCTATATTGATACTGAAGCCACGAATATGGGGCTGGAGGCACCCACTCATTAGAAACCTAAAGTGCACTGCCCATCATATTGGCAAAGGGAAAACAAGGCATCACTTTGCATATACAAATAAAGAGGGCTTGTGTTGGGGATGTGGGAGAAGCGGGGTATATGGGGTTAGGGTTATAGGAGAAGCTGGGTATATGGGGAGAAGCTGGGTATATGGGTTGGGGATATGGGAGAAGCTGGGTATATGGGATTAGGGTTATAGGAGAAGCTGGGTATATGGGGAGAAGCTGGGTATATGGGGTTGGGGATATGGGGAGAAGCTGGGTATATAGGGGTTGGGGATATGAAAGAAGCTGTGTAGATTGGAGGTAGGGATAAAGAACAAAGAACAAAAAACAGTACAGCACAGGAACAGGCCATTCGGCCCTCCAAGCCTGCACCGATCTTGATGCCTGTCTAAACTAAAACCTTCTGTACTTCCGGGGCCCATATCCCTCTATTCCCTTCCTATTCATGTATTTGTCAAGATGTCTCTTAAACGTCATTATCGTACCTGCTTCCACCACCTCCCCCGGCAGCAAGTTCCAGGCACTCACCACCCTCTGTGTAAAGAACTTGCCTCGCACATCCCCTCTAAAATTTGCACCTCTCACCTTAAACCTATGTCCCCTAGTAACTGACTCTTCCACCCTGGGAAAAAGCTTCTGACTATCCACTCTGTCCATGCCACTCATAACTTTGTAAACCTCTATCATGTCACCCCTCCACCTCCGTCGTTCCAGTGAAAACAATCTGAGTTTATCCAACCTCTCCTCATGGCTAATGCTCTCCAGACCAGGTAACATCCTGGTAAACCTCTTCTGTACCCTCTCCAAAGCCTCCACGTCCTTCTGGTAGTGTGGCGACCAGAATTGCACGCAATATTCTAAGTGTGGCCTAACTAAAGTTCTGTACAGCTGCAGCATGACTTGCCAATTTTATACTCTATGCCCCAACCGATGAAGGCAAGCATGCCGTATGCCTTCTTGACTACCTTATCCACCTGTGTTGCCACTTTCAGTGACCTGTGGACCTGTACGCCCAGATCTCTCTGCCTGTCAATACTCCTAAGGGTTCTGCCATTTACTGTATACTTCCCACCTGCATTAGACCTTCCAAAATGCATTACCTCACATTTGTCCGGATTAAACTCCATCTGCCATTTCTCCGCCCAAGTCTCCAACCGATCTATATCCTGCTGTATCCTCTGACAATCCTCATGACTATCCGCAACTCCACCAACCTTTGTGTCGTCCGCAAACTTACTAATCAGACCAGCTACATTTTCCTCCAAATCATTTATATACTACAAACAGCAAAGGTCCCAGCACTGATCCCTGCGGAACACCACTAGTCACATCCCTCCATTCAGAAAAGCACCCTTCCACTGCTACCCTCTGTCTTCTATGACCGAGTCAGTTCTGTATCCATCTTGCCAGCTCACCTCTGATCCCATGTGACTTCACCTTTTGTACCAGTCTGCCATGAGGGACCTTGTCAAAGGCTTTATTGAAGTCTATATAGACAACATCCACCGCCCTTCCCTCATCAATCATCTTCGTCACTTCCTCAAAAAACTCAATCAAATTAGTGAGACACGATCTCCCCTTCACAAAACCACGCTGCCTCTCACTAATAAGTTCGTTTGTTTCCAAATGGGAGTAAATCCTGTCCCGAAGAATCCTCTCTAATAATTTCCCTACCACTGACGTAAGGCTCACCGGCCAATAATTTCCTGGATTATCCTTGCTACCCTTCTTAAACAAAGGAACAACATTGGCAGTTCCGAAGAAGGGTCACTGACCCGAAACGTTATCTGCTTCTCTTTCCACAGATGCTGCCAGACCTGCTGAGTGAATCCAGCATTTCTTGTTTTTGTTGTTGAATAACATTGGCTATTCTCCAGTCCTCTGGGACCTCACCTGTAGCCAATGAGGATGCAAAGATTTCTGTCAAGGCCCCAGCAATTTCTTCCCTTGCCTCCCTTAGTATTCTGGGGTAGATCCCATCAGGCACTGGGGACCTATCTACCTTAATGCTTTGCAAGACACCCAACACCTCCTCCTTTTTGATAATGAGATGATTGAGACTATCTACACTCCCTTCCCTATGCTCATCATCCACCAAGTCCTTCTCCTTGGTGAATACTGATGCAAAGTATTCATTTAGTACCTCACCCATTTCCTCTGGCTCCACACATAGATTCCCTTCTCTGTCCTTGAGTGGGTCAACCCTTTCCCTAGTTACCCTCTTGCTCTCTATATATGTATAAAAAGCCTTGGGATTATCCTTAATCCTGTTTGCCAATGACTTTTTATGACACCTTTTAGCCCTCCTGACTCCTTGCTTAAGTTCCTTTCTACTGTCTTTATATTCCTCAAGGGATTTGTCTGTTCCTAGCCTTCCAGCCCTTATGAATGCTTCCTTTTTCTTTTTGACGAGGCTCACAATATCCCGCGTTATCCAAGGTTCCCGAAACTTGCCAAACTTATCCTTCTTCCTCACAGGAACATGCTGGTCCTGGATTCTAATCAACTGACATTTGAAAGACTCCCACATGTCAGATGTTGATTTACCCTCAAACAGCCGCCCCCAATCTAAATTCTTCAGTTCCTGCCTAATATTGTTATAATTAGCCTTCCCCCAATTTAGCACCTTCACCCGAGGACTATTCTTTTTCCTTATCCACAAGTACCTTAAAACGTATGGAATTATGGTCACTGTTCCCGAAATGATCCCCCACTGAAACTTTGACCACCTGGCTGGGTTCATTCCCTAATACCAGGTCCAGAATGGCCCCATCCCTAGTTGGACTATCTACATATTGTTTCAAGAAGCCCTCTTGGATGCTCCTTACAAATTCTGCCCCATCTAAGCCCCTAGCACTAAGTGAGTCCCAATCAATATAGGGGAAGTTAAAATCACCCACCACTACAACCCTGTTACCTTTACATCTTTCCAAAATCTGTCTACATATCTGCACCTCTACCTCCCACTGGCTGTTGGGAGGCCTGTAGAAAACCCCCAACATCGTGATTGCACCCTTCCTATTCCTGAGCTCCACCCATATTGCCTCGCTGCATGACCCCTCCGAGGTGTCTTCTCGCAGTACAGCTGTGATATTCTCCTTAACAGAAGCTGTGTATATGGAGTTAGGGATATGGGGAGAAGCTGGGTATATGTGGTTGGGCATATGACAGAAGCTGTGTATATGGAGTTAGGGATATGGGGAGAAGCTGGGTATATGTGGTTGGGCATATGACAGAAGCTGTGTATATGGAGTTAGGGATATGGGGAGAAGCTGGGTATATGTGGTTGGGCATATGACAGAAGCTGTGTATATGGAGTTAGGGATATGGGGAGAAGCTGGGTATATGTGGTTGGGGATATGACAGAAGCTGTGTATATGGAGTTAGGGATATGGGGAGAAGCTGGGTATATGTGGTTGGGCATATGACAGAAGCTGTGTATATGGAGTTAGGGATATGGGGAGAAGCTGGGTATATGTGGTTGGGCATATGACAGAAGCTGTGTATATGGAGTTAGGGATATGGGGAGAAGCTGGGTATATGTGGTTGGGCATATGACAGAAGCTGTGTATATGGAGTTAGGGATATGGGGAGAAGCTGGGTATATGTGGTTGGGGATATGACAGAAGCTGTGTATACAGAATTAGGGATATGGGGGAGAAGCTGGGTGGGTGGGGTTTGTCTAATGATATTTTCCTGTTCTGAAACATTCTTACCTGGTGAGATTGACATAGATTTTAGATTCTAATTGTATTCTAATCAATAGTGACTGATTATTAATATTTTTTCTATTCTAGCTTTGTACAAATTCCAGTTCATTCCATTTTATGCCCCTTCGACAGACTGGCAGTTGAGCCGCTCGAGCAGCAGCTGAACAGTGGGGCCACCATGTGGCCACTACCAGCAGTGCAGGAAAAGGCAACAATTTATTTTAATTAATTGAGTTTTATTAATCTCAGAAATAAGTAAGTGTAGAATTTAGTCCTGTCCAACGGAACTCGAGCACCTCAACATTTAAAATTTCTGGCCATTCACAATTTGTTAATGAGACAGAAAATCATAAAATTTGGGGATGTGCGAGGCAAGTTCTTTACACAGAGGGTGGTGAGTGCCTGGAACTTGCTGCCAGGGGAGGTGGTGGAAGCAGATACGATAGCGACGTTTAAGAGACATCTTGACAAATACATGAATAGGATGGGAATAGAGGGATACGGACCCCGGAAGTGCAGAAGGTTTTAGTTTAGGCAGGCATCAAGATCGGCGCAGGCTTGGAGGGCCGAATGGCCTGTTCCTGTGCTGTACTGTTCTTTGTTCTTTGTTTTATCACATCACAAGTCTTAAGAACATAAGAAATAGGAGCAGGAGTAAATCATTCGGCCCCTCCGCCATTCAATATGATCCTGGCTAATCTTCTAGCTCAATTCCGCTTTCCTGCCTGATCCCCATATCCCTTACTGTTCAAAAATAAAAGTTCATTCTCAGATCTGGGCATGACCAGCATTGTTCACTCCTAACAATTGTGTGGTTTGCTTAATACAGCAGTTAGGAGTTTTGTGTCGGACCGGAGCCACATTAATGAGCAAGTTGACTTTTTACAAAAACTGTGACAGTTTAATTGTCACTTTATCTGGTACCTTTTTTTATTTCTAAAATTCAATTTCTCAAACTGCCATGAAGGGATTATAAACTTGCTTTCTCTGGATCATTAGTCCAGGCCTCTAGATTACTCATCCAATAACACAACCACTACATTACTGAACTCATTGGGCTCACTTTGCCTGTGCTAGCTCCATGAAAGAGCGATTCAATTAGCCCCACTCCCCCCGCTCTTTGCCCATAGTCCTGCAAATGTTTTTCTTTCAAGTATTTATCCAATTCTCTATTGAAGTAACTATTGAATCTACTTTCACTGTCTTTTCAAGCAGTACATTCACAGTGTTAGTAAGCGCTTCCTCATCTGCCCCTCTGGTTCTTTTGCCAATCATCTAAAATCCGTGTCCTCTGGTTACTGACCCTCCTGCCTGTGGAAACAGTTTCTCCTTATTTATTCTTTTAAAATCATCATGATTTTGAACACCTCTAATAAATCTCTTAACCTTCTCTGCTCTAAGAAGAAAATCTCAGCTTCTCCAGTGTCTCTTGATAACTGAGGTCCCTCATACCTGAAACCATTCTGGCAAATCTCGCCTGTACCTTCTCCAAGGCCTTGACAACCTTCCTAAAGTGTGATGCCCAGAACTGAACACAATACTCCAGCTGAGGCTGAACCAGTGTTCCATAAAGGTTTAACATAACTTCCTTGCTTTTGTACTCTATGTCTCTATTAATAAAGCCAAGGTTCCCATACACTTTTCTGACAGTCTTCTCCATTTGTCCTGCCACCTTCAAAGGTTTGTGTATGTACACCCCAGGTCTCTCTGTTCCTGCATCCCATTTAAAATGGTACCATATTGTCTCTCCTCATTCTTCCTAACAAAATGCATCACTTCACACTTTTCTGTGTTAAACTTCATCTGTCATATGTCCACTTATTTCACCAGTCTGTCTCTGTTCTCCTGAAAACTGTTACTATTCTCCTCATTGTTAACTACATTTCCAAGTTTTGTGTCATCTGCAAACTTTGAAATTATGCCCTGTATACCCAAGTTCAGGTCTTTAATGTATATCAAAAGAGCAATGATATCAACACCGATACCTGGGGAACAACGCTGTATATTTCCCTCCAGTCTGAAAAACAAGTGTTCTCCACTACTATCTGCTTTCTGTCCCTTAGCCAATTTTGTATCCATGCAGCCACTGTCCCTTTGATCACATGGGCTTCAATCTTGCTAACAAGTCTATTACATGGCACTTTATCAAATGTCTTTTGAAAGTCCATATACACATCAACCACACTAACCTCATCAACCCTCTCCAATATTTCATTGAAGAATTCAATCAAGTTTGTCAGACATGATTTGTCTTTAACAAATCAATATTGGCCGTCATTTATTAACTCATATTCTTTCAAAAGCAAATTAATTTTATTCGGATTAATGTCTGTAAATGCTTCCTCGCCACTAATGTTTCACTGGGTGACCTGCGATTGTTGGCTTTATCACTCTCCCCGCTTTTAAACAAGGCTGTAACATTTACAATCCTCCAGTCCTCTGGTACTGCTCCTATATCCAAGGAGGACTGGAAGATTGTGGTCAGAGTCTCCGTTATTTCCACCCTTACTCCCTCAGTAACCAAAGAGGTATCTCATCTGGACTGGATGAGTTTTCTACTTTGAGTACTCCCAACCTTTTAAGTAGCTGCTGTTTATTTATTTTTATCCTATCTCTACTGTCTCCTTCTTTATTGCTGCATGAGCAGCTTCCTCTTTCTATTGTGAAGACAGATGCAAAGTACTCCTTTAGTATCTCAGGCATGCCTCTGCCTCCACAAGAAAATCTCATATACAGGACCTGATTGATGGCATCTTCTCTGTAATGTGCAACCTCCATAATTGCTGCTGTGAGGCCAGCTGGAAGCGGGAATGTCTGCCTCTGCTTATTCTAGAGTGAGGGTATTAGTCAGTGGGTGACACACACGCCCTGCACAACGTTGACCAGCCTCTCTTTCCATGTTTCTTGTCTTCAACTTGCTCTCTACCTCCAACTACTGTAGATAAAGGAGAATTCTGAAAGGAAAATCTATGTCCCCTCTATTGATGGAAAGTCCCACAAAAGAAACCAACACTGAAGCAGGAATGGGTGGAAAAATATGCAAAAAAACCCACCTAAGGCTTGCAAGCGGCACTCTTCAAGCCACAGTCTGCAGTACCTGTCTCAGCCCCTTAATGTGCTACCATCTCTATGGGGCTCCCTGAGAATGCTCTCCGTGTCATAGGAGCACAGGAGCAGGAGTAGGCCATTCAGCCCATCGAGCCTGCCCTGCCATTCAATACGATCATGGCTGATCATCCACTTCAATGCCTTTTTCCCACACTATCCCCATATCCCTTTATGTCATTGGTATTTAGAAATCTGTCAATCTCTGCTTTAAACATACTCAATGACTGAGCTTACACAGCCCTCTGGGGTAGAGAATTCCAAAGATTCACAACTGTCTGAGTAAAGAAATTTCTCCTCATCTCTGGCTAAGTGGCTTCCCCCTTATTTTGAAATTGTGCCCCCTGGTTCTAGACTCCCCAACCAGGAGAAACATCTTACCTGCATCTACCCTGTCTATCCCTTTAAGTATTTTGTAGGTTTCAATGAGATCACCTCTCATTCTCCAAAACTCTAGAGAATACAGACCCAGTTTCCCCAATCTCTCTTCATAGGACAGTCCCGCCATCCCGGGAACAAGTCTGGTGAACCATCGTTGCACTCCCTCTATGGCAATAATATCCTTCCTAAGGTAAGGGGACCAAAACTGCACACAGTACTGCACAAAGTTGGCAGTATGATATCATAGCTATCACAGAAACATGGCTTAAGGAGGGACAGGAATGGCAGCTCAACGTTCCTGGTTACAGGGTTTTCAGACGCGATAGAGAGGGGGATAAGAAAGGAGGGGGAGTGGCAATTTTGGTCAAGGAAACTATTACAGCTGTGAAGAGGGATGATATGTTGGAAGGTTCATCAAATGAGGCCATATGGATTGAGCTAAGGAACAAAAAAGGGGCAATCACACTGCTGGGAGTGTATTATAGACCCCCAAACAGTCCGAGGGAGATAGAAGAGCAGATATGTTGGCAAATCAGAGAAGTGCAAGAACAATAGGGCAGCAATAGTAGGGGATTTTAATTACCCCAATATTAACTGGGATAATTTTAGTGTGAAAGGAATTTAGGGAGCAGAATTCTTGAGGTGCATTCAAGAGAACTTTTTTGCTCAGTATGTAGCAAGTCCAACAAGAGAGGGTGCAGTTTTAGACTTAGTTTTCGGAAATGAAGATGGGCAGGTGGAAGGCGTGGCAGTGGGAGAGCATTTTGGTGATAGCGATCATAATTCAGTCAGTTTTAACATAATTATGGAAAAGGACAGAGATGGAACAGGAATTAGAGTTCTCAATTGGGGCAAGGCCAATTTTACTAAACTGAGGGGTGATTTAATGAAAGTGGACTGGAAACAGCTACTTGAAGGTAAATCAGTGTCAGAGCAGTGGGAGGCATTCAAAGGGGAGATTCAAGGGTCTCAGGGTAAACATATTCCCACAAAGAAAAAGGGTGAGGCGGCCAAATCTAGAGCTCCCTGGATGACAAGGAGCCTGCAGGGTAAGTTAAGGCAGAAAAGGAAAGCTTATGTCCAACACCGAGAACTCAATACTACAGAAAGCCGAGAGGAGTATAGAAAGTGGAGGGGTGAAATCAAAAAGGAAATTAGGAAAGCAAAGAGAGGGTATGAAAGAATATTGGCAAGAAAAATCAAGTGAACCCAAAGATGTTTTATCAATACATTATGAGTAAGAGGATAACTAAGGAGAGAGTAGGGCCCATAAAAGACCAAAAAGGTAACCTATGTGTAGGAATGGAAGATAATGGTATGGTTCTTAATGAATACTCTGCGTCGGTCTTCACAAAAGAGGGGGACGATGCAGATATTGTAGTTAAGGAGGAGGATTGTGAAGTATTGGATGTGATAAACATAGGGAGAGAGGAAGTATTAATGGGATTAGCATCCTTGAAAGTTGATAAATCACCAGGGCCAGATGAAATGTATCCTAGGCTGTTAAAAGAAACAAGAGAGGAAATAGCAGAGGGTATGACCATCATTTTCCAGTCCTCATTGAACACAGGTGTGGTGCCGGAGGATTGGAGAATTGCTAATGTTTTACCTCTGGGCGGCACAGTGGCGCATTGGTTAGCACTGCAGCCTCACAGCTCCAGCGACCCGGGTTCAGTTCTGGGTACTGTCTGTGTGGAGTTTGCAAGTTCTCCCTGTGTCTGCGTGGGTTTTCTCCGGGTGCTCCGGTTTCCTCCCACAAGCCAAAAGATTTGCAGGTTGGTAGGTAAATTGGCCATTATAAAAATTGCCCCTAGTATAGGTAGGTGGTAGGGAAATATAGGGACAGGTGGGGATGTGGTAGGAATATGGGATTAGTGTAGGATTAGTATAAATGGGTGGTTGATGGTCGGCACAGACTCAGTGGGCCGAAGGGCCTGTTTCAGTGCTGTATCTCTAAACTTGAGAAGGATAGACCGAATAATTAGAGGCCAGTCAGTCTAACCTCAATAGTGGGCAATTTATTGGAATCTATTCTGAGACACAGGATAAACTGTCACTTAGAAAGTTACAGGTTAATCAAGGCTAGTTGGCATGGGTTTGTTAAAGGACGATCTTGTTTGATCAACTTGATCGAATGTTTTGAAGAAGTAACAAGGAAGATAGATGATGTAATGCAGTTGATGTGGTCTACATGAATTTTATTTAGCAAGGCTTTTGACAAGGTCCCACATGACAGACTGCTGAAAAAAATAAAATCCCATGGGATCCAGGGAAATGCAGCAAGGTGGATACAAAATTGGCTCAGTGGCAGAAAACAAAGGATAATTGTTGACGGGTGTTTCAGCGACTGGAGGGCTGTTTCCAGTGGCGTTCCGCAGGGCTCAGTACTGGGTACCCTGCTGTTTGTGGTGTATATTAATGATTTGGACGTATATGTAGCGGGTATGATTAAGAAGTTTGCGGATGACACAAAGATTGGCCGTGTGGTAGATAGCGAGGAGGATAGCTGTAGACTGCAGGAAGATATTGATGGTCTGGTCAGTTGGGCAGAAAAGTGGGAAATGGAATTCAACTTGGAGAAGTGTGAGGTGATGCATTTGGGGAGGTCAAACAAGGCAAAGGAATCCACAATTAATGGGAAAATACTAAGAAGTGTAGAGGAAGTGAGGAAGCTTGGAGTGAATGTCCACAGATCCCTGAAGGTAGCAGGACAGGTCAATAAGGTGGTTAAGAAGGCATATGGAATCCTTTTCTTTATTAGCCGAGGTATAGAATATAAGAGCAGGGAGGTTATGCTGGAACTGTATAACTCATTGGTTAGGCCACAACTTGAGTACTGTGTGCAGTTCTGGTCACCTCATTACAGAAAGGATGTAATTGTACTAGAGAGGGTACAGAGGAGATTTATGAGGATGGAAAAATGCAGCTATGAGGAAAGATTGGATAGGCTGGGGTTGTTCTTCTTGGAACAGAGAAGGCTGAGGGGAGATCTGATTGAAATGTACCAAATTTTGAGGGGCCTGGATAGAGTGGAGGTGAAGGGTCTATTCATCTTAGCAGAGAGGTCAGTGACGAGGAAGCATAGATTTAAAGTGATTGGTAGAAAAATTAGAGGGGAGATGAGGAAAAACTTTTTCACCAAGAGGGTGGTGACGGTCTGGAACTCACTGCCTGAAAGGGGAGTTGAGGCAGAGATTCTCAACTCATTTGAAAGGAGTCTGGATATGCACCTCAATTGCCGTAATCTGCAGGGCTACGGACCAAATGCTGGAAGGTGGCATTAGAATTTCGGCCGGTACAGACACGATGGGCCAAGTGGCCTCTTTTTTTATTATTCATTCATGGGATGTGGGCGTCACTGGCTAGGCCAGCATTTATTGCCCATCCCTAATTGCCCTTGAGAAGGTGGTGGTGAGCTGCCTTCTTGAACCGCTGCAGTCCATTTGGAGTAGGTACACCCACAGTGCTGTTAGGAAGGAAGTTCCAGGATTTTGACCCAGAGACAGTGAAGGAACGGCGATATAGTTCCAAGTCAGGATGGTGTGTGACTTGGATGGGAACTTGCAGGTGGTGATGTTCCTATGCATCTGCTGCCCTTGTCCCTTGAGGTGGTACAGGTCACGGGTTTGGAAGGTGCTGTCTAAGGAGCCTTGGTGCGTTGCTGCAGTGCATCTTGTACATGGTACACACTGCTGCCACTGTGCGTCAGTGGTGGAGGGAGTGAATGTTTGTGGATGGGGTGCCAATCAAGCAGGCTGCTGCGTCCTGGATGGTGTCGAGCTTCTTGAGTGTTGTTGGAGCTGCACCTATCCAGGCAAGTGGAGTGTATTCCATCACACTCCTGACTTGTGCCTTGTAGATGGTGGACCGGCTTTGGGGAGTCAGGAGGTGAGTTACTCGCCGCAGGATTCCTAGCCTCTGACCTGCTCTTGTAGCCACTCCAATTCAGTTTCTGGTCAATGGTAGCCCCTAAGATGTTGATAGTAGGAGATTCAGCGATGGTAATGCCATTGAATGTCAAGGGAAGATGGTTAGATTCTCTCTTGTTGGAGATGGTCATTGCCTGGCACTTGTGTGGCGCAAATATTACTTGCCACTTATCAGCCCAAGCCTGGATATTGTCCAGGTCTTGTTGCATTTCTACACGGACTGCTTCAGTATTTGAGGAGTCGTGAATGGTGCTGAACATTGT
Organism: Heterodontus francisci; assembly: GCF_036365525.1. NCBI lineage: Eukaryota > Metazoa > Chordata > Chondrichthyes > Heterodontiformes > Heterodontidae > Heterodontus > Heterodontus francisci. The sequence continues at coordinate 78,615,056 of NC_090395.1, read as the reverse complement.
GCAATCATCAGTGAACATCCCCACTTCTGACCTTATGATAGAAGGAAGGTTATTGATGAAGCAGCTGAAGATGGTCGGGCCTAGGACACTACCCTAAGGAACTCCTGCAGTGATGTCCTGGAGCTCAGATGATTGACCTTCAACAACCACAACCATCTTCCTTTGTGCTAGGTATGACTCCAGCCAGCGGAGGGTTTCCCCCCTGATTCCCACTGACTCCAGTTTTGCTAGGGCTCCTTGATGCCATACCCAGTCAAATGCTGTTTTGATGTCAAGGGCAGTCACTCTCATCTCACCTCTTGAGTTCAGCTCTTTTGTCCATGTTTGAACCAAGGCTGTAATGAGGTCAGGAGCTGAGTGGACCTGGCAGAACCCAAACTGAGCATCACTGAGCAGGTTATTGCTAAGCAATTGCTGCTTGATGGCACTGTTGATGACACCTTCCATCACTTTACTGATGATTGAGAGTGGACTGATGGGGTGGTAATTGGCGGGGTTGGACTTGTCCTGCTTTTTGTATACAGGACATACCTGGGCAATTTTCCACATTGCCGGGTAGATGCCAGTGTTGTAGCTGTACTGGAACAACTTGGCTAGGAGCGCGGCAAGTTCTGGAGCACGGGTCTTCAGTACTATTGCCAGAATATTGTCAGGACCCATAGCCTTTGCAGTATCCAGTGCCTTCAGTCGTTTCTTGATATCACACGGTGTGAATCGAATTGGCTGAAGTCTGGCATCTGTAATGCTGGGAACTTCAGGAGGGGGCCGAGATGGATCATCAACTCGGCACTTCTGGCTGAAGATTGTTGCAAATGCTTCAGCCTTATCTTTCGCACTGATGTGCTGGGCTCCCCCAACATTGAGGATGGGGATATTTGTGGAGCCACCTCCTCCAGTTAGTTGTCTAATTGTCCACCACCATTCACAACTGGATGTGGCAGGACTGCAGAGCTTAGATCTGATCCGTTGGTTATGGGATCGCTTAGCTCTGTCTATTGCATGCTGCTTATGCAGTTTGGCATGTAAGTAATCCTGTGTTGTAGCTTCACCAGGTTGAAACCTCATTTTGAGGTATGCCTGGTGCTGCTCCTGGCATGCCCTCCTGCACTCTTCATTGAACCAGGGTTGGTCTCCTGGCTTGATGGTAATGGTAGAGTGGGGGATATGCCAGGCCATGAAGTTACAGATTGTGGTTGAGTACAATTCTGCTGCTGCTAATGGCCCACAGCGCCTCATGGATGCCCAGTTTTGCATTGCTAGATCTGTTCGAAATCTATCCCTTTCAGCACGGTGATAGTGCCACACAACACGATGGACGGTATCCTCAATGTGAAGGCGGGACTTCGTCTCCTCAAGGACTGTGCGGTGGTCACTCCTACCAATACTGTCATGGACAGATGCATCTGCGACAGGCAGATTGGTGAGGACGAGGTCAAGTATGTTTTTCCCTCATGTTGGTTCCCCCACCACCTGCCACAGACCCAGTCTAGCAGCTATGTCCTTTAGGACTCGGCCAGCTCGGTCAATAGTGGTGCTACTGAGCCACTCTTGGTGATGGACATTGAAGATCCCCACCCAGAGTACATTTTGTGCCCTTGCCACCCTCAGTGCTTCCTCCAAGTGGTGTTCAACATGGAGGAGTACTGAGTCATCAGCTGAGGGAGGGCGGTAGGTGGTAATCAGTAGGAGGTTACCTTGCCCATGTTTGACCTGATGCCATGAGACTTCATGGGGTCCGGAGTCGATGTTGAGGACTCCCAGTGCAACTCCCTCCCTACTGTAGACCACTGTCCCGCCACCTCTGCTGGGTCTGTCCTGCTGGTGGGACAGAACATACCCGGGGATGGTGATTGCAGTGTCTGGGACATTGTCTGTAAGGTATGATTCCGTGAGTATGACTATGTCAGGCTGTTGTTTGACTAGTCTGTGGGACAGCTCTCCCAACTTTGGCACAAGTCCCCAGATGTTAGTAAGGAGGACTTTACAGGGTCGACAGGGCTGGGTTTGCCGTTGTCGTTTCCGGTGTCTAGGTCGATGCTGGGTGGTCCGTCCGGTTTCATTCCTTTTTATTGACTTAGTAGCGGTTAGATAAAACTGAGTGGCTTGCTAGACCATTTCAGAGGGCATGTAAGAGTTAACCACATTGCTGTGGGTCTGGTCACATGTAGGCCAGACCAGGTAAGGACAGCAGATTTCCTTCCCTGAAGGATATTAGTGAACCAGATGGGTTTTTACAACAATCGACAATGGTTTCATGGCCATCATTAGACTAGCTTTTAATTCCATATTTATTAATTAATTAAATTGAAATTCCACTTTCTGCTGTGGTGGGATTCGAACCCATGTCCCCAGATCAATACCCTGGGTCACTGGGTTACTAGTCCAGTGATAATACCACTTCGCCACTGCCTCCCTCTTTCTGCGCTTTAAAAGTTCTATGATTCTATGATACTCCAGGTGCGGTCAAACCAAGGTTCTATACAATTGAAGCAAGACTTCACTACTCCTGTACTCAAATTCACTTGCAATAAAGGCTAACATACCATTTGCCTTCCTAATTTCTTGTTGCACCTGCGTGTTAGCTTTCAGTGATTTATTGACAAGGCCACCCTGGTCCCTTTGTACATCTGCACTTTCTAACCTCTTACCATTGAAGAAATATTCTGCACATTTATTCCTCCTACCAAAGTGGATAACCACAAATTTTTCCACATTATATTCCATCTGCCATGTTCTTGCCCACTCACTAAGTCTGTCCAAATCCCCTTGAAGCCGCTTTGCATATTCCTCATAACACACATTCCCACTTAGTTTTATGTCATCCGCGAACTGGGAAGGATTCCATTTGGTCCCCACATCCAAATCATTGATATATATCGTGAACAGCTGGGGCCCAAGCATTGATCCCTGCGGTACCCCACTAGTCACAGCTTGCCAATGCAAGAATGACCCGTTTATTCCAACTCTCTGCCTTCTCCCTTTTACCCAATCCTTAATGCATGCCTGTATATTACCTCCTATCCCACGTGCTTAAATTTTGCTAACCAACCTCCGGTGGGGATCTTTATCAAAAACCTTCTGAAAATCCAAGTATACCACATCCACCGACTCCCCTTTATCAATTCTGTTAGTAACATCCTCAAGAAACTCCAACAGGTTCGTCAAACGTGATTTCCCAATCAGATCATTATTATCCAAGTGTCCATTTATACCCTTAAACTCAGAAATCAAATTTAATCATTAGCAACTTCTCGTGGCTGCTGAATCCCACCAGGAAATATAGAACATAGAACATAGAACATTACAGCGCAGTACAGGCCCTTCGGCCCTCGATGTTGCGCTGACCCGTGAAACCATCTGACCTAAACTATTCCATTTTCATCCATATGTCTATCCAATGACCACTTAAATGCCCTTAAAGTTGCCGAGTCTACTACTGTTGCAGGCAGGGCGTTCCACGCCCCTACTACTCTCTGAGTAAAGAAACTACCTCTGACATCTGTCCTATATCTATCACCCCTCAACTTAAAGCTATGTCCCCTCATGTTTGCCATCACATCCGAGGAAAATGACTCTCACTATCCACCCTATCTAACCCTCTGATTATCTTATATGTCTCTATTAAGTCACCTCTCCTCCTCCTTCTCTCTAACGAAAACAACCTCAAATCCCTCAGCCTTTCCTCGTAAGACCTTCCCTCCATACCAGGCAACATCCTAGTAAATCTCCTCTGCACCCTTTCCAAAGCTTCCACATCCTTCCTATAATGCGGTGACCAGAACGCAATACTCCAGGTGCGGCCGCACCAGAGAATGTCTTGAATGTCCAGCCGAACCCACTAAAGGTGGTTTTGGTTCACGGCCTCAACTAAAAATACTCCCTATTGGAGTATCAGCCTAAATTTTGTGCTACACTTCTGGAGTGGGATTTAAACCCACAAGTTGCTGATTAAAGAGACAGGAATGTTAAAAACTGAGCTAAGATGGCAGAGGCTGCAGTCCTGATTTAAAGAGGATTTGAATATTGATTTTACAATAATTTTTCTGGTACTATTTCAGAGAATGTACAGCTGCAGCATGACCTCGTGGCTCCAAAAGGACAGAGAACAACTTGACATTTTCCTGCCACATGATGCAGTTTCATATGACAGAAAACCACCTGTAAATGGTGGACTAATGGAATTTCCAGGCCAATGGATTATGGATCAGAAATACCCATCAGGGATCAATCTCTGATGTTTGATGGTTGATAGATCAATCAGATTTGGTGATCATTTAAGCTCCTTTTATAAAATGTGTTCTCAGGATGTTGGTGCGACCTTATTTAGTGCTCCTTCCTTATTGGCCTGAGAACAAGGTGGCAAAACAGGATTCTAATTTTGATGAATTGGTTATTCATCTCATTGCTGCTCATGGGATCTTTCTGTGCACATTCAACTACAAAACAATAGTGACTAAACTTCACTGAATGTGAAGCTCTGTGACCAACTTCCAAGGGATGTGCCAAGCCTCTAATTGAATGCAAGCTTTTTCTTTCTTTCCCAGAATTAAATGAGCTCTAGCTCAGTGGGTAGCATTTTCACCCCTGGCTCAGAAGGTTGTGGGTTCAAGTTTCACTCCAGAGACTTGAGCACATGATCCAGGTTGATGCTCCCACTGTAGTACTGAGGGAGTGCTGCATTGTCAGAGGTGCTTGTCTTTTGGATGAGATGATAAACTAAGGCCACACCTGTCCTTAAGGTGAATGCTCACTATTGGAAGAAGAGCAGGGGAGTTCTTGCTGGTGTCCTGGCCAATATGTATCCTTCAAACATCATCACAAAAATACATTTTCTGGTCATTATCACATTGCTGTTTGTGGGAGCTTGCTGTGCACAAATTGGCTGCCTCATTTCCTACATTACAGCAGCGGCTACACTTCAAAAGTACTTAATTGGCTGTAAAATGATTTGGGACGTCCGGAAATTGTTCAAGGCGCTGTTGAAATGCAAGCCTTTCTTTACTGAACATTTTTGTAGTTTTGGGTTTGAATTGAGAGAAACACGGACAAGTTAGTGCAGTGTCACCCTGCTCCACATTCTCTCTGCTATCAGTCAGCCTGGTACAAAGAGAACTTTGATGGTAGCTTGGAGGGATGTTGATTTTATAATGACAGCAATATTATAACAAGTAGAAGGCGACATATTATTCAGCTACTGTGCAACAGCTGTGCTGTTGTATTTTAATGTGGTCTATCTATCCCTTTAAATGTCACAAAGCCTTGTTGCTGTAAACATTCTAAGGTCAATTCAAGGCTAATTGCTGTTGATGAATGAAGTTTGTCAATGGTCAGGTGTTTGTAAATTTCTGGTCATAGATCAGAAGACATCAGCATGAAATGACTGGCTTTCTATCTTTTTAATGTAATTTTGGTGTTTAAAATTTTGACATTTCAAATATGACCATTTTCAAAGCTTTCCACATGTGGATCTTGAGTATCCTCTCCATGGGATGGCAAATGGGAGAAAAGAAAATCAGAATGTTTTAATGGCTCAAGGCTACAAATTCAGAGGGTGAATTAAGAGTCTGTTCACGACCTACTTATGATGTCAGTGATCACCATCTGTCTTGAGCACATTTTAAACTGAATAGTGGGGGCAAGGGATCAAATTTGGAAAGATATGGTAAATCAAGGAGTAGAGACAAGGCAAGAGAGAAAGATATTAATATGGGAAATGACAGACTGTGACAGGAAGGGACAGTGAGTACAAGTATAAGAGTAAGTCAACAGATAAGGCTACAGGTTACAAAAATAATAAAAGGACACAACTAAATGCTCGGTATCTGAATGCATGTAGCATTCGAAACAAAACAGATGAACTGAGAGCGCAAATAGAAATAAATAAGTACGATCTGATAGCCATTACAGAGACATGTCTGCAGGATGACATAGATTGGGACCTGAATATTGAAGGACAGGATAGGAATAGGAAGGACAGGAAGCTGGGAAAAGGTGGAGGGGTAGCTCTGTTAATTAAAGATGGTATTAGTGCAATAGAGAGGGATGACCTAAGTTCAGGAGACCAGGATGTAGAAGCAGTTTGGGTAGAGATGAGAAATCATAAAGGCAAGAAGTCACTTGTGGGAGTGGTGTACAGGTCACCTAACATTAACCACACTGTAGGATGGGGTATAAAGGAAGAAATAATGGCAGCTTGTCAGAAAGGTACAGTGATAATTATGGGGGATTTTAACCTACATGTAGACTGGAAAAATCAGATGGGTAGAGACAGCCTAGATGAGGAGTACATAGAATGTTTTCAGGATAATTTCTTGGAATAATACGTTCTGGAGCCAACCAGAGAGCAGGCTATACTAGACCTGGTATTGTGCAACAAGATAGGATTAATTAATGACCTCATAGTTAAGGCGCCCCTAGGTAGCAGCAATCATAATATGATTGAATTTTACATTCAGTTTGAGGGAGAGAAGAATGGGTCCAAGACCAGTATTTTAAACTTAAATAAGGGCAATTATGAGGGCATGAAAGTGGAGCTAGCTAAAGTAAACTAGCAAATTAGGTTAAGGGATAGGTCAATAGAGATGCAGTGGCAGACATTTAAGGGAATATTTCAGAATGCACAGAATAGATACATTTCAACGAGAAAGAAAAATTCCAAGGGTGGGACCCACCATCTGTGGTTAACTAAAACAGTTAAAGATAGTATCAAACTTAAAGAAAAAGCCGATAATTGCACAAAGATGGGAGGCTGGTCAGAAGATTGGGCAGAATATAAAAAACAGCGAAGAATGATTAAAAGATTGATAAGGAAGGTAAAATTAGAGTAGAAGAGAAAGATAGCTAGAAATATAAAGACAGATAGAGTTTCTATAGATACTTAAAAAAGAAAAGAGTTAACAAAGTGAGCGTTGGTCCTATAGAAAGTGAATCTGGGGAATAATTAATGGATAATAAGGAGATGGCAGATAAATTGAACAGATATTTTGCATCGGTCTTCCCTATTGAGGATACAAGTAACATCCCAGTATTAGCTGTGTGTCAGGAAACGGAAGGGAGGGAGGAACACAAGAAAATTACAATCACCAGGGAAGTGGTACTGAACAAATTGTTGGAGCTGCGGGTTGACAAATCCCCGGGTTCTGATGGACTTCATCCTAGGGTGTTAAAAGAAGTGGCTAGTGAGATAGTTGATGAGTTAGTTTTAATTTTCCAAAATTCCTTAGATTCGGGGAAAATTCCTTTAGATTGGAAAATAGCGAATGTAACTCCTTTATTCAAAAAGGGAGAGAGACAGAAAGCAGGAAACTACAGGCCAGTTAGCTTAACATCTGTCTTAGGGAAAATGTTAGAAGCTATTATTAAAGATGTTATAGCAGGGCATTTAGAAAAATTCAAGGTAATCAGGCAGAGCCAACATGGTTTTGTGAAAGGGAAATCATGTTTAACCAATTTATTGGAGTTCTTTGAGGGAGTTACATGTGCTGTGGATAAAGGGGAACTGGCAAATGTATTGTACTTAGATTTCCAGAAGGCATTTGATAAGGTGTCACATCAAAGGTTATTGCAGAAAATAAAAGCTCATGGTAATGAGGATAACATATTGGCATGGATAAAAGATTGGCGAGCTAACAGGAAACAGAAAGTAGGCATAAATGGGTCATTTTCTGGTTGGCAAGATATAACGAGTGGTGTACCACAGGGACCTGTGCTGGGGCCTCAACTTTTTACAATTTATATAAATGACTTAGAAGAAGGGACCAAAGGTATGGTTGCTAAATTTGCTGATGAGACAAAGACAAATAGGAAAGTAACTTGTGCAGCGGACATAAGAAGGCTACAAAGGAATATAGATAGGTTAAGTGAGTGGGCAAAGACCTAGCAAATGGAGTATAATGTGGGAAAGTGGGAAATTGTCCACTTTGGCAGGAAGAATAAAAAAGAAGCATATTATCTAAATGGTGAGAGATTGCAGAGCTCTGAGATGCAAAGGGATCTGGGTGTCCTAGTGCATGAATCACAAAAGGTTAGTATGCAGGTTCAGCAAGTAATTAGGAAAGCTAATAGAATGTTATCGTTTATCACGAGGAGACTTGAATACAAAAATAGGGAGGTTATGCTTCAGCTATACAGGACATTGGTGAGACCACATCTGGAGTACTGTGTACTGTGCAAAAGGTGGGCTGCCTTATGAGAAAAGATTGGACAGGCTAGGCATGTATCTGCTGGAATTTAGAAGAGTAAGAGGTGACTTGATTGAAACATATAAGATCCTGAGGGGTCTTGACAGGGTGGATGTGGAAAGGATGTTTCCCCTTGTGAGAGAATCTCAAACTAGGGGAGAAATTTTTTCTCTCAGAGGGTCGTGAGTCTTTGGAATTCTCTTCCTCAAAAGGTGGAAGAAGCAGAGTCTTTGAATATTTTTAAAGCAGAGGCAGATAGATTCTTAATAAGCAAGGGGGTGAAAGGTTATCGGGGGTAGGTGGAAATGTGGAGTAATCAGTTCAGCCATGAACTTATTGAATGGCGGAGCAGGCTTGAGGGGCCCAGTGGCCTAATCCAGCTCCTAATTCATGTGTTCGTGTGTACATTTTATTTATTGGATCTTCATTTGCTTAATCATCAGAGTTAATGTACTCGCATGGAGCTGCATAATTACATTCAATTAAAAAGTTCTCTCTCAGTAAAATAGAGAAATTACAAACTAAAAACTATTAATTAAACTCATCCAAAATGCACAATATACTCAGATGAGATTTGAGCTCCCTGAAGCTCTGTTGATTAAATGTTAGAGGAGATTAATTAACTGAATCCAAAAAATAATGAAATATTGAATAATTTTGATTTCTACCCAGGTTATGTTGACTATACTTACAGCAACTTTTACTGACAAAATCAGTTTGGGTAACTTGTGTGTGTGTCTGTGTGAAAAAGATCAGTATTAAACATCCCCAGGGCACACACAGCAATGAGTTTCTGTGCTCGCTGATCTGCTTAACTTCCAGTCCACCACTACCTCAATTTTAAAATTCATTTTATGTTTAAATTTCCTCATGATCATTGCCTGGCATTTGTGTGGCTGTTACTTGCCACTTATCATAGGACAGAGGAACAAGGGAACAGGAATAGGCCATTCAGCCCATCGAGACTGCTCCGCCATTCAATTAGATCATGGCTGATTATCTACCTCAACGACACTTTCCCGTGCTATCCCCATATCCTTTGATGTCATTAGTCTCCAGATATCTATCGATTTCTGTCCTGAACATGCTCAATGAATGAGCTTCCACAGCCCTCTGGGGTAGAGAATTCCAAAGATTCACCATTCTCTGAGTAAAGAAATTCCTCCTCATCTCAGTCTTAAGTGGTTGACCCCTTATTCTAAAACTGTGTCCCCTGGTTCTAGACTCACCAGCCAGGGGAAACATTCTATCCACATCCACCCTGTCACACCCTGTAAGAATTTTGTAAATTTCAATTACATTCTTCAAAACTTTAGAGAATACAGACTCAGTTTCTGCAGTCTCTCCTCATAAGACAATCCCACCATCCCAGGGGTTAGTCTGGTGAACCTCAGTTGCACTTCCTTTATCGCAAGTATATCCTTCCTTAGATGAGAAGACCAAAACTGTACACAATACTCCAGGTGTGGTCTCACCAATGCTTTATACAATTGCAGCAAGGCATCTTTATTCCTGTACTTAGATCCCCTTGCGATGAAGGCCAACATACCATTTGCTTTCCTAATTGCCTGCTGCACCTGCTAGCTTTTAGTGACTCTTAAACAAGGACACCCAGGTCCCTTTGGACATCAACACTTCCCAATCTCTCACCCTTTAAGAAATACACTGTCTTTCTGTTTTTTTTCTACCAAAGTGGATCACATCACACGTATTCACATTATATTCCATCTACCATGTTCTTGCCCATTCACTTAGCCTGTCCAAATCCCCTTGAAGAGTCCTTGCATCCTCCTCACAACGTACATTCCTACCTAAAATAAAAGCAAAATACTGCAAATGCTGGAAATCTGAAATAAAAACAGAAAGTGCTGCAAACACTCAGCAGGTCAGACAAAATCTGTGGAGAGAGAAGCAGAGTTAACGTTTCAGGTCTGTGACCTTTCATCAGAATTGGCAAAGGTTAGAAAAGAATTAGGTTTTAAGCAAGTGAAGGGGGTGGGGTTGTGGGGTGGGTTTGATGGGGAAGAGAACAAAAGAGTGTTAATGGCAGAGTAATGATCAGCATGTCCAAAAGCAGCACATGAAAAACAGGCACATGATTAAAAAATAAAATAAAATCATACAAAAATATTTTAAGAAGGTCAATCCACAAGGCTGTAGAGTGCTGTAGGGTAATCTGTCGATAGGCACTCTCCAGCATTGAATTCAACAATTTCAGAGCAGGACTGGCCTTTTTTTAATATTTTTGTATTTTTTTATAATGTTATTTTATTTTGTATCCATATGCCTGTTTTTCATGTGGTGCTTTTGGACAGAGCTGCTCATTACTCTGCCATTACCACTCTCTCTGGACTAAAGCTTTTTCTTTCACCACAAGCATTAACACTCTCTTTGCATTTGTCCCATGACATCTTTGTTATTTAATCTTTCCCGCCCTCTGCCCTATCACACACCTTCCCCTTTGTTCTCTTCCCCACAAACCTCCACCTCCCTTCACTTGCTTAAAACCTAATTCTTGTCCAACCTTTGCCAGTTCTGATGAAAGGTCACAGACCTGAAATGTTAACTCTGCTTCTCTCTCCACAGATTCTGCTGAGTATTTCCAACACTTTCTGTTTTTATTACATCCCCACCTAGTTTTGTGTCATCAGCAAATTGGTTCCCACATCCAAATCAACTGTGGCCCAAGCATTGATCTTTGTGATACCTCACTAGCAACAGCCTGCAGTCTTGAGAATGATCCATTTATTTCTAATCTCTGTTTTCTGTCTATTTACCAATTCTCAATCTGTACCAGTATATTACCCCCAATTCCATGTGCTTTAATTTTGTTTACTAACCTCCTGTGTGGGACCTTATCAAAAACCTTCTGAAAATCCAAATACACCACATCCACTGGTTCTCCTTTATCTATGCTACACGTAACATCCTCGAAAAACTCCAATAGGTTTGTCAAACATGATTTCCCTTTCATAAATCCATGTTAACTCTGCCTAATCATATCATTATTTTCTAAGTGACTCGTTATCACATCCTTTTATAATAGATTCTAACATTTTCCTACTACTGCGTCAATCTAACAGGTCTGTAGTTCCCTGATTTCTCTCTCCTCCTTTCTTAAATAGTGGGATTACATTTCCTACTTTCCAGAATCTATAGAATTTTGAAAGGTAACCACCAATGCATCCACTATCTCTATAGCCACCTCCTTCAACACTCTGGGATGTAGCTCATCTGGTTCAGGGGACTTTTCAGCTTTCAATCCAATTAATTTTTTGAGTACTACCTCTTTACTAATATTAATTTCTTTCAGTTCCTCATTTTCACAAGTCCCTTGAATTCCTAGTATTTCTGAGAGATTTTCTGTATCTTCCTCCGTGAAGACAGACATAAAATAATTATTTAGTTTTGCCGCCATTTCCCTATTCCCCATTATAAATTCTCCTCTCTCTGCCTGTAATGGACCCATATATATCCAAGTGTGCAGATGACACAAAGCTGGGTGGGAGTGTGAGCTGTGAGGAGGATGCAGAGAAGCTCCAGTGTGATTTGGACAGGTTGAGTGAGTGGACAAATACATGGCAGATGCAGTATAATGTGGATAAATGTGAGGTTATCCACTTTGGTGGCAAAAACAGGAAGGCAGATTATTATCTAAACGGCGATAGATTGGGTAAGGGGGAGGTGCAGTGAGATTTGGGTATCCTTGTGCACCAGTCGCTGAAAGTGAACATGCAGGTGCAGCAGGCAGTTAAGAAGGCAAATGGTATGTTGGCCTTCATAGTGAGAGGATTCGAGTACAGGAGCAAGGATGTCTTGCTGCAATTATACAAGGCCTTGGTGAGACCACACCTGGGGTATTGTGTGCAGTTTTGGTCTCCTTTTTTGAGGAAGGATGTTCTTGCTATGGAGGGAGTGCAGCGAAGAAGAATGAGAGGGGATCTCATAGAAACCTACAAACTTTTAACAGGACTGGACAGACTAGATGCAGGAAGGATGTTCCCGATGGTGGGGGAGTCCAGAACCAGGGGTCACAGTCTAGGGATAAGGGGTAAGCCATTTAGGACTGAGATGAGGAGGGATTTCTTCACCCAGAGAGTGGTGAACCTGTGGAATTCTCTACCACGGAAAGCAGTTGAGGCCAAATAATTAAATATATTCAAGAAAGAGTTAGATATAGTTCTTAGGGCTAAAGGGATCAAGGGAAACGGGGAGAAAGTGGGAACAGGGTACTGAGTTTGGATGATCAGCCATGATCGTATTGAACGGCAGTGCAGGCTCGAAGGGCCGAATGACCTACTCCTGCTCCTATTTTCTATGTTTCTATATTTATCCTTGCTAATCTTTTCCTTTTCACATACCTAAAGAAGCTTTTACAGTCCGCCTTTATGTTTCTCGCTAGCTTGCATTCATATTCTCTTTTCCCTTTCTTTATCAGTTTCTTGGTCATCCTTTGCTGGATTCTAAATTGCTCCCAATCCTTGGGCTTACCATTTTTTCTGGCACCTTTATAAGCCACTTCCTTTGAGCTAATGTAATCTTTAACTTCTTTTGTGTGCTATAGTTGATTCATCTTTCCCATTGGGTTTTTTTATCTTAGAGGAATGTATATTTGTTGAGACCATGTAATGCTTCTTTAAATACTAACCACTGCCTGTCTACTGTCAAATCCTTTAGTATCTTTTCCCAATCTGCCATAACCAACTTGCCCCTCATACCTTCATTGTTTCCTTTGTTCAGATTTAAGACCCTTGTTTCAGAATGAACTATATCACTTTGAAACTTAATGTAAAATTCTATCATATTATGGTCATATTTCCCAATGGCTCCTTTACAGCAAGGTTATTAATTATCCGTTTCTCATTATGTAATACTAAATCTAAAATAGCCTGATCCCTAGTACGTTCCTCTACGTACTGCTCCAGAACCCCATCTCCTACACGCACTAGGAATTCATCCTCCACAGCATTAGTGATGATTAGGTTTACCCAGTCTATATGTAAATTGAAGTTACCTAGTAATACTGTATTACCCATGTTACATGCAGCACTAGATTTCCCGATTTACATTGTGCCCAGCATTGCGACTGCTGTTTGATGGCTTATAAACAACTCCCACCAATATTTGCTGTCACTTGCTGTTTCTTAGCTCCATCCAAATTGTACCTCTTGATCCTTTGATCTACGATCCTCTCTCACTAATGTACTGATCTCGTCGCTTATTAAGAGTATTACCCTACCCCCTATTCCTTTTTGCCTATCCTTCCCAAATGATGAATATCCTTGAATATTTAGTTCCCAGTCTTGGTCACCCTGTAACCACGTCTCTGTAATGGCAATTATATCATACCCATTTACCTCTATTTGTGCTTTCAAATCATCTACCTTGTTGTGAAAGCTGCGTGCATTTAGTTGGAGTGCTCTTAACTTTGTCTTATTAACATTATTCCTCATTCTGATTTTATTTGATGTTTGTCTTCGCTTTGTCTGTCTTCTAATTTCGCTTACTACTTTTCTACTTCCTGTTACCAGTTTTGCTTCCCTCCAATCTGAGCTACCCCTCAGGTTCCCATCCCCCTGCCAATCTAATTTAAACCCTCCCCAACAGCACTAGCAAATCTCCCAGCGAGGATATTAGTTCCGGTCCTGGTAAGGTGAAGCCCGTCCATCTTGTACAGGTTCCACCTGCCCCAGAACCGGTCCCAATGCCTCAGAAATTTGATGCCCTCCCTCCTACACCAGTTCTCCAGTCATATATTCAATCACTCAATTCTCATATTCCTATGCTCACTAGAACATGGCAGTGGGAGTAATCCTGAGATTATTGCTTTTGAGGTTCTGCTTTTTAAATCCTTTCTAGCGCCCTAAAATTTGCTTTGAGGACCTCATCCCTCTTCCTACCTATGTCATTGGTACCAATGTGGACCATGACCTCTGACTGTTCACCCTCTCCCAGAAGAATGTCCTGCAGCCGTTCCGTGACATCCTTGACCTTGGCACCAGGTAGGCAACACACCATCCTGGAGTCACGTCTACTCCGCAGAAATGCCTTTCTGTTCCCCTAACAAATGAATCCCCTATCACTAGGGGAGGTGGTGGCGTGGTGGTATTGTCACAGAACTAGTAACCCAGAGACCCAAGGTATTGCTCTGGGGACATGGGTTCAAATCCCACCACAGCAGAAGGTGGAATTTTAATTCAATTAATAAATCTGGAATTAAAAAGCTAGTCTAATGATGGCCATGAAACCATTGTCGATTGTTGTAAAAACCCATCTGGTTCACTCATGTCCTTTAGGGAAGGAAATCTGCTGTCCTTACCTGGTCTGGCCTTCATGTGACTCTTACATGCCCTCTGAAATGGCCTAGCAAGCCACTCAGTTAGGGCAATTAGGGATGGGCAATAAATGCTGGCTTGGCTAGCGATGCCCACACCCCATGAATGAATAAAAAAAAACTACTGCTCTTCCACTCTTCTTCCTCCCCTCCTGTACAGCTGAGCCACCTGTGGTGCCACGGACTTGGCTTTGACTGCATTTCTCTGAGGAACCATCGCCCTCACCAGTATCCAAAATGGAACACTGGTTAGTGAGTGAGATCATCTCAGGGGACTCCTGTACTACTTGCCTGGTTCTCTTAGACTGCCTGTTGGTCACCCATTCTCTCCCTGCCTGCATGTTCCTAACCTGTGGTGTGACCTCCTCCATAAATGTCCTATCCATGTAGTTCTCTGTCTCACAATGCACCACAGTAACTCCAGCCACTGCTTGAGTTCCGAAACCCAGAGTCTCAGCTTCTGCAGCTGGTGACACTTCCTGCAGCTGTCTGTCTAGTACACATAGTGTGTCCATGACTTCCCACATGCCACAGGATGCACATTCCACTTGGCAGAACTGCCCTGCCATACCTTAACTTTATAAACTATTTATTATAAATAGAATATTTACCAGTTACTTACCAATCAGCTCCTTTCCCTGTACCTGCAGCTACAGAAACCAGATTAAACTAGCGACCTAATTAACTAATTACAGCTGCTGTCCAGTAGAGAGCTTGTTTATCCCTGTCTAAAGCTGAAAGGAACTTAAACTTTAAGTAAACAGACAAGAAACAGCTTTTTAGAAAGAGATTGACCCTTAAGATTCCCTCACTCACTAAACTCCCAAAGCAGCAATACCTACCAGCCAATCAACTTGCCGCTTACCTGTGATGTCATGGTTTGATTTTTGTTTTTTCTCTTTTTCTAAACTCTGGTGTCTAGGGGTCGTTATCTCCACACAGGGTCCGTGCCGCCGCCACTGCTCCTGACTCTCTCCAGGTAAGTGGAGGGCCCTAAGCCTGGGTCTCTCTTTATCCACCCAGGCCTGAATGTTGTCCAGGTTTTGCTGCAGGCAGACTTGGTTTGCTTCGATATCTGAGGAGTTGTGAATGGTGCTGAACATTGTGCAATTATCAGCGAACATCCCCACTTCTGATCTTAACATGGAGGGAAGGTCATTAATGAAGCAGATGAAGATGGTTGGGCCTAGGACACTACCCTGAGGAACTCCTGCAATGATGTTCTGGAGCTGAGATGATTGATTTCCAACAACCACAACCATCTTCCTTTGTCAAAAGTAAAATACTGCAGATGCTGGAAATCTGAAATACAAACGGAAAATGCTGGAAACACGCAGAAGGTCTGACAGCCTCTGTGGAGAGAAAACAGAGTTAATGGTCTGGATATTCCTGTGGACTTTGGGACCCTGACATCGGGATGAAATGGGAATCTGAAGCCAGAACTTGCCGGCAGCAAGATCAGTGGCACCATCTTCATGGAGGCAGGCTCCTAATTGGCCACCTCCACATTATAGGACAGCTCCCAATGCTGCAGACCCAATCAGATACCGGCAACTCTGGAGCCTCAACTGACCCACTAAGAGAGGTGTGTGCTGCTGAGACACGTCCAGGACCTCGAGGGTGCCTCATCACAGACGTGCCCTCGCAGGTGTGGATATAATTCAAAATGTTTGATGGCCAAAGCCGTTAGGTCCCTTGGGGCAGAGGGGAAACCCCTCCGGAAGAATTGTTTGGACCGCGGGTGTGGCTTTTCCGGCCTGTGACCCAGTCATCGGGGGATGGAGCCTCCGGCTCCGAAGGCCCCCCAGCTTGGTGGCCACCTCCATTGATCTGGCGGCCTCCGCTTGTGGTTGAGGGCTGTTCCGCAAGTGACAAAATGACAGCAAGGCCGCAAAATCAACCCTAATTGTGTCTGTAATAAGTGTAATTGGCTGCCTGTTTCTGTGGCGCAGCCAATCTGGTCCCAGCCTGTCCCTGGGAAAGTTCCCCAGTGCTGGGAATGTGTCAGGGATCGGTCTCAATGCGACTCCCGGGAATGTGTCAGGGATCAGTCTCAACGCGACTCCCGGGAATGTGTCAGGGATCAGTCTCAATGCGGCTCCCGGGAATGTGTCAGGGATCGGTCTCAACGCGGCTGCTGTTATTTTCCAGGCTATCCCATTGCGTCCAAACCTGCGATCATGGGGCCGGGAAAATTCAGCTCAATTTTTCGGATCAATGACCTTTCATCAGAACCAATCTCCAAACTCCCTTTCCCTCAAATCCATGTCCATCTTTCCCGGATCTCCATGTTTGAATTCCTCCAATCAGGCTTCTGCCCCTGCCTCAGGACTAAAATGCCCTCGTCACAATCACAAGGTAGACTCTCCCTTCTCGGCCTTCTCCACTTGCCTGCAGCCTTCACACCATCCTCCTCCAACTCCTCTGATCCAGTGTTCAGCTGGGTGTGTGAGCTGCACGGAGTGTGTGACTGGAAGAGTTTGACAGGAAGGGTGCATGCTGGGCGGGGTTTGTGATGGGCGGAGGTGTGTTACAGGTGGGAGTGTGTGATTGTGTGATGAGCAGTGTTGTGTGATGGGTGGGTGTGTGACAGGCGGAGTGTGACAGGCAGGAATGTGTGACAGATGGAGTGTGAAGGGCAGGAGTGTGATAGGCAGGAGAGTGAAGGGCAGGAGTATGACAGGTAGGAGTGTGAAGGGCAGGACTATGACAGGTAGGAGTGTGATAGGCAGGAATGTGTGACAGATGGAGTGTGAAGGGCAGGAGTATGACAGGTAGGAGTGTGACAGGCAGGAGTGTGACAGGCAGGAATGTGTGACAGATGGAGTGCAAAGGGCAGGAGTGTGAAAGGCAGGTGTGTGACAGGTGGAGTGTGAAGGGAAGGAGTGTGACAGGTGGAGTGTGAAGGGCAGGAGTGTGACAGGCAGGAGTGTGACAGATGGAGTGTGAAGGGCAGGAGTGTGACAGGTAGGAGTGTGAAGGGCAGGAGTGTGACAGGTAGGAGTGTGACAGGTAGAGTGTGACAGGCAGGAATGTGACAGGTAGGAGTGTGACAGGTAGGAGTGCGACAGGTAGGAGTGTGAAGGGCAGGTGTGTGACAGGCAGGAGTGTGACAGGTAGGAGTGTGAAGGGCAGGAGTGTGACAGGCAGGAGTGTGACAGGTAGAGTGTGACAGGCAGGAGTGTGACAGGTAGGAGTGTGAAGGGCAGTAGTGTGACAGGCGGAGTGTGAAGGGCAGGAGTGTGACAGGTGGAGTGTGAAGGGCAGGAGTGTGACAGGCAGGAGTGTGAAGGGCAGGAGTGTGACAGGCAGGAGTGTGACAGGTAGAGTGTGACAGGCAGGAGTGTGACAGGTAGGAGTGTGACAGGTAGAGTGTGACAGGCAGGAGTGTGACAGGTAGGAGTGTGACAGGTAGGAGTGCGACAGGTAGGAGTGTGAAGGGCAGGTGTGTGACAGGCAGGAGTGTGACAGGTAGGAGTGTGAAGGGCAGGAGTGTGACAGGCAGGAGTGTGACAGGTAGAGTGTGACAGGCAGGAGTGTGACAGGTAGGAGTGTGAAGGGCAGTAGTGTAACAGGCGGAGTGTGAAGGGCAGGAGTGTGACAGGTGGAGTGTGAAGGGCAGGAGTGTGACAGGCAGGAGTGTGACAGGTAGTGTGTGACAGGTAGGAGTGTGACAGGCAGGAGTGTGACAGGTGAAGTGTGAAGGGCAGGTGTGTGACAGGCAGGAGTGTGACAGCTAGGAGTGTGACAGGTAGGGGTGTGACAGGTAGGAGTGTGACAGGTAGGAGTGTGACAGGTAGAGTGTGACAGGTAGGGGTGTGACAGGTAGGAGTGTGAAGGGCAGGAGTGTGACAAGTAGAGTGTGACAGGCAGGAGTGTGACAGGTAGGAGCGTGAAGGGCAGGAGTGTTACAGGTTGGAGTGTGAAGGGCAGGAGTGTGATAGATGGAGTGTGAAGGGCAGGAGTGTGACAGGTGGAGTGTGACAGGTAGGAGTGTGACAGGTAGAGTGTGACAGGTAGGAGTGTGACAGGCAGAGTGTGAAGGGCAGGTGTGACAGGTGGAGTGTGACAGGTAGGAGTGTGACAGGTAGAGTGTGACAGGTAGGAGTGTGACAGGCAGAGTGTGAAGGGCAGGAGTGTGACAGGTGGAGTGTGACAGGTAGGAGTGTGACAGGCAGAGTGTGAAGGGCAGGAGTGTGACAGGTGGAGTGTGACAGGTAGGAGTGTGACAGGCAGGAGTGTGACAGGTAGGAGTGTGATGTGTAACAGGAATTGTCTGGTGGATTGGAGGCTTTCTCTTATCTCCTGTCCAGCAGTGGACGAGCGGGATGCTCCAGATTTATAACAGATAATTGTTGATTAAATTTGCAATAATTAAAATTTTAACTGTACATCACTTCAGTTGCTGAATACTGTTCCTTCAAAAATCATTTAATCCACTGACTCCAGTATTAAAATTTAAGAAGCATCAAAATTCATTGTAAAATTGAATGGTTAGTATATGTATTCACAGCAGGGGGCGCTGGGCATTGAGGTATGATTTCGGTAGGTGTTAAAAACTGTTTTCAGCAGAATTCACAGTTTGTTGCAGTGATGGAGAAGATCCCTGGACATTAATTGGGGCTGAGAAGAACTCAACACCAACACTCCCAAATTGTTTAAAAGAAAAATACTGCAGATGCTGGAAATCTGAAATAAAAACAAGAAATGCTGGAAATACTCAACAGGTCTGGCAGCATCTATGGAGAGAGAAGCAGAGTTAACGTTTCAGGTCAGTGACCCTTCTTCAGAACTGATGAACTCTGCTTCTCTCTCCACAGATGCTGCCAGACCTGTTGAGTATTTCCAGCATTTCTTGTTTTTATCTCCCAAATTGTTTGTTTGAAAATGGGTGTCGGATGATACACGATCGGGTTAAATTTTGTTGAGCTCCTGCATCAAGCTCTGTGGTGGGGGTTTGGGGGGGTTGGGGGGGTGGAGGGTTGGGGGATGGGGGGTGGGGGGGTGGGAGGATGGGGGTGGGTGGAGGCTGGAACATTGTACCAGCAGCAGCCTGCCACAGAGCCCGACACCAGGATTGCCGGGCTGCATCTTCCTGACGATGATGAAGCTCTGTGGTGGAACCCCCCACCACCCACCACCCCCCCCCCCCCCCACCGCTCAGCGATGGGACTCAACTTTAAATATTTAAATAAAGGACATGGATACATTTAATAACATTCCCTGCGATTTTACCTGCTTCCTGGGATCTTCCAAGCGGTGGCTGACACTCACATGCCTTCACTTTCCCATCCAGGGACAGCTGGTGCCACCAACAAGAGAGAATCTAAACATCTCCCCTTGACATTCAACGGCATTACCATCACTGAATCCCCCACTATCAACATCCTGGGGGCTACCATTGACCAGAAACTGAACTGGAGTAGCCATATAAATACCGTGGCTACAAGAGCAGGTCAGAAGCTAGGAATCCTGCGGTGACTCCCCAAAGCCTGTCCACCATCTACAAGGCACAAGTCAGGAGTGTGATGGAATACTCTCCACTTACCTGGATGGGTGCAACTCCAACAATACTCAAGAAGCTCGACACCATCCAGGACAAAGCAGCCCGCTTGATTGGCACACACTCCACAAACATTCACTCCCTCCACCACCGACGCACAATGGCAGCAGTGTGTACCATCTACAAGATGCACTGCAGCAACGCACCAAGGCTCCTTCGACAGCACCTTCCAAACCCACGTCCTCTACCACCTCGAAAGACAAGAGCAGCAAATACACGGGAACATCACCACCTGCAAGTTCCCCTCCAAGTCACACACCATCCTGACTTGGAACTATATCGCCGTTCCTTCACTGTCGCTGGGTCAAAATCCTGGAACTCCCTTCCTAACAGCACTGTGGGTGTACCTACCCCACATGGACTGCAGCAGTTCAAGAAGGCAGCTCACCACCACCTTCTCAAGGGCAATTAGGGATGGGTAATAAATGCTGGCCTAGCCAGCGAGGCCCACATCCCATGAATGAATTTTAAAAAAAGGTGGGAAAGGCGGGAGCTTAAGATTTTCAGAGTAGTGGGGTGGGCATGGGGGTGGGGGGTCTGGGGTGGTGGTGGAGATGGGGTCAGATCTGCATTTCTAGAGTTTTTGAGGGGGGAAGGGGTCATATTTGCACTTTGTGCAGTTGGGGAGTTGGGGGAAGAGGTCAAATCAGCAATGTGAGTGTTTCTTTGGGAGGGAACAGGGCATCCATTAATTTTCAGTGTATTGTGGTGGGGAGGGAGTTACAGGGTTCCAATGTGCAGCGCTGGCAGCCCTTTAAAAATGGCACCAGCACCTGTGCAGAAGCAGCCGCGCCATTGCCGGTGTCACAGAGCCCGCCCACGCCACGTAATTGGGGAGGGCGGCCGCCCTGCATATAAGAACGAGCAACTGCACGCTACATTGTGGCAGCAGGGTAGTGCATGGCCCGCATGTGCAGGCCACCATTTATTACGCCCACCGCCGGGAGCGACGGCGGGAGAATAAAATTCAGCCTGATGTTCAGTAATTCCCTCACGCAGTGTTGCTTAGTTCAGAGACTGTAGGGGTAATTAACCATTCACTGCAGGGGTATTAACCCCTTTACTGTAGGGGTAATTAACCATTCACTGCAGGGGTATTAACCCCTTTACTGTAGGGGTAATTAACCATTCACTGCAGGGGTATTAACCCCTTTACTATAGGGGTAATTAACCATTCACTGCAGGGGTATTAACCCCTTTACTGTAGGGGTAATTAACCCATTCAATTTAAGGTGAAATTAATCCTTTCACAGTTGGGGTAATTAACCCTTTCACTATAGGAGTAACCAAACCATTCACTGTGGAGGGGGGAAATTACCGATTCACTGTGGGAGTAATTAACCCATTCACTGTGGGGGTAATTAACCTACTCACTCTGGGGATAATTAACCCATTCACTGTGGGGGTAATTAACTCATTCACTGTGGGGGGCAATTAACCATTCACTGCGAGGGGTAATTAACCCCTTCACTGTGGGGATAATTAACCCACTCTCTGTAGGGATATTTAACCCCTTCACTGTGGGGGTAATTAAACCACCCACTGTAGGGATAACGGACCCATTCACTGTGGGGTTATTAACCCCTTCACTTTTAGGTTAATTAACTCATTCACTGTAGGGAGGAGCAATTAACCATTCATTGTGAGGGGTAATTAACACACTCACTATAGGAATATTTAGCCCATTCACTGTGAGGGGCAATTATCACACTCACTGTAGGGATAATTAACCCCTTCGCTGAGGGGGTAATTAACATACTCACTGTGGGTGTAATTAACCCACTCACTGTAGGGATAATTAACCCAGTCACTGTGGGGCGTAATTAAACCCTTCGCTGCAGGGGTAATTAATCCATTCACAGTGGGTTATTAACCCCTTCACTGGGGGTAATTAACCCA
Organism: Heterodontus francisci; assembly: GCF_036365525.1. Lineage (NCBI taxonomy): Eukaryota > Metazoa > Chordata > Chondrichthyes > Heterodontiformes > Heterodontidae > Heterodontus > Heterodontus francisci. The sequence continues at coordinate 78,593,080 of NC_090395.1, read as the reverse complement.
TTCACTGTGGGGGTATAAAACCATTCACTGTAGGGAGAATTAACCCATTCACTGTATTTAACCCATTCACTTTCGGGGGTAATTAACCCCAACACTGTCGGCAGCACAGTGGCACAGTGGTTAGCACCGCAGCCTCACAGCTCCAGCGACCCGGGTTCAATTCTGGGTACTGCCTGTGTGGAGTTTGCAAGTTTGCCCTGTGTTTGCGTGGGTTTCCTCCGGGTGCTCCGGTTTCCTCCCACATGCCAAAGACTTGCAGGTTGATAGGTAAATTGGCCATTATAAATTGTTCCTAGTATAGGTAGGTGGTAGGGAAATATAGGGACAGGTGGGGATGTGGTAGGAATATGGAATTAGTGTCACATTAGTATAAATGGGTGGTTGATGGTTGGCACAGACTCGGTGGGCCGAAGGGCCTGTTTCAGTGCTGTATCTCTAAACTAAACTAAACCATTCACTGTGGGGTGTGGGGGGGAGCAATTACCCATTCACTGTGGGGGGAATTAACCCACTCACTGTTGAGATATTTAAAACATTCACTGTGGGGGTAATTAAGCTACTCACTGTGGGGATAACAAACCCATTCACTGTGGGGGAATATTAACCCCTTCACTGATGGGGTAATTAACTCATTCACTGTGGGGGGCAATTAACCATTCACTGTGGGGGATAATTAACCCATTCTCTGAAGGGGTAATTAACCCACTCACTGTGGGGCTAATTAACCCACTCATTGTAGGCATAATTAACCCAGTCACTGTGGGGGGTAATTAACCCCTTCACTGCAAGGGTAATTAATCCAATCACTGTGGGGGTTATTAACCCCTTCACTGTAGGGAAAATTAACCCATTCACTGTGCGAGGTATTAACCCCTTCACTGTAAGGGTAATTAACCCATTCATTGTCGGGGTAATTAACCCACTCACTGTAGAGATACTTAACCCATTCACTGTGGGTGGTTGTTAAACCTTTCACTGTTGGCGTAAATAACTGATTTACTGAGGGGGGCAATTAACCATTCACTGTGGGGGGTAATTAACCCATTCACTGTGGGGGTAATAAAGCCACTCACTGTAGGGATAATTAACCCACTCACTGTAGGAATATTTAACCCATTCACTGTGGGGGTATTAACCCATTCACTGTGTGGGGTAGTAACTCATTCACTGTAGGGGTATTTAACCCCTTCACTGTAGGGGTAAATAACCCATTCACTGTGGGTATAATTAATCATTTCACTGTTAGGGTAATTAATCCCATCACTGTAGGAGTAATTAACCCATTTACTGTGGGGGGTGGGGAGCTTATCCATTCACCATGAGGGGTAATTAACCCACTCACTGTAAGGATAATTAACCCATTCACTGTGAGGTTATTGACTCCGTCACTCGATAATTAACCCATTCACAGTTGGGGGAATTAGCCCCTTCACTATAGGAATAACTAACCAATTCAGTGTGGGGGGGAGGGTGCAATTACCCATTCACTTTGGGGGTAATTTATCCACTGACTGTAGGGATAATTAACCCATTCATTGTGGGGATATTTAAACCATTCACTGTTGGGGGTAATTAACCCCTTCACTGCAGGGACAATTAATCCATTCACTGTGGGGATAGTAACCCCTTCACTGTTGTGATAATTAACCCATTCACTGTGGGGATATTGAACCCATTCATTGTGGGGGTAATTAACCCACTCACTGTGGGGATATTTAACCCATTCACTGTGGGGGTAATTACCCACTCAGTGTAGGGATAATTAGCCCATTCACTGTCAGGGGTATTTAACCCCTTCACTGCAGGGGTGATTAATCCATTCACTGTGGGTGTAATTAACCCTCTCACTGTTGTGATAATTAACCCATTCACTGTGGGGATATTGAACCCATTCATTGTGGGTGTAATTAACCCACTCACTGTGGGGATATTTAACCCATTCACTGTGGGGGTAATTACCCACTCAGTGTAGGGATAATTAGCCCATTCACTGTCAGGGGTGATTAATCCATTCATTGTGGGGTTATTAACCCCTTTACTGTAGGGATAGTTAACTCATTCACTGTGGGGGTATTAACCCCTTCACTGTTGGGGTAGTTAACCCATGCACTGTAGGGATATTTAACCCATTCACTGTAGCAGTAATTAACCTACTCACTGTAGGGATAACTAACCCATTCACTGTGTGGGTAATTAACCCACTCACTGTAGGGGTATTTAACACATTCACTGTAGTGGTAATTAACTCATTCACTGTGGGGGGAGGCAATTAACCATTCACTGTGGGGCCTAATTAACCCCTTCACTGTAGGTGTAATTAACCCCTTCACTGTGGGGGGCATTTAATCCCTTCACTGCTGTGGTAATGGGGGTTGGTTAGCTCAGTTGACTAGATAGAAACATAGAAAATAGGAGCAGAAGTAGGCCATTCGGCCCTTCAAGCCTGCTCCGCCATTCAATATGATCATGGCTGATCGTCCAAACTCAGTACCCTGTTCCCGCTTTCTCCCCATATCCCTTGATCCCATTATCCCTAAGAACTATATCTAACTCTTTCTTGAATATATTTAATGATTTGGCCTCAACTGCTTTCTGTGGTAGAGAATTCCACAGGTTCATCACTCTCTGGGTGAAGAAATTTCTCCTCATCTCAGTCCTAAATGGCTAACCCCTTATCCTTAGACTGTGACCCTTGGTCCTGGACTCCCCCGCCATCGGGAACATCTTTCCTACATCTAGTCTGTCCAGTCCTGTTAGAATTTTGTAGGTTTCTATGAGATCCCCTCTCATTCTTCTAAACTCTAGTGAATACAAGCCTAATTGACCCAATTTCTCTTCATACTTCAGTCCTGCCATTCCAGGAATCAGTCTGGTGAACCTTCGCTGCACTCCCTCCATAGCAAGAACATCCTTCCTCAGATGAGGAGACCAAAACTGTACACAATACTCCAGATATGGTCTCACCAAGGCCTTGTATAATTGCAGCAAGACATCCTTGCTCCTGTACTCGAATCCTCTCGCTATGAAGACCAACATACCATTTGCCTTCTTAACTGTCTGCTGCACCTGCATGCTTACTTTCAGCGACTGGTGCACAAGGACACCCAGGTCTCGCTGCACCTCCCCCTTTCCCAATCTATCGCCATTCAGATAATAATCTGCCTTTCTGTTTTTGCCACCAAAGTGGATAACCTCACATTTATCCACATTATACTGCATCTGCCATGTATTTGTCCACTCACTCAACCTGTCCAAATCACACTGGAGCTTCTCTGCATCCTCCTCACAGCTCACACTCCCACCCAGCTTTGTGTTGTCTGCACACTTGGATATATTACATTTAATTCCCTCATCTATATCATTAATATATATTGTCAATAGCTGGGGTCCTAGCACTGATCCCTGTGGTACCCCACTAGTCACTGCCTGCCAGTCGGAAAAAGACTTGTTTATTCCTTCTCTTTTTTTCCTGTCTGCCAACCAGTTCTCTATCCATGTCACTACCTTACCCTCAATCCCATGTGCTTTAATTTTGCATGCTAATCTCTTTTGTGGGACCTTATCGAAAGCCTTCTGAAAGTCCAAATACTCCACATCCACTGGTTCTCCCTTATCTATTCTACTAGTTACATCCTCAAAAGATTCCAGTAGATTTGTCAAGCATGATTTCCCTTTCGTAAATCCATGTTGACTTTGTCCGATCCTGTCACTGTTTTCCAAGTGCTCTGCTATTACATCTTTTATAATGGACTCTAGCATTTTCCCCACTACTGATGTCAGGCTAACCGGTCTATAATTCCCTGTTTTCTCTCTACCTCCTTTTTTAAATAGTGGGGTTACATTATCTACCCTCCAATCTGTTGGAACTGTTCCAGAGTCTATAAAGTTTTGAAAAATGACCAGCAGTGCATCTACTATTTCTAGGGCCACTTCCTTAAGTACTCTGGGATGTAGATTATCAGGCCCTGGGGATTTATCGGCCTTCAATCCCATCAATTTCCCTAACACCATTACCCTACTAATACTGATTTAATACAGTTCCTCCTTCTCACTAGACCCTATGTTTCCCAACATTTCTGGGAGGTAATTTTTGTCCTCCTTTGTGAAGACAGAACCAATGTATGTATTTAATTGATCTGCCATTTCTTTGTTCCCCATTATAAATTTCCCCATTTTTGACAGTAAGGAACCCACATTTGTCTTCACTAATTTTTTTCTCTTCACATATCTATAAAAGCTTTTACAGTCAGTTTTTATGTTCTCTGCCAGCTTACTCTCGTACTCTATTTTCCCCTTCTTAATCAATCCCTTTATCCTCCTTTGCTGAATTCTAAACTGCTCCCAATCCTCAGGTTTGCTGCTTGTTCTGGACAGTTTATATTTCTCCTCCTTGGATCTAATGCTATCCCTAATTTCTTTTATAAGCCACGGTTGAGCCACCCTTCAAGTTTTATTTTTGTGCCAGACAGGAATGAACAATTGTTGTAATTCATCCATGCGCTCTTTAAATGCCTATCCACTGTCAACCCTTTTAGTAACGTTCCCCAGTCTATCATAGCCAACTTGCGCCTCATACCTTTATAGTTTCCTTTATTTAGATTCAGGACCCTAGTCTTGGAATCAATGACTAGATTGTGATGCTGATAAATATCCAACAGCACGAGTTCAATCCCTGGACTAGCTATGGTAGTTCTTGGAGGCCTGCTTCCTCACCTTGCCCTATACATTACCAACTGTCTCTCTCACTATTGGAGACAGACACCTATGGTCCTATGGGACTATGGCTAGACCAACAATAGGAGTAATTAATACCTTCACTGCCTCTGGTTGCTTGAACTTGAGCTCGGGGTTTCTGAGCTTGAGGAGCAGCTGGAATTGCTGCAGGGCAGACAGGAGGCTGAGAATTTCCTGGATTGTACATTCCAGGAAGTGGCTATCCCACAGCCACAGGGCCTTCAGAGGAGTGAATGGATGGCCATCTGGCAGGGTAGGAAGAGGCAGGCAGTACAGGAAACCTCCAGGAATGCAGTTCTTCACTATTGAATACTGGGGAGGTTCACAACACATCAAAGGAGCGTAACCCAGAGCCTGGCACCTCGGGGCAAAAGACTGCATGGGGGACACACCAAAGTGTAGAAAAGTGGTTATAGAGGACTCAATAGTCGGGGGCTAGACAGGCAGCTATGAAATCAGTGAGTTGAGTCCCATATGATGTGCTGCTTCCTTAATGCCAGGGTAAGGGGCATCATGGAGAGGGTGCAGAACATTCTGATCAGCGAAGGGAAACAGCCAGAACTTGTGATGCATGTATCAACCAATTAAATAGGAAGGAAAACATTGAGGCGCTGCAGGCAGAGTTTCAAGTGTTAGGGAGAATTTTAAAAACAGGACTTCAAGCATCGTAATCTCTGGATTACTCCCACTGCCATGCAAGAGTGAGTATTGGAATAGTAGGATAAAAGTGGTTAACATGTGGCTGGAGATATAGTACAGGTGGGAGGGCTTCAGGTTTCTGGGGCATTGGGACAGTTCTGGGGTAAAAGAGACCTGTTGAAGGTGGACAGTTTGCAGAGATGTCGAGGAAGGGAAGGGAAGTGTCGGAGATGGACCATGTAAAGGTGAGAGAAGGGTGGAAATTAGAAGCAAAGATGATAAAGTTTTCCTGTTCGGGGCGGGAGCAGGAAACGGCACCGATACAGTCATCAATGTACCGGAAAAAAAGCTGGAGGAGGGGGCCTGAGTAGGACTGGAACAAGGAATGTTCGACATATCCCGCAAAAAGACAGGCATAACTAGGACCCATGCGGGTACCCATAGCAACACCTTTTATTTGAAGGAAGTGAGTGGAGTTGAAGGAGAAGCTGTTCAATGTGAGAACATGTTCAGCCAGGCAGAGAAGGGTGGTGGTGGATGGGGACTGGTTGGGCCTCTGTTCAAGGAAGAAGCGGAGAGCCCTCAAACCGTCCTGGTGGGGGATGGAGGTGTAGAGAGATTGGACATCCATAGTGAAGAAGAGGCAGTTAGGGCCAGGGAAAAGCAGAATATAGGGAGCTAGAAAGTAAGTAGAAAAGTAGGACCTCAAAGGTAGTGATTTCAGGATTACTACCAGTGCCACGTGCTAGTCAGAGTAGAAATAGCAGGATATATCGGATGAATACGTGGCTGAAGAGATGGTGTGAGGGGGAGGGTTTTAGATTCCTGGGATGAACAATTGTTTACCCCTGTCTGGGGCAATAGTGAAACGGGAAAGGTAGCCAAATCATGGCTTACAAGGGAAATTAGAGATAGCATTAGATCCAAGGAAGAGGCATATAAATTTGCCAGAAAAAACAACAGACCTGAGGATTGAGAGCAGTTTAGAATTCAGCAATGAGGACCAAGGGATTGATTAAGAAGGGGAATATAGAGCACGAGAGCAAGCTTGCGGGAAACATAAAAACTGACTGTAAAAGTTTCAAGAGGGATGTGAAGAGAAAAAGATTGGTGAAGACAAATGTAGATCCCTTACAGTCAGAAACAGGGGAATTTATTATGGGGAATAAAGAAATGGCTGATCAACTAAATGCATACTTTGGTTCTGTCTTCACAAAGGAGGACACAAATATCATACCAGAAATGTTGGGGAACACAGGGCGCTTAGTGAGAGAGAGGAACTGAAGAAAATCAGTATTAGGAGAGAAATGATGTTGGGGAAATTGATGGGATTGAAGGCCAATAAATCCCCAGGGGCTGATAATCTACATCCCAGAGTACTTAAGGAAGTGGCCCTAGAAATAGTGGATGCATTGGTGGTCATCTTCCAAGATTCTATAGACTCTGGAACAGTTCCTACAGATTGGAGGGTAGCTAATGTAATCCCACTATTTAAAAAGGGAGGTAGAGAGAAAGCAGGAAATTATAGACCAGTCAGCCTGACGTCGGTAGTGGGGAAAATTCTAGAGCCTGTTATCAAAGATTTTATAGCAGAGCACTTGGAGAACAGTGGTAGAATCGGACAGAGTCAGCATGGATTTATGAAAGGGAAATCATGCTTAACAAATCTACTAGAATTCTTCGAGGATGTAACTAGTAGAGTTGATGAGGGGGAGCCAGTAGATGTGGAACTTGTCTTTGATCCCCCCTCCTCTGACTCCTTGCAATGGTTCCCATCCCCCTGCCATTTTAGTTTAAACCCTCCCCAACCACTCTAGCAAATACTCCCCCGAGGACATCAGTCCCGGTCCTGCCCAGATGTAACCCATCCAGTTTGTACTGGTCCCACCTCCCCCAGAACCGGTCCCAATGTCCCAGGAATCTAAAACCCTCCCCCTCACACCATCTCTTCAGCCACGTATTCATCCAATATATCCTGCTATTTCTACTCTGACTAGCACGTGGCACTGGTAGTAATCCTGAGATCACTACCTTTGAGGTCCTGTTTTTCAACTTACTTCCTAACTCCCTATATTCTGCTTTTAGGACCTCATCCTTTTTTTACCTATGTAATTTGTACCAATGTGTACCACGCCCACTGGCTGTTCACCCTCCCCCTTCAGAATGTTCGGTAACAGCTCTGAGACATCCTTGACTCTAGCACCAGGGAGGCAACATACCATCCTGGAGTCTCTTTTGCGGCCACAGAAACGCCTATCTATTCCTCTTACAATTGAATCCCCTATAACTATTGCATTCCCACACTTTTTACTCCTCCCCTGTGCAGCAGAGCCAACTGTGGGGCAACGAATTGGACTGTTGCTGCTTTCCCCTGAGAGGCCATTCCCCCCAACAGTATCCAAAGCAGTATATCTGTTTTGCAGGGGAATAGCCACAAGAGATTCCTGAACTGCCTGCCTAGTCCTCTTGCTCTGCCTGGTGGTCACCCATTCCCTTCCTGCCTGTGGAGTCTGAGCCTGTGGTGTGACCACCTCTCTATACGTGCTACCCACGATACTCTCCACCTCATGGATGCTCCACAGTGTCCCCAGCTGCCGCTCCAGCTCCGGAACCCGGGCTTCCAGGAGCTGCAGCTGGAGACACTTCCTGCACACATGCTGATCCCGGGCACTGGAATTGTTCCCGGCTTCCGACATGGAGCATGAGGAGCATTCCACGGCTTTGAGCTCTCCTGCCATGACTTAACCCTTTAGGAAGATCTTAATATCAAATAATATCAATTACTCTAGGGCCCTTCTTCCCTGGTCCTCATTAGTACAGAACTCCCTAAAAAAAAAACCTACTATATATGAAAAAAAAACTGTAAACCTTTAAATCTTTTTTACCTTAGATACTTACCCAGCTATTTAGAGCTATTCCCTAACAGCAGTGACTCATGAACCAATCACCTTGCAGCTTTCCTGTGATGTCACTGTTGGCTTTTTTTTCTTTTTTTCAAAACTCCGGCGCGCTTGAAGAGGTCTGACTGCTCTCCGCTCCTGAAGGTAGGTGAAGGCCCCAACCCTCGCGCTGGATTTATCCGCTCCCGGTTCTGGTTGTTTTCACACAGGTCTGACTGCTCTCCGCTCCGCTGATTGGCAGACAGGAAACAAAGTGTAGGGATAAATGGGTCTTTTTCCGAATGGCAGGCAGTGACTAGTGGGGTACCGCAGGGATCGGTGCTAGGACCCCAGCTATTCACAATATATATTAATGATTTAGATGAGGGAACTAAATGTAATATCTCCAAATTTGCAGATGACACAAAACTGGGTGGGAGGGTGAGTTGTGAGGAGGATGCAGAGAGGCTTCAGGGTGATTTAGACAAGTTGAGTGAGTGGGCTAATGCATGGCAGATGCAGTATAATGTGGATAAGTGTGAGGTTATTCACTTTGGTAGCAAAAACAGGAGGCAGATTATTATCTGAACAGCTATAAACTGAGAGAGGTGAATCTGCAGCGAGACCTGGGTGTTCTCGTACACAAGTCGCTGAAGGTATGCGTGCAGGTGCAACAGGCGGTAAAAAAGGCAAATGGTATGTTGGCCTTCATAGCGAGAGGATTCGAGTACAGGAGCAGGGATGTCTTGCTGCAATTATACAGGGCCTTGGTGAGGCCACACCTGGAATATCGTGTGCAGTTTTGGTCTCTTTATCTGAGGAAGGATGTTCTTGCTATAGAGGGAGTGCAGCAAAGGTTCACCAGACTGATTCCTGGGATGGCGGGACTGACATATGGGGTGAGATTGAGTCAGTTAGGATTATATTCGCTGGAGTTCAGAAGAGTGAGGGGGATCTCATAGAAACCTATAAAATTCTAACAGGACTTGACAGGGTAGATGCAGGAAGGATGTTTCCGATAGTGAGGGAGTCGAAAACCAGGGGTCATAGTCTAAGGATATGGGGTAAATCTTTCAGGACTGAGATGAGGAGAAATTTCTTCACCCAGAGAGTGGCGAACCTGTGGAATTCACTACCACAGAAAGCAGTTGTGGTCAAAACATTGTATCTTTTAAAGAAGGAGTTAGATATAGCTCTTGGGTCTAAAGGGATCAAAGGGTATGGGGAGAAAGTGGGAACAGGTTACTGAGTTGGATGATCAGCAATGATCATAATGAATGGCGGAGCAGGCTCGAAGGGCCGAATGGCCTACTCCTGCTCCTATTTTCTATGTTTCGAAACTGGAAATTGTCAAAATGACATTGGGCGTCAGAAGAGTCATGGCTGTAGGTGGGATGAGAGTGGACCAGGTAGAAAAGATAGAGTCAAGATAGGAAGAAATAAATTCAGTGGTGCAGGAACAGGCTGAAACGATGGGTCTGCCAGGACAGTCCTGTTTGTGAATTTTAGAAAGGAGGTAGAAGCGGGCACTGAGTGTGGATTCAGGATGCGGCGAGAGCAGTAATCCGAGGAATGTTGTATTTCTCAAAGATACCTGTAATCCTAGAAAGTCCTACCAACACCTTCCCTTTTGTTCTCTTTTCCCCCAACCCCGCTTTATTTGCTTAAAAGCTATTACATTTCTAGCCGTTGCCATTTCTAATGAAAGGTCACTGACCTGAAACGTTAACTCTGTTTCTCTCACCACAGATGCTGCCAGACCTGCTGAGTATTTCCAGCATTTTTTATATTTAAAGGGATGTTAGTAGCCTGTACCATGAACCCACTTCCTCAATAATGATTGATTCCCTGAAGAATGCCCATCAACACTTCACACATCTACTGCCTTGGCTCTCTCAGTACTCTTGGAGAAGTAACCTTGTATTCATGGAGATTCATTTGCTTTGGACCCTTTTTAATCTGTTTCAGTTTTTTAGCTGATTTATTTTGAAGTTACCTCTCCTCGGAGTATTGCTACTGAGAGAGCGCATGCTGTTCATTATTTTCTCCGAGTTTTAACTTGGAAAGGAATGATTTATTATACTAATTATCTCGGGCTCAATCCTCAGATTCTACTTTGTTTACATCTCTTCAACCTACTTTCTTACTGTTGAACTATTGAATTACTAACTTACTAACTTAATGTTGTATCTCCAGATATATTTTTACAGGTTTTCCTTTAACCCTCTATTCATCCTCTTTTCATCTTTCTTTATGTTCTGTATTCATCCCAGTGAACTCCTTCATCTTTTTCCCTACAGGATTTATATTTGTTATTCTTCTTTCTTATTTGGCTCTGATTAATTTGTCAGTTTATTTAGCCCTGTCCTGAGATTTGCAATTTTTCTCCTTTGTTAAAGTGAATTCCTGTTATTTTCAGGCAACGTTCATTCCCGCTGTGATTTCACCTCCTCTGACCTGATGAGCTCCTGATGCTGCATGGGACCCGCTTCACATCTGAAAGATTTCATTTAACTGGTAAAATTGGGGCTAATTGTACATTTAAATACCTTAATTGGCTTCTCACTGCTATCGGGCAGGTAGCCACTGTCACTGGGAGCTGACCTCCAGTAAAAGCGCGTGGAGACAGGAATATCTCAGGAAGCCAAGTCAACACTTCTCTGTCAGAATCTCCTGGTCCCTCTTGCCTCTAAAACTGCCTCTATTGGCCTGAGAAGTTTCTGGCCAAACAGTCCACAGTGTGATATAGATAAGTTAAGTGAGAGGGCAAGAAGGTGCCAGATAGAATGTAATACGGGGAAGTGTGAGGTTAATCACTTTGGTAGGAAGACTAGAAAATCTGATTTTCTTTTTTAAATGGTGAGAGACCAGTAAATATTGATATTCAGATGGATTTGGGTTTCCTCATATTAAAAAAATCACAGAAAGTTAACATGCAGATACAGCAAGCAATTCGGAAGGTATATTAGCCATAATTACAAGGGGGCTGGAGTATAAGAGTAAAGAAGTCTTGCTACACCAAGTAGGGCACTGTTGAGTCTAGAACTGAGAGGCATAATCTCAGGATAAGGAACCAGCCATTTAAGACTGAAATGAGGAAGAATTTCTTCACTCAGAGTGTTGTGAATCTTTGGAATTCTCTGCCCCAGAGGGCTGTGGATACTCAATCACTGACTATATTCAAGAGTGAGATTGACAGATTTTTGGACACTAAGGGAATCAAGGAATATGGGGAGAGGGAGGGAAAGTGGAATTGAGGTAGAAGATCTCATTGATTAGCAGAAAAGGCTTGAGAGGCCTACTTCTACTCCTAGTTCTTATATTCTTATGATATAATTGCATTAGCTTTTGGCTATTTTACTAAATATCACTCTCTGTGCAATGAAGATCGATAGTATATTATATAATAATGCACCATGGGATGAATTTTGTGGTAAGGGCGAAGGTCACGGCAGTGGCACTGGAAGCAGATGCAGTTTCCGGTTGGTTGTTCAGTGCTGACTGCAAGCGATCTAACAGTAAATCGAAGTGTGGGGCTGTCCAATTCAGGGCCTGAGGCGGGAAGGCAGGTCATGTCAGCTGATGCTGGGGAAGTTGCTAGTATCATGTTGAAAGGGCTGCCAGCCCTGCATTCACTGCTGCCTGAACAAAAGTTTCCTTCCCTTGACTCACCTCAACCATCCTCCTCCTGCTTCATGACTGCTGCCTCCAACCAATCAAGCAGAAGGAAGACCCCGGATGGCCCCATGTTTCAGCGCTGCCTCCCTGCAGGTTCTCCTCCAGGCTGCAAGGCAAGGCAGGAGGTCCTCTTCCGCAGAGATGGAAGGAGGAGAGGGCTCTCCCAACCAAACAAGCCGGGACGGAAATCGCAGAGGCGGTCAGCAGCCATGGGATCAACCCACTATCTCCCAAACCTGAATACAGTGCCGCAAGTGCGTCAATGACCATATGTGGTCTGCCAAGGTGACTACTCCACACCTCTTTTTTCTGTGGTAACATGAAAGGGTTGGCATGGTGCTGAGGAAGTGACCACCTAGTTGGTGGCAAAGGCATCAGGCAGCAGCATATTCTGTCAGAGGCATAGCTGCTTCTCGGTGAGAGACGCCCATCTGTCTTTGCTAACCCCCCACAAGGTCCCCCAAGAGTGGCTGTATGCAGGTAATAAGGTAATATTTGTGTGCCCCAATCATGGTCCCCACAAGCCTAGGTGTTGTGCTTGTCTCCATGGGGAAACAGACAGTATTCCTTCTTGTGCTTGCTGGAGAAGGCTGTGCACAACAACAAAGAGAAGGCTAAGACTGGTGAAGGGATGCTGTACCTGCACATCCTGACTCCCAAGGAAGAGGAGGCCTTGGAGTTGGCAGGGCACCAGGGTGACTGTGCAATTGCTGATGGCGAGACAGGGGCATCAACCCAAGAGGGTGAGAGAACAAGTGCAGGTGCAGAAGGATGCACGGCACACACAAGGCTAGTGCTCATGGGACCACCACAAGACATATGGAGCTTCACAGCAAGCATGGCTGGGATGAAGAAATGGGAGGCCCTTAACACTTAAATGTTTACATTATCTCATACAGGTCAGGGTCAAGCCGAGCACAAAAAGAACAGAGACCAGGGGCAGCCGGCCTCCTCTGAGGAGGAGGGATCCACAGAGGGTGCTGCATCACATCATTCCCCCGCATCCTCCACCAACACAGATACTCTTGCGTCAGTCAGTATGTGCTCACAATTAGATTCAGGGTCACAAGTTGGTGAACGCATCACAGATGCGTCCGAGCAGCTGACGGAGGGTGTGACAGCTGTGGCCACTGACAGTCGAAGGACTGTGGGAGGTTAGGCTCATGCTGAGCCTCAGGCTGATGATGTGCCTTTGGAGTCAGCAGCAACATGTCAACTTCTGCGGCTGCCACAAGGCGTAAGGGAGCATCTGGCGGAGATCCTGGAGGCTATGTGCACCCATGCATGGATGATGGAGGAATCCATCCAGGCCCTGAGTGCTGCCAGGGCCAATGTCACCTCAAGTCACGGGGCAGCACGATCAGTAGCCGGCCTCCACCTCAGCTGCAAGCACAGGGGTAGCATCTCGTAGGAGCACTCGTAAGAGAGTTAAGAAGAGCGCCTAGCTGCACTTGGGGTTTGTAGGTGATTACAGTATGTAGATGTTAAGGCTCGTTTCTGTTGTGTGGCTCAATAAATTTTTCATTCACTGTTGCTGCTTCTCATTCTAATTCTTGCTGCCCTGTGAGATTTCATCTACACCCTGCTCCCTCAATGATCTTGGAGCAAAGGACTAAGGTGGGTCAGTTCGAATCCCACCATGGCAGATGGTGAAATATGAATTCAATTAATGAATCTGGAATTAAAAAGATAGTCTAATGGTGACCATGAAACCATTATTGATTTTTGTAAAAACCCATCTGGTTCACTAATGTCCTTTAGGGAAGGAAATCTGCTGTCCTTACCTGGTCTGGCCTACATGTGACTCCAGACCCACAGCAATGTGGTTGACTCTTAACTACCCTCGGAAATGGCCTAGCAAGCCATTCAGTTCAAGGGCAATTAAGGATGAACAATAAATGCTGGCCTAGCCACATCCCATGAACGCATAACAGAAAGCTCCTCAGCCTTGCTACTGTGCACTGTACACCAAGGCACAGAGTGATGAAATGCAAAACGAAGGGGGCAACAGCAGGACTGATTAAAGATAAGGCTTTATTGGAATCTTTCTGCAAGGGCATAAGTGTCACAGGAAACGGCTCTGTATTAGGGTGTTCCGAGCCTCCCATGTGTGTACCTCATTGCACTCTGGTCCAAGGAGTCCCTCATGTTGCATCGCATGGTCAGCTAGCTCCTCCACATCCTCACCATTGGAGAGGCATGGCGGTCAGCAATGTCCTCATTGTTCAACACCTCTCTCCTCAGCAGCACTAGGTTGTGCAGTGCAAAACAGACACCACGCTATGAGAGACCCTCTCCAGACCGTACTGAACGGCTTCACTGGATTGATCAAGTCACCTGAATTGCATCTTCAGAAGTCCTGTGGCCTGCTCAATGGTTGCTTGAGTTGACCTGTGGCAGGTGTTGTACCTCTCCTCTGCATTGGTGCATGGGTTCCACACAGGCATGAGCAGCCATGCAGCCATGACTTTAGGGGGTAGCCGTTGTCTCTAAGTATCAATCCCTGAGGGCGTGCGGAAGGGCCAGAAAAGCTGAGGCACCTGGGACTGCCAAACTATGTAGGTGTCATGGCTGCTTCCCGGAAACCGTGCACACACCTGAAGGATACGCATTTGTTGGTTGTAGAACAGTTGGACATTATGGAATGGAAGCCCTTCCTGTTGATGCAGACCGCTGGCTGGTCTGTGGGAGCCTTGGTGGCCACAAGTGTGCAGTTGATGCCACCTTGCACCTGGGGGAATCCAGTTACGTCCCCAAAACAGATGGACCTCTCCGCCTGACTTTCCAGATCGATGCTGTAGTGCCGACCGTTGCCAGTCCTCTGGAGCATGTCATTAGTCACCTCCTTGATGCACTGATGGGCTGCAGACTGGAATATCTCACACATATCCCCAGTGGATCCCTGGAAAAAGCTTGAGGCTTAGACATTGAGACCTACAGTAATCTTCAATGCCACTGGTATTGAGTCTCCACCGACCCCCACAGGTCCCAGTTCAGCTTACAGCATGGCACTGAGATCAGTGACGCTCTCCCTGGGGAGCCGCAGTCTTCGTTGACACTGCCGCTTGGACATTTGGAGAAAGTACAGCCTCGGGTGGGACACTCAGGGATAGCCTCTCAGGGATAGCCTCTTTTGCGTCCGGGTGCTTGTTGGCTTGCCCCTCTGCACCCTTCTCCAGAGTCCCCACCCCAAGGCTGGCCCTCTTGTGGCCCTGATGTGCCCCTGCTAGTGTTCGGACCTCCCTCCCTCTGAGCTGCCCCTTCTTCTCAACAGAGGCCTCATGGCCTGGGTCATCATTAGCTATCCTTCGATTTGAGGATGATGTCTACTCAAGGTCACTAGTTTCTACCATGGGTATTCATGTGATTGAACAGGCCTATAATCGACCCGCAGATCTTTAGGCCACAGTCGTTGTTGCTTGTAGTTTCATCACTAGGAGGTCAGTTTTCAGTACTGCTGGACTTCAAAAGGAACAAGATTGGAGACCTTAGGGTGTTGCAGTCTCCACTTTTAAGGCATGATTGTGTTCTGCCTTTGCTGTCTCTGCAGCTGGTAGTTTGCAGACTGAGCAGTTTCTCACTGGTGCTTGAAGTAATAAAATCTGTTATCTGTGATAAAAACAGAAAGTGCTGGAAATACTCAGCAGGTCTGGCAGCTTCTGTGGAGAGAGAAACAGAGTTAACGTTTCAGGTCAGTGAACTTTCATCAGTTTAGTTCCGGTCATGTGACCACCTGATCAATGTTTCTATTGACCAATCAGAATGGTTTGAAGTTCGACGCTATTGCTACACAATGGAAGATGGATGGTAGCCATTCACACCTACTTATGATTTAACTGTTTTCTTACAGCTCTCATTGGTAAGTATTGAGCTTGGAGACAGTAAGTCTAGGAGTCCATAGATATTGAGTTTTGGGTCAATAGGAGGTGTGAATTCCACAAATGGTTTAGTCTTCATATGTCCATCCAAGGGAGGCACTCCACCCATGGTCATTCAATTAAGAACTTTCTGATGTCTGAGGTACTTCTGAGTGCTGCTTGAGTGCACAGAGTATGAAGAAGGAAGTTTAGTAAGTGACGGCATTTTAAAGATAAATCTCTCTGGTCTAGTTTTTGTTTAAATTTAGCAATTAACTAAAATTACTGTTTAAGTTAAGAGGTAAGTTAAGTTTCTTACAGTTTTAAACAGGGATACACAAGCTCTCAGAGTAGCTGTAGTTAGTTAATGAGGTAGCTAGCTTAAACTGGTTTCTGAGTCCTAGCAAAGCTGATTCTTCATTGTTTTCAGAGTATAGATCCAGGGGTCTCTAAGTGCTACTTGTCTGCACTGAGAGTGAAGAAGGGAGTTTGGTAAGTGAGGGAGTTCAGGGAGGAGGGGAACTATGAACTAATTAAGAAAAATCAATTTAATTTAATTGAGAGAGAGAGCAAGCAGGACCAGCGAGCAGTGTAAAAGAGCAGTGGTGGGAAGGAGAGAGAGAGAGCGAGTGGGACCAGCGAGCAGTGTAAAAGAGCAGTGGTGGGAAGGAGAGAGAGAGAGAGTGGGACCAGCGAGCAGTGTAAAAGAGCAGTGGTGGGAAGGAGAGAGAGAGAGAGAGAGAGAGAGCAGTAAAGTGATGGAAGGTGTCATCAACAGTGCCATCAAGCGGCACTTGCTTAGCAATAACCTGCTCAGTGACGCTCAGTTTGGGTTTCGCCAGGGCCACTCAGCTCCTGACCTCATTACAGCCTTGGTTCAAACATGGACAAAAGAGCTGAACTCAAGAGGTGAGGTGAGAGTGACTGCCCTTGACATCAAGGCAGCATTTGACCAAGTATGGCATCAAAGAGCCCGAGAAAAACTGAGGCCAATGGGAATCAGGGGGAAAACCCTCCGCTGGCTGGACTCATACCTAGCACAAAGGAAGATGGTTGTGGTTGTTGGAGGTCAATCATCTGAGCTCCAGGAGATCACTGCAGGAGTTCCTTAGGGTAGTGTCCTGGGCCCAACCATCTTCAGCTGCTTCATCAATAACCTTCCTTCAATCATAAGGTCAGAAGTGGGGATGTTCGCTGATGATTGCACAATGTTCAGCACCATTCGTGACTCCTCAGATACTGAAGCAGTCCGTGTAGAAATGCAGCAAGACCTGGACAATATCCAGGCTTGGGCTGATAAGTGGCAAGTAACATTCGCGCCACACAAGTGCCAGGCAATGACCATCTCCAACAAGAGAGAATCTAACCATCTCCCCTTGACATTCAACGGCATTTCCATCACTGAATCCCCCACTATCAACATCCTAGGGGCTACCATTGACCAGAAACTGAACTGGAGTAGCCATATAAATAAATTGGCTACAACAGCAGGTCAGAGGCTGGGAATCCTGAGGCGAGTAACTCACCTCCTGACTCCCCAAAGCCTGTCCACCATCTACAAGGCACAAGTCAGGAGTGTGATGGAATACTCTCCACTTGCCTGGATGGGTGCAGCTCCAACAACACTCAAGAAGCTCGACACCATCCAGGACAAAGCAGCCCATTTGATTGGCACCCCATCTACAAACATTCATTCCCTCCACCACCAACGCACAGTGGCAGCAGTGTGTACCATCTACAAGATGCACTGCAACAACGCACCAAGGCTCCTGAGACAGCACCTTCCAAACCCACGACCTCTACCAACTAGAAGGATAAGGGCAGCAAATGCAAGGGAACACCACCACCTGCAAGTTCCCCTCCAAGTCACACACCATCCTGACTTGGAACTATATCGCCGTTCCTTCACTGTTGCTGGGTCAAAATCCTGGAACTCCCTTCCTAACAGCACTGTGGGTGTACCTACCCCAAATGGACTGCAGCAGTTCAAGAAGGCAGCTCACCACCACCTTCTCAAGGGCAATTAGGGATGGGTAATAAATGCTGGCCTTGCCAGCGATGCCCACATCCCTGAATGAATAAAAAAAAACCCAGTGAGCGGTGTAAAAGTGTGGCGGCGGGAAGGAGAGAGAGAGAGAGTGGGACCAGCGAGCAGTGTAAAGAGCTAACCAGTCTTGGCCACCAGAGCGGACCGACCTCATCCTGAGGAAAAAAAAATCAAAGTAAATGTGTGGCTCAAAGATTGGTGTGGGAGAAATGGGTTTTGATTCCTGGACATTGACACCAATACTGGGGAAAGTGGAAGCTGTACTATTGGGACGGTATAAACCTGAACCGTGCTGGGTCCAGTGTTGTGGCAAGTTGTAAAGCTAGGGCAGTGGAGAGAGCTTTAAACTAAATAGTGGGGGCAAGGGATCAAGTGAGGGAAGATGTGATAATTTAAAGAGAGAAGAGTAGGCAAAAAAGCATGATAGCAATGAGGATAATGATAATTTGAGTGTGACAGGAAGGGACAGTGCGTACAAACTCAAGATTGAGCCAGCAGATAAGACCAGAGGTTGTGGATGAACCGAGTGGGGGAGGGTTCAGGAGAGGCGATGTTTAGAAATCCAAACAGAAAGGCCAAGGCATCAGAACAGTCCAGCATTTTAGGTAAAGACAAGCAGAATGGGACAGGAAGGGACAGAGAGTTTAACAGAAATTGGACATCAGCAAATAAGGTCATTGAAGGGAATAGAAGTAAAAAAAACAAATTAAAGATTCTATATCTAAATGCACGAAGCATCTGCAATAAGATAGATGAATTAGTGGCACAAATAGAGGTACATGATTTAGATCTAATCGCATCACAGAGACACAAGGCTGAAATTTTCCAGCTTGTCACTAATCTCGGCAGCGAGCTTCAAAAGTGGCGCGGTGCACGCGTGAGAAGTGCTTCGCGGAGCCGGTGTGCTATTTGGCGCAGCGGCTCACTTACATGGCCGGGGTGGTCGGCCCGGCTCCTAATGACATGGAGGGGGCGGGCGCTCCGTCTCCGGCAATGGCGTTCGGTGCCACTGCGTAGGCGCTGGCGCAATTTTTAAAGGGCTTCTAGCCCTTCAGTTCAAATCAATCTTTTAAAGTAACAGGACCTGAAAAATTAAAATGAAAAAATTATTAAAAGCTTCAATCCCTTCTCCCATTCCCCAATGAGTAAATAGTTTATTAGTTGCCCTCTCCCCCCCAAAAAAACTGACATTACGATCCTGACCTCCCCCCCCACCCCCACAAAGTTTATTAACTCTGACCTTTACCCCTTCCCACCACCCTCTAGACCAAAGTTGTGCAACATACGGTCTGCCAGGATCCGGCCCACCAAACGATTCCATACGGACCGCGGATGTAAACTGTTCCCGGGGCCGTTCCTCATCCTCACGGTGACTAGAGATTTACCTTCCAGGAGTGGAGCGGAGAGGAGCGGACTTGTGAGGAAAACACCAAGAGCAGAGCTGATAAATTGAGTCCGAGGATCGAGGCCCAGTCACTTACCTTCTGGGAGCGGAGCGGAGAGCAGTTCAAATGCGCGGGAGTTTGAAAACAAAGTGAGCAGTGACATCACAGGAAAACGACATGGTGATTGGTTGGTGAGTAACTGCTGTTAGGGAATAACTCTAAATAGCTGGGTAAGTAACTAAGAGTAAAGGGAGAGGTCTACAGTTTTTTTAATATAGTAGGTAGTGATTTTTTTCGGGAATCAAGGTCCCTAGTGTAAATAATCTACTTGTTGGATAATTTAAAGGGATAAATTAAGGGTAAGTCATGGCAGGGCAGCTTGGTAGTGTGGAGTGCTCCTCCTGTGCAATGTGGGAAGTCAGGATCACTTCCAGTGTCCAAGGTGAACACATGTGCAGGAAGTCTCTCCAGTTGCAGCTACTCAAAATCCAGGTTTCGGATCTGGAGTGATGGCTGGAGACTCTGTGGAGCATCCGTGAGGCTGAGATCATCGTGGATAGCACGTACAGGGAGGTGGTCACACCGCAGGTAAAGACTGCTCAGGCAGAAAGGGAATTGGTGACTGCCAGGCAGAGTAGAAGAACTAGGTAGGTAGTGCAGGATACTGTTAGGAGTGATAGCATCTCAGGGGAATGCAGCAAGAGCCAAGTCGGTGGCACCACGGGTGGCTCAGCTGCAGGCAGAGAAGGGGAGGAAAAGGACTGGCAGAGCTATAGTGATAGGGGATTCTATCGTAAGGGGTACAGATAGGCATTTCTGTGGCCACAAACGTGACTCCAGGATGGTATGTTGCCTCCCTGGTGCTAGGGTCAAGGATGTCACGGAGCGGTTGCAGGACATTCTGAAGGGGGAGGGTGAACAGTCAGAGGTCGTGGTACACATTGGTACCAACGACATAGGTAGAAAGAGGGATGAGATTCTGCAACAGGAATTTAGGGAGTTAGGTAGCAGATTAAAAAGCAGGACCTCAAAGGTTGTAATCTCTGGATTACTCCCGGTGCCACGTGCTAGTGAGCTTAGAAATAGGAGGATAGAGCAGATGAATGCGTGGCTGAGGAGATGGTCCAGGAGGGAGGGCTTTAGTTTCCTGGATCACTGGATCTGTTCTGGCGAAGGTGGGACCTGTACAAGCTGGACGGGCTGCACCTGAACCGGACGGGGACCAACATCCTTGCAGGGAGGTTTGCTAGTGCTGTTGTTGGGGTGGGGGGTGGGGGGGTTTAAACTAATTTGGCAGGGAGATGGGATACAGAGTGGAGGTACAGTAGGGGGTGATGCACAGTCAAATATAAAAGAGAAACTGAGTCAGTCTGGAAGGCAGAGCAAATATCGACCTGTTAAGGCACAAGTGAAAAATGCAAGGCTGGATTGCACCTATTTTAATGCAAGGAGTCTTACTAATAAGGCAGATGAATTGAGGGTGTTGATTAACACATGGGATTATGATATTATTGCTATCACAGAGATATGGTTGAGGGACGGGCAGGACAGGCGGCTCAATATTCCAGGGTATAGAATCTTCAGATGTGACAGGGCGGGGTGTAAAAGAGGAGGTGGTATTGCACTGTTGATCAAGGAGTCAATTACTGCAGTAAGGAGGGATGATATCTTAGAAGGTTCCTCAAATGAGGCCATTTGGTTAGAACTTATAAACAAAAAGGGGGCAATCACTTGACTACAGTCCTCCAAATAGTGAGGGAGAGATAGAGGAGCAGATATGTAGGTAAATCTCAGCGAAGTGTAAAAATAATAGGGGAATAATAGTAGGGGATTTCAACTTCCCCAACATGAATTTGGATAGTAATATAAAAGCAAAATACTGCAGATGCTGGAAATCTGAAATAAAAACAAGAAATGCTGGAACCACTCAGCAGGTCTGGCAGAATCCGTGGAAAGAGAAGCAGAGTTAACGTCTTGGGTCAGTGACCCTTCTTCGGAACTAGCAAAAAAATGAATTGGGATAGTCTTAGTGCAAAAGGCTTAAAGGGGGCGGAATTCTTAAAATGCATACAGGAGAGCTTTTTGAGCCAGCATGTAGAAAGTCCTACAAGAGAAGGGGCAGTATTGGACCTAATCCTGGGGAATGAAGCCGGAAAAGTGGGAGAACTGTCAGTGGGGGAGCATTTCGGGGATAGTAACCATAAGGTAGTTATGGAAAAGGACAAAGATGGACCAGAAATAAAGATACTGAATTGGGGGAAGGCCGATTTCAATTTGATAAAACAGAATCTGGCCAAAGTGGACTGGGAGCAGCTACTTGCAGGAAAGTCTACATCAGACCAGTGAGAGTCATTCAAAGAGGAAATAGTGAGAGTTCAGAGCCAACATGTTCCCGTTAAAGTGAAGGGCAGGACCAACAAGTCCAGGGAACCCTGGATGTCAAGGGATATAGAGGATGGAATCAGGAAAAAAAAGGAGGCTGATGGCAGATTCAGAGCACTGAAAACAGCGGAGGCCCTAGAGGAGTATAGAAAGTGTAGGGGGGGGGTACTTAAAAAAGTAATTAGGAGAGCGAAGAGGGGACATGAAAAAACACTGGCGGGCAAGATAAAGGAAAATCCTAAGGCGTTTTCTAAGTATATTAAGGGCAAGAGGATAACCAGGGAAAGAGTAGGGCCCATTCGGGACCAAAGTGGCAATCTGTGCGTGGAGCTGGAGGACATGGGTGAGGTTTTAAATGATTACTTTTCATCTGTGTTCACTATGGAGAAGGACGATGTAGGTGTCGAGATCAGGGAGGGGGATTGTGATATACTTGAACATATTAGCATTGAAAGGGAGGAAGTATTAGCTGTTTTAGCGGGCGTAAAAGTGGATGAACCCCCAGGCCCAGACGAGATGTATCCCAGGCTGTTATGTGAGGCAAGGGAGGAGATAGCAGGGGCTCTGACACAAATTTTCAAATCCTCTCTGACCACAGGAGAGGTACCAGAGGATTGGAGGACAGCGAATGTGGTACCATTATTCAAGAAGGGTAGCAGGGATAAATTAGGTAATTACAGGCCAGTGAGTCTAACATTAGTGGTAGGGAAACTATTGGAAAAAATTCTGAATTTTTAAAATTAGAATTAGAACATTACAGCGCAGTACAGGCCCTTCGGCCCGCGATGTTGTGCCGACCTGTGAAACCATCTGACCGACACTATTCCATTTTCATCCATATGTCTATCCAATGACCACTTAAATGCCCTTAAAGTTGGCGAGTCGACTAATGCTGCAGGCAGGGCGTTCCACACCCCTACTACTCTCTGAGTAAAGAAACTACCTCTGACATCTGTCCTATATCTATCACCCCTCAACTTAAAGCTATGTCCCCTCATGTTTGCCATCACATCCGAGGAAAATGACTCTCACTATCCACCCTATCTAACCCTCTGATTATCTTATATGTCTCTATTAAGTCACCTCTCCTCCTCCTTCTCTCCAACGAAAACAACCTCAAGTCCCTCAGCCTTTCCTCGTAAGACCTTCCCTCCATACCAGGCAACATCCTAGTAAATCTTCTCTGCACCCTTTCCAAAGCTTCCACATCCTTCCTATAATGCGGTGACCAGAACTGCACGCAATACTCCAGGTGCGGTCTCACCAGAGTTTTGTACAGCTGCAGCATGACCTCGTGGCTCCGAAACTCGATCCCCCTACTAATAAAAGCTTACACACCATATGCCTTCTTAACAGCCCTATTAACCTGGGTAGCAACCTTCAGGGATTTATGTACCTGGACACCAAGATCTCTCTGTTCATCTACACTACCAAGAATCTTCCCATTAGCCCAGTACTCTGCATTCCTGTTACTCCTTCCAAAGTGAATCACCTCACACTTTTCCGCATTAAACTCCATTTGCCATCTCTCAGCCCAGCTCTGCAGCCTATCTGTGTCCCTCTGTGCCCTACAACATCCTTCGGCACTATCCACAACTCCACCGACCTTCGTGTCATCTGCAAATTTATGAACCCACCCTTCTACACCCTCTTCCAGGTCATTTATAAAAATGACAAACAGCAATGGCCCCAAAACAGATCCTTGCGGTACACCACTAGTAACTAAACTCCAGGATGAACATTTGCCATCAACCACCACCCTCTGTCTTCTTTCAGCTAGCCAATTTCTGATCCAAAGCTCTCAATCACCTTCAACCCCATACTTCCATATTTTCTGCAATAGCCTACCGTGGGGAACCCTTCACAAAACCATGCTGACTATCGCTAATGAACTTATTCTTTTCTAGATGATTATAAATCCTGTCTCTTATAACCTTTTGCAACATTTTACCCACAACCGAAGTAAGGCTCACAGGTCTATAATTACCAAGGCTGTCTCTACTCCCTTTCTTGAACAAGGGGACAACATTTGCTATCCTCCAGTCTTCTGGCACTATTCCTGTCGACAATGACAACATAAAGATCAAGGACAAAGGCTCTACAATCTCCTCCCTAGCTTCCCAGAGAATCCTAGGATAAATCCCATCTGGCCCAGGGGACTTATCTATTTTCACACTTTCCAAAATTGCTAACACCTCCTCCTTGTGAACCTCAATCCCATCTAGCCTAGTAGCCTGAATCTCAGTATTCTCCTCGACAACATTTTCTTTCTCTACTGTAAATACTGACGCAAAATATTCATTTAACGCTTCCCCTATCTCCTCTGATTCCACACACAACTTCCCACTACTATCCTTGATTGGCCCTAATCTAACTCTCGTCATTCTTTTATTCCTGATATACCTATAGAAAACCTTAGGGTTTTCCCTGATCCTATCCGCCAATGACTTCTCGTGTCCTCTCCTTGCTCTTCTTAGCTCTCCCTTTAGATCCTTCCTGGCTAGCTTGTAACTCTCAAGCGCTCTAACTGAGCCTTCACGTCTCATCCTAACATAAGCCTTCTTCTTCCTCTTGACAAGCGCTTCAACTTCTTTAGTAAACCACGGCTCCCTCGCTCGACAACTTCCTCCCTGCCTCACAGATACATACTTATCAAGGTCACGCATTAGCTGCTCCTTGAATAAGCTCCACATTTCGATTGTTCCCATCCCCTGCAGTTTCCTTCCCCATCCTACGCATCCTAAATCTTGCCTAATCGCATCATAATTTCCTTTCCCCCAGCTATAATTCTTGCCCTGCGGTATATACCTGTCCCTGCCCATCGCTAAGGTAAACCTAACCGAATTGTGATCACTATCACCAAAGTGCTCACCTACATCTAAATCTAACACCTGGCCGGGTTCATTACCCAGTACCAAATCCAATGTGGCATCGCCCCTGGTTGGCCTGTCTACCTACTGTGTCAGAAAACCCTCCTGCACACACTGGACAAAAACTGACCCATCTAAAGTACTCGAACTATAGTATTTCCAGTCAATATTTGGAAAGTTAAAGTCCCCCATAACAACTACCCTGTTACTCTCGCCCCTGTCGAGAATCATCTTCGCTATCCTTTCCTCTACATCTCTGGAACTATTCGGAGGTCTATAAAAGACTCCCAACAGGGTGACCTCTCCTCTCCTGTTTCTAACCTCGGCCCATACTACCTCAGTAGACGAGTCCTCAAACGTCCTTTCTGTCGCTGTAATACTCTCCTTGATTAACAATGCCACACCCCCCCCTCTTTTACCATCTTCTCTGTTCTTACTGAAACATCTAAATCCCGGAACCTGCAACATCCATTCCTGCCCCTGCTCTACCCATGTCTCCGAAATGGCCACAACATCAGGATCCCAGGTACCAACCCATGCTGCAAGCTCACCCACCTTATTCCGGATGCTCCTGGCGTTGAAGTAGACACACTTTAAACCAGGTTCTTGCTTGCCAGTGCCCTCTTGCGTCCTTGTAACCTTATCCCTGACCTCACTACTCTCAACATCCTGTACACTGGCACTACAATTTAGGTTCCCATTCCCCTGCTGAATTAGTTTAAACCACCCCGAAGAGTACTAGCAAATCTCCCCCCCAGGATATTGGTACTCCTCTGGTTCAGGTGAAGACCATCCTGTTTGTAGAGGTCCCACCTACCCCAGAAAGAGCCCCAATTATCCAGAAAACCAAAACCCTCCCTCCTGCACCATCCCTGCAGCCATGTGTTCAACTCCTCTCTCTCCCTATTCCTCACTTCGCTATCACGTGGCATGGGCAACAACCCAGAGATAACAACTCTGTTTGTTCTCGCTCTAAGCTTCCACCCTAGCTCCCTGAATTTCTGTCTTAAATCCCCATCTCTCTTCCTACCTATGTCGTTGGTGCCTATGTGGACCACGACTTGGGGCTGCTCCCCCTCCCCCTTAAGGATCCCAAAAACACGATCCGAGACATCACGAACCCTGGCACCAGGGAGGCAACACACCAACCGTGAGTCTCTCTCGTTCCCACAGAACCTCCTATCTGTTCCCCTAACTATGGAGTCCCCAATGACTAATGCTCTGCTCCTCTTCCCCCTTCCCTTCTGAGCAACAGGGACAGACTCTGTGCCAGATACCTGTACCCCATTGCTTACCCCTGGTAAGTCATCCCCATCAATAGTATCCAAAACGGTATACCTGTTGTTGAGGGAAACGGCCACAGGGGATCCCTGCACTGCCTGCTGGTTCCCTCTCCTTCCCCTGACGGTAACCCACCTACCTACTTCTTTTACCTGAGGTGTGACTACCTCCCCATAACTCCTCTCAATAACCCCCTCCGCCTCCCGAATGATCCGAAGTTCATCCAGCTCCAGCTCCAGTTCCCGAACGCGGTTCTCGAGGAGCTGGAGTTGGGTGCACTTCCCGCAGATGCAGTCAGCAGGGACACTCTTGGCGACCCTTACCTCCCACATTCTGCAGGAGGAACATACAACTGCCTTAACTTCCATTCCCTCTATTCTAAATTCCCAACAAATCTAACTGAAATTGACTTCCCAGCTGTAAGTTCGCTCCGCACCTCTGCTACTGTCAAAGCTGCTGCCACTAAAACTGAGGGACAGGATTAATCTCCACTTGGAGGGTCAGGGATTAATCAGGGATAGTCAGCATGGCTTTGTCAGGGGGAGATCATGTCTAACTATCTTGATTGAATTTTTCGAGGCGGTGACTAGATGTGTAGATGAGGGTAAAGCAGTTGATGTAGTCTACATGGACTTCAGTAAGGCTTTTGATAAGGTCCCACATGGGAGGTTGGTCAAGATTGTAAGATCCCATGGGATCCAGGGCAATTTGGCAAATTGGATCCAAAACTGGCTTAGTGGCAGGAAGCAGAGGGTGATGGTCGTGGGTTGTTTTTGCGAGTGGAAGCCTGTGACCAGTGATGTACCACAGGGATCGGTGCTGGGACCCTTGCTGTTGGTAGTGTACATTAATGATTTAGACGTGAATATAGGAGGTATGATCAGTAAGTTCGCAGATGACACGAAAATTGGTGATGTCGTAGATAGTGAGGAGGAAAGCCTTAGATGACAGGACGATATGGATGGGCTGGTAAGATGGGCAGAGCAGTGGCAAATGGAATTTAATCCTGAGAAGCGTGAGGTGATGCATTTTGAGAGGACTAACAAGGCAAGGGAATATACAATGGATGGTAGGACCCTAGGAAGTACAGAAGGTCAGAGGGACCTTGGTGTACTTGTCCATAGATCACTGAAGGCAGCAGCACAGGTAGATAAGGTGGTTAGGAAGGCATATGGAATACTTGCCTTTATCAGCCGAGGTATAGAATATAAGAGCAGGTAGGTTGTGATGGAGCTGTATAAAATGCTAGTTAGGCCACAGCTGGAGTACTGTGTACAGTTCAGGGCACCACACTATAGGAAGGATGTGATTGCACTGGAGAGGGTGCAGAGGAGATTCACCAGGATGTTGCCTGGGCTGGAGCATTTCAGCTATGAAGAGAGACTGAGAATGCTAGGGTTGTTTTCCTTAGAGCAGAGAAGGCTGAGGGGGGACCTGATTGAGGTATACAAAATTATGAGGGGCATTGATAGGATAGATAGGAAGAAACTTTTTCCCTTAGCGGAGAGGTCAATAACCAGGGTCCATAGATTTAAGGTAAGGGGCAAGAGGTTTAGAGGAGATTTGAGGAAAATCTTTTCACTCAGAGGGTGGTTGGAATCTGGAACACACTGCCTGAAGGGGTGGTAGAGGCAGGAACCCTCACAACATTTAAGAAGTATTTAGATGAGCACTTGAAATGCCACAGCATACAAGGCTGTGGGCCAAGTGCTGGAAAATGGGATTAGAATAGATAGGTGCTTGATGGCCGGCACAGACACGATGGGCCGAAGAGCCTGTTTCTGTGCTGTATAACTCTATGACTCTATATGTTCCATACCAGAAAGATACAGTAACCTAGGGGCTAAAAGGAGTGAGGAAATTAAGGAAATTATTATTAAGGAAATTCATATCAGCTGAGAAAAAGTATTGGAGAAACATAAGGGACTAAAACCTGACAAATCTCCAGGACCTGATGGCCTACATCCTAGGGTTCTAAAAAAGATAGCTGCAGAGATAGTGGATGCATTAGCTATGATTTCCTAAAATTCCTTAGATTTGGGAATTGTCCCATCAGATTGGAAATCGGGAAATGTTCCACCGCTTTTCAAGAAAGGAGGGAAAGAGAACACAGGGAAATACAGGCCAGTTACTCTAACATCAGTCATTGGGAAAATGCTGGAATCTATTGTTAAGGAAGTCTTAACAATGCACTTAGAAAAGCATAGTATTATTAGAACAAGTCAACATGGTTTCAAGAAAGGGAAATCCTGTTTGACAAATTTATTAGAATTTTTTGAGGATGTAACTAGTAGGGTAGATAAAAGGGAACCAGTAGATGTAGTATTCTGATGAAAGGTCACAGACCTGAAACATTAACTCTGCTTCTCTCTCCACAGATACTGCCTGACCTGCTGAGTATTTCCAGCACTTTCTGTTTTTATTCCAGTTTTCCAGCATTTGCAGTAGTTTGCTTTTATTATACTAGATGCAGTAAACCTGGATTTCCAAAAGGCATTCAATAATGTGCCACACGAAAGGTTAATTGGCAAGATAAGGGCTCATGGAGTTGGGGGTAATATATTAGCATGGATAGAGGATTGGCCAACAGACAGGAAGCAACGAGTGGGCATAAATGGGCATTTTCAAGTTGGCAGACTGTAAATAGTGGAGTGCCACGTGTATCAGTGCTGGGGCCTTAGCTATTTACAATTTATATTAATGACTTAGATGAAGAGACAGAGAGTAATGTATCTAAGTTTGCTGATGATACAAAGGTAGGTGGAAAGGTAAACTGTGAGGAGGACACAGAGAGGCTGCAAAGAGATATAGACAGGTTAAGTGAGTGGGCAACAAGATGGCAGATGGAGTATAATGTGGGGGGAAGTGTGAAGTTATGCACTTTGGTTATAAGAATAGAAAAGCAAAATATTTCTTAAATGGTGTGTGTAACTTGTAAGTGTTGATGTTAAAAGAGACTTGGGTGTGCTTGTACAAGGAATACAGAAAGTTAACATGCAGATACAACAATTAGGAAGGCAAAAGAAATGTTGGCCTTTATTGCAAGGGGATTGGAGTACGGGAATAAGGAAGTCTTGCTACAATTGTACAGGGTTTTGGTGAGACCACATCTGGAATACTGTGTGCAGTTTTGGTCTCCCCATTTAAGAAAGGATATACTTGCATTGGAGGTAATGCAGTGCAGGTTCACTAGATTGGTCCCTGGGATGAGGGGGTTGCCCGATGATGAGACACTAAGCAAATTAGGCCTGTATTCTCTGGCATTTAGAAGAATGAGAGGTGATCTTATTGAAACATATAAGCTTCTAAAGGGGCTGGAAAGGGTAGACACTGAGAGATTATTTCCAATAGTCAGAGAATCTAAAACACGGGAACACAGTCTCAGGATAAGGGGCTGATCATTCAGGACTGAGATGAGTAGAAATTACTTCACTCAAAGGGTTGTAACTCTGGAATTCTCTACCCCAGAGGGTTGTGGATGCTTCATTATTGAATACATTTAAGGCTGGGATAGACAGATTTTTGGTCTCGCAGGGAATCAAGGGATATGGCGAGCAGGCGGGAAAGTGGAATTGAAGCCCAAGATCAGCCATGATCGTACTGAATGGCGGAGCAGGCTCGATGGGCCATATTGTCTACTCCTACTCCTATTTCTTGTGTTCTTGTGAAATTGCAAATGTTATCTGGCCCTCAACAGCCATCTTATTGCAGCCTTTTTAATGTCCATTGTGGTTCATTTTTAAAAAAAGGAAAATTCAGCTCCAGAAGATTCTATGCTGAATACAGTCCCTGTTTAAAGTTATGAATAGGAGTTATGAATAAAATTCATAAACCCTCATTCAATTCTCTTTTAAATGAGTTATGAATAAGTTATGAATAACATTTCACAATGTCTCTCATTTTTCATCAATTTTCTTGATTTTCCAGCCTGCTTCCTTTTATCCAGAAATTCAACAAACCTTCTGGCTTTTCTGAGATGGTTAATTGTGAAACAATTTGACTCCCTTTGAAAACCTGCAGCCAACAGCTCCTGAAATGAATTTTAAATAAACAGCTCAAGAACCTGACAATAACTCTGGAAGATATTTGTTCCACTGATCATTGAGACAGGTCAGACTGAAATGAGATGTAGTGCTGTCCATGTTTTCATCCAAGGGTGAATTTATTGAATGCTGTGCCCTGCTGGATCTGTCTGTGAGTCCAGCTCACTGAGTTGTACCTTGGAAGATGCACTGCCGGTCAGTGTGAAGAGACTGTGTCAGGTATGTCAGTTGTGAAAAAATCTCAAGGGACAGGAAATCTGAAATGAAAACAGGAAATGCTGGAAACACTCATCAGGTAAACTAGCATCTGTGGAGATAGGAAAATATCACATTAACATTTCAAATCTGTGATAAAGGATCATTGCCCTGAAATATTAATTGAACCATTTCCCTGCAGTGTTTCCATCATTTTCTGTTTTTATCTAATTTAAGTGTAACAATAGGGCTATATTTTAACTCTGTGCATGCTGGTGGGTTTTGAATGGGTTAAAAGCCGTCCCATATTCATTCAGGCAGCAGGTGTGATGCTGATGTACTTATGACAGATGTCAGGTGGATAATACAACCAAAAACCAGGCGAATGTAGAAGGTTCAGAGGGGGATTGAAAAACAAGCAGAGAGTATCAGAAGAGACTGGCAGCTAACAAAAAAGGGAATCCAAAAGACTTTTATAGGCATACAAATAGTAAAAGGGGAGTGGGGCCGATTAGGGACCACAAAGGGGATTTATGCATAGAGGCATTGGGCAAGGCTGAGATATTAAATGAATACTTTTGTATCTGTCTTTACCAAGGAAGAAGATGCTGTGCAGGTCATGGTGAAAGAGGAGGTAATTCAGATTGAAGAGTTTAAAATTAATAAGGAGGAGGCATTGGATAGGCTGTCTGTACTTAAAGTTGATAAGGCACAGGACTGGGTGAGACACATCCAAGGATACTGACGGAAGTGAGAGTGGAAATTGTAGAGGCACTGGCCATAATTTTCCAATCTTCAAAGCGAAGAGAGGGAGGGTGAGAGGAGGTGAAGTTGGGGAGATGGGGCCGTGGGAAGGGGGAGAGAAGGGAGGAGAAGTGAATGAAGGAGGAGGTGTTGCAGGGGAGTGGAGGGGAGGGAGATCAAGGGGTGGGTGGGTGAGGGGAGGATGAGGGGAGTAGTAGGAGGGGAGGGTAGGATGAGGGGAGGTATAGAGAGGGGAGGTGGAGCAAGGGGATGGGAGGGTGGTGGAGGTGGAGAGAGGGATGGTGAGGAGGAGTGATGGGAGGGGAACAGAGGAACATAGGAGCAGGAGTAGGCCATTCAGCCCATCGAGCCTGCCCCACCATTCAAAAAGAACATGATCATCCACTTCAATGCCTTTTTCCCACACTATCCTCATATCCCCTTGTGTCATTTGTATTTCGAAATCTGTCAATCTCTGCTTTAAACATACTCAATGACTGAGCTTCCACAGCCCTCTGGGGTAGAGAATTCCAAAGATTCACAAGCCTCTGAGTAAAGAACTTTCTCCTCAACTCCGTCCTAAGTGGCTTCCCCCTTATTTTGAAATTGTGTCCCCTGGTTCTAGACACCCGACCAGGGGAAACATCTTAGCTGCATCTACCCTGTCTATCCCTTTAAGTATTTTGTAGGTTTCATTGAGATCATCTCTCATTCTTCGAAACTCTAGAGAATACAGGCCCAGGGAAGGAAGCGAGGGGAGGGTAAGTGGAATTTGGAAAAGGGTAGCAAGGAGTGAGTGGAGTGGGCAGAGGGTAGCATCAGTATAGCTGATCCCCGAGGTAATGCTTTGGCATTTTTCCTATTGTTACAAGGTTTTGTTTTTGTATTAAAAACTTAGAATGGTGCGTGTTTTAAAAACCTGAAAAAGGATTTTTCACTGGCATTGACACCTGCAAATAGCTGAAATTCTTGGGTGTTTTGAAAGGAAACTGACTTTGTATACAAGGACAGGAAAGCAGGCAATTTCAAGGAAACCAGCAAGGGGTTTGACCTCCTCAGAGCAATTCTTTGAATGACAAGGGAGACTCTATTTCTGGACATTTGACCTGTTCAGGAAGGTTTGCTTTCACTTTGGACCCTTTAAAAAACCAGTGAGTTGGACAAAGAGCAGGCATTTGGAATTTGGTTTTGACCTGCCTGGAGATCAGAGAGACTGACCCAGAAAAAGTGTTACCTCTCTCTGTAAAGGAATCCTGTACCTCTTGAGAAGAAAATCTGTATTTCAAAAGTGGCAGATTCCTATTGCCTCCTGTCTCTGAAGAATCTCTGCATCATGTGTGGTTCCTGTTGCCTCCTGTGTTTTAAGTAATCTGAAATCTGAAGAAATCCTCTACTGCTATCCTGCTGCTGTGCAACCTAAGAACACTTGTTGCTGCACCCCTGATGAAAGACCTATGTGAAGCCTGCTGCAGTCCAATTGTCTTGAATGCCTACCCATCACAGACTGTTCATCAACCTCGTTTGGAGAGACTTAAAGTGGCATCTGACTGTTTGACTCTGGGACACCTCACCAAACCAAAGAACTTCCTACCAGAACATGACACCCTACATTATTTTATTATTCCTTTCATTCCTATGAAATAGCTGTAAACCAAAAATCCATTTTCCCCTGGTTATCCTTTTTTTAAAATGTATATATGTATGCATGAGGACTAGAGAAATAGGAGCTTTTCACATATAAAGTTATCTCATTATTGGTTAAGACCTGTTTCGATAATAAATAATTAATTTTGTTGTTGCTTAAAGAAACCTGGTTGGTGTGCTTTATTCTGGGGGACAAAAAGAGTTTAATTGGCTATTCTTTGGTAGGTGGGAAAAATGTATTGATATGCTGTGACCTCTGGAGAAGTGGGACTGAATTAACAGTGCACTGCTCCTGTCTCAGTCGTAACATTATGTATTGGGAAATTGTGAGGAGGGGAGTGGATTGTCCAAATGCACACAAAATATCAATGCTCCAAACCAACATCTTGAGCTTGGAACTCGATCAAAACATAGACAAATCTGTGAAGGTGGCAGGATAAGTTGAGAAGGATGTTAAGAAAGCATACATGATCTGTGATTTCACTAATAGAGGCATAGAGTACAAAGCAAGGCAATTATGCTAAATCTCTATTAGTCACTGGTTTGGCCTCAGCAGGAGTATTGTGTTCAATTCTGGACATTACACTTAATGATTTGATTTTTGATTTAGAGATACAGCACTGAAACAGGCCCTTCGGCCCACCAAGTCTGTGCCAACCATTAACCACCCATTTATACTAATCCTACACTAATCCCATATTCCTACCACATCCTCACCTGTCCCTATATTCCCTTACCACCTGCCTATACGAGGAGCAATTTATAATGGCCAATTTACCTATCAACCTGCAAGTCTTTTTGGCTGTGGGAGGAAAACAGAGCACCCAGAGGAAACCCACGCAGACACAGGGAGAACTTGCAAACTCCACACAGGCAGTACCCAGAATTGAACCTGGGTCGCTGGAGCTGTGAGGCTGCGGTGCTAACCACTGCACCACTGTGCAAGGCCTTGGAGAGGGTGCGGAGGAGATTTACTAGAACAGTCCCAGGGATGAGGGACTTCAGTTATCAGGAAAAGAGTGGAGGAGCTGGGTTTCTTCTCCTTAGAGCTGGAAAGGTTAAGGAGAGGTGTTCAAAATCATGAAGGATTTTGACAAAGTAAATAAGGAGAAACTGTTTCAATAGCAGAAAGGTGGGTAACCAGAGGATACAGATTTAAGGTAATTGGCAACGGAAGCAGAGGGGATATGAGCGTTTTTTTTTACCCTGCAAGGTGTTGTGATCTGGAACACGATGCCTGAAAGGGCAGAGAAGCAGATTCAAAAGTAACTTTCAAAAAGAAATTGGATAAATACTGGAAGGGGAAAAATTTGCAGGGCTGTGGGGAAAGAGCAGGGAAGTGGGATTAAGAGAAAGACTTGCATTTCTACAGAGCCTTTCACAACCACATGCCGTTCCAAAGCGTTTACACCTAATAAAGTACAAGCTCAGCCATGATCTCACTAAATGGCAGAGTGGGCACAAAGGGCTGAATGGCCCACTCCTGCTCTTAATTCTTATGTTCTGAAAGTACTTTTGTAGTGTAGTCACTGTTGTGATGTAGGAAATGCTGCAGCCAATTTGTGCACTGCAAGCTCCCACAAACGGCAATGTGATAATGGTCATCTGTTGTAATGTTGTTGGTTGAGGGATAGATATTGGCCAGGAAACTGGGGAGAACTCCGCTGCTCTTCTTCATTGGCCAGGATACTGGGGAGAACTCCTCTGCTCTTTATCATTGGCCAGGATACTGGGGAGAACTCCC
Source organism: Heterodontus francisci (assembly GCF_036365525.1). Lineage (NCBI taxonomy): Eukaryota > Metazoa > Chordata > Chondrichthyes > Heterodontiformes > Heterodontidae > Heterodontus > Heterodontus francisci. The sequence continues at coordinate 78,558,958 of NC_090395.1, read as the reverse complement.
CTGCTCTTCTTCATTGGCCAGGATACTGGGGAAAACTCCTCTGCTCTTTATCATTGGCCAGGATACTGGGGAGAACTCCCCTGCTCTTCTTCATTGGCCAGGATACTGGGGAAAACTCTCCTGCTCTTCTTCATTGGCCAGGATGCTGGGGAAAACTCCCCTGCTCTTCTTCATTGGCCAGGATACTGGGGAAAACTCCCCTGCTCTTCTTCATTGGCCAGGATACTGGGGAGAACTCCTCTGCTCTTTATCATTGGCCAGGATACTGGGGAGAACTCCCCTGCTCTTCTTCATTGGCCAGGATACTGGGGAAAACTCCTCTGCTCTTTATCATTGGCCAGGATACTGGGGAGAACTCCCCTGCTCTTCTTCATTGGCCAGGATACTGGGGAAACCTCTACTGCTCTTCTTCATTGGCCAGGATGCTGGGGAAAACTCCCCTGCTCTTCTTCATTGGCCAGGATGCTGGGGAGAACTCCTCTGCTCTTTATAATTGGCCAGGATACTGGGGAAAACTCTCCTGCTCTTCTTCATTGGCCAGGATACTGGGGAAAACTCTCCTGCTCTTCTTCATTGGCCAGGATGCTGGGGAAAACTCCCCTGCTCTTCTTCATTGGCCAGGATGCTGGGGAAAACTCTCCTGCTCTTCTTCATTGGCCAGGATGCTGGGGAAAACTCCCCTGCTCTTCTTCATTGGCCAGGATACTGGGGAAAACTCTCCTGCTCTTCTTCATTGGCCAGGATACTGGGGAAAACTCTCCTGCTCTTCTTCATTGGCCAGGATGCTGGGGAAAACTCCCCTGCTCTTCTTCATTGGCCAGGATACTGGGGAAAACTCTCCTGCTCTTCTTCATTGGCCAGGATGCTGGGGAGAACTCCTCTGCTCTTTATCATTGGCCAGGATACTGGGGAAAACTCTCCTGCTCTTCTTCATTGGACAGGATGCTGGGGAAAACTCCCCTGCTCTTCTTCATTGGCCAGGATACTGGGGAGAACTCCTCTGCTATTCTTTGTTGGCCAGAACACTGGGGAGAACTCCTCTGCTCTTCTTGGTTGGCCAGAACACTGGAGAGAATTCCTCTGCTCATCTTCATTGGCCAGGAAACTGGGGACAACTCCCCTGCTCTTCATTGGCCAGGATACTCTGGAGAACTCCCTTGCTCTTTTTCATTGGCCAGGATGCTGCTGAGAACTCCCCTGCTCTTCTTCATTGGCCAGGATGCTGCGGAGAACTCCTCTGCTCTTCTTCATTGGCCACGATACTGGGGAGAACTCCTCTGCTATTCTTGGTTGGCCAGAACACTGGAGAGAATTCCTCTGCTCATCTTCATTGGCCAGGAAACTGGGGACAACTCCCCTGCTCTTCATTGGCCAGGATACTGGGGAGAACTCCCTTGCTCTTTTTCATTGGCCAGGATGCTGCTGAGAACTCCCCTGCTCTTCTTCATTGGCCAGGATGCTGCGGAGAACTCCTCTGCTCTTCTTCATTGGCCACGATACTGGGGAGAACTCCTCTGCTATTCTTCGTTGGCCAGAACACTGGGGAGAACTCCTCTGCTCTTCTTCGTTGGCCAGAACACTGGAGAGAACTCCCCTGCTCTATTTCCTTGGCCAGGATTTTGGGGAGAACCCCCTGCTCTTCCTCATTGACCAGAACACTGGAGAGAACTCCTCGGCTCTTCTTCATTGGCCCGGACACTGGGGAGAACTCCCCTGCTCTTCTTCATTGGGCAGGATACTGGGGAGAACTCCCCTGCTCTTGTGCATTGGCCAAGAGACTGGGGAGAACTCATTTGTTCTTCTTCTTTGGCCAGGACACTGGGGAGTACTCCCTGCTCTTCATCATTTGCCTGGACACTGGGGAGAACTCCTCTGCTCTTATTTATTGGCCAGATTACTGGGGAGAACTCCCATGCTCTTCTTCATTGTGTTGGATACTGGGGAGAGCTCTCTGCTCTTCTTCATTGGCCAGAGTACTGGGGAGAAATCCCCTGCTCTTTGTCCTTGACCAGGATACTGGGGAGAAGTCCCTGCTCTTCTTCATTGGCCAGGATACTGGGGTAAACACCTTTGCTCTTCTTCATTGGCCAGGCTCTGGGGAGAACTCCCCTGCTCTATTTCATTGGCCCAGATTCTGGGGAGAACTCCCTGCTCTTCTTCATTGGTCAAGACACTGGGGAGAACTCCCCTGCTCTTCCTCCTTGACCAGGACACTGGGGAGAACTCATTTGTTCTTCTTCATTGGCCAGGATACTACTGAGAACTCCTCTGCTCTTCTTCATTGGCCAGGAAACTGGGGAGAACTCCCCTGCTCTTGTTCATTGGCCAGGATGCTGCGGAGAACTCCTCTGCTCTTCTTCATTGGCCACGATACTGGGGAGAACTCCTCTGCTATTCTTCGTTGGCCAGAACACTGGGGAGAACTCCTCTGCTCTTCTTCGTTGGCCAGAACACTGGAGAGAACTCCTCTGCTCTTCTTCGTCGGCCAGAACACTGGGGAGAACTCCTCTGCTCATCTTCATTGGCCAGGAAACTGGGGACAACTCCCCTGCTCTTCATTGGCCAGGATACTGGGGAGAACTCCCTTGCTCTTCTTCATTGGCCAGGATGCTGCTGAGAACTCCCCTGCTCTTCTTCATTGGCCAGGATGCTGCGGAGAACTCCTCTGCTCTTCTTCATTGGCCACGATACTGGGGAGAACTCCTCTGCTATTCTTCGTTGGCCAGAACACTGGGGAGAACTCCTCTGCTCTTCTTCGTTGGCCAGAACACTGGAGAGAACTCCCCTGCTCTATTTCCTTGACCAGGATTTTGGGGAGAACCCCCTGCTCTTCTTCATTGACCAGAACACTGGAGAGAACACCTCTGCTCTTCTTCGTTGGCCAGTATACTGGGGAGAACTCCTCTGCTCTTCTTCATTGGCCAGGAAACTGGGGAGAAATCCCTTGCTCTTCTTCATTGGCCAGCATGCTGCTGAGAACTCCCCTGCTCTTCTTCATTGTCCAGGACACTGTTGAGAACTCCCCTGCTCTTCTTCATTGGCCAGGATACTGGGGAGAGCTCCCCTGCTCTTCTTCATTGGCCAGGATACTGGGGACAACTCCTCGGCTCTTCTTCATTGGGCAGGATACTGGGGAGAACTCCCCTGCTCTTGTGCATTGGCCAGGAGACTGGGGAGAACTCATTTGTTCTTCTTCTTTGGCCAGGACACTGGGGAGAACTCCCTACTCTTCATCATTTGCCTGGACACTGGGGAGAACTCCTCTGCTCTTATTTATTGGCCAGATTACTGGGGAGAACTCCCATGCTCTTCTTCATTGTGTTGGATACTGGGGAGAGCTCTCCTGCTCTTCTTCATTGGCCAGAGTACTGGGGAGAACTCCCCTGCTCTTTGTCCTTGACCAGGATACTGGGGAGAACTCCCTGCTCTTCTTCATTGGCCAGGATACTGGGGTAAACACCTCTGCTCTTCTTCATTGGCCAGGCTCTGGGGAGAGCTCCCCTGCTCTATTTCATTGGCTCGGATTCTGGGGAGAACTCCCTGCTCTTCTTCATTGGTCAAGACACTGGGGAGAACTCCCCTGCCCTTCCTCCTTCACCTGGACACTGGGGAGAAATCCCATGCTCTTCTCCATTGGCCAGGATACTACTGAGAACTCCTCTGCTCTTCTTCATTGGCCAGGAAACTGGGGAGAACTCCTCTGCTCTTCTTCATTGGCCAGAAGACTGGGGAGAACTCCTCTGCTCTTCTTCGTTGGCCAGAACACTGGAGAGAACTCCTCTGCTCTTCTTCGTTGGCCAGAAGACTGGGGAGAACTCATTTGTTCTTCTTCATTGGCCAGGATACTACTGAGAACTCCTCTGCTCTTCTTCATTGGCCAGGAAACTGGGGAGAACTCCCCTGCTCTTGTTCATTGGCCAGGATGCTGCGGAGAACTCCTCTGCTCTTCTTCATTGGCCACGATACTGGGGAGAACTCCTCTGCTATTCTTCGTTGGCCAGAACACTGGGGAGAACTCCTCTGCTCTTCCTCGTTGGCCAGAACACTGGAGAGAACTCCTCTGCTCTTCTTCGTCGGCAAGAACACTGGGGAGAACTCCTCTGCTCTTCTTCATTGGCCAGGAAACTGGGGAGAACTCCCCTGCTCTTGTTCATTGGCCAGGATGCTGCGGAGAACTCCTCTGCTCTTCTTCATTGGCCACGATACTGGGGAGAACTCCTCTGCTATTCTTCGTTGGCCAGAACACTGGGGAGAACTCCTCTGCTCTTCTTCGTTGGCCAGAACACTGGAGAGAACTCCCCTGCTCTATTTCCTTGGCCAGGATTTTGTGGAGAACCCCCTGCTCTTCCTCATTGACCAGAACACTGGAGAGAACTCCTCTGCTCTTCTTCGTTGGCCACGATACTGGGGAGAACTCCTCTGCTCTTCTTCATTGGCCAGGAAACTGGGGAGAAATCCCTTGCTCTTCTTCATTGGCCAGCATGCTGCTGAGAACTCCCCTGCTCTTCTTCATTGTCCAGGACACTGTTGAGAACTCCCCTGCTCTTCTTCATTGGCCAGGATACTGGGGAGAGCTCCCCTGCTCTTCTTCATTGGCCAGGATACTGGGGACAACTCCTCGGCTCTTCTTCATTGGCCAGGACACTGGGGAGAACTCCCCTGCTCTTCTTTATTGGGCAGGATACTGGGGAGAACTCCCCTGCTCTTGTGCATTGGCCAGGAGACTGGGGAGAACTCATTTGTTCTTCTTCTTTGGCCAGGACACTGGGCAGAACTCCCTGCTCTTCATCATTTGCCTGGACACTGGGGAGAACTCCTCTGCTCTTATTTATTGGCCAGATTACTGGGGAGAACTCCCATGCTCTTCTTCATTGTGTTGGATACTGGGGAGAGCTCTCCTGCTCTTCTTCATTGGCCAGAGTACTGGGGAGAACTCCCCTGCACTTTGTCCTTGACCAGGATACTGGGGTAAACACCTCTGCTCTTCTTCATTGGCCAGGCTCTGGGGAGAACTCCCCTGCTCTATTTCATTGGCCAGGCTCTGGGGAGAACTCGCCTGCTCTATTTCATTGGCCCGGATTCTGGGGAGAACTCCCTGCTCTTCTTCATTGGTCAAGACACTGGGGAGAACTCCCCTGCTCTTCCTCCTTGACCAGGACACTGGGGAGAACTCATTTGTTCTTCTTCATTGGCCAGGATACTACTGAGAACTCCTCTGCTCTTCTTCATTGGCCAGGAAACTGGGGAGAACTCCCCTGCTCTTGTTCATTGGCCAGGATGCTGCGGAGAACTCCTCTGCTCTTCTTCATTGGCCACGATACTGGGGAGAACTCCTCTGCTATTCTTCGTTGGCCAGAACACTGGGGAGAACTCCTCTGCTCTTCCTCGTTGACCAGAACACTGGAGAGAACTCCTCTGCTCTTCTTCGTCGGCCAGAACACTGGGGAGAACTCCTCTGCTCATCTTCATTGGCCAGGAAACTGGGGACAACTCCCCTGCTCTTCATTGGCCAGGATACTGGGGAGAACTCCCTTGCTCTTCTTCATTGGCCAGGATGCTGCTGAGAACTCCCCTGCTCTTCTTCATTGGCCAGGAAGCTGCTGAGAACTCCCCTGCTCTTCTTCATTGGACAAAACACTGTTGAGAACTCCCCTGCTCTTCTTCATTGGCCAGGATACTGGGGACAACTCCCCTGCTCTTCTTCATTGGGCAGGATACTGGGGAGATCTCCCCTGCTCTTGTGCATTGGCCAGGACACTGGGGAGAACTCATTTGTTCTTCTTCATTGGCCAGGACACTGTGGAGAACTCCGCGGCTCTTCTTCATTGTCCTGGATAGTGGGGAGAGCTCCCTTGCTCTTCTTCATTGGCCAGAGTACTGGGGAGAACTCCCCTGCTCTTTGTCCTTGACCAGGATACTGGGGAGAACTCCCTGCTCTTCTTCATTGGCCAGGATACTGGGGAGAACTCCCCTGCTCTTCTTCATTGGCCAAGCTCTGGGGAGAACATCCCTGCTCTATTTCATTTGCCAGGAATCTGGGGAGAACTCCCTACTCTTCCTCATTGACCAGGAAACTGGGGAGAACTCCCCTGCTCTTCTCCATTGGCCATGACACTGGGGAGAACCCCTCTGCTCTTCTTCATTGGCCACGATACTGGGGAGAACTCCTTTGCTATTCTTCGTTGGCCAGAACACTGGGTAGAACTCCTCTGCTCTTCTTCGCTGGCCAGAACACTGGAGAGAACTCCTCTGCTCTTCTTCGTTGGCCAGAACACTGGGGAGAACTCCCCTGCTGTTCATTGGCCAGGATACTGGGGAGAAATCCCTTGCTCCTCTTCATTGGCCAGCATGCTGCTGAGATCTCCCCTGTTCTTCTTCATTGGCCAGGACACTGTTGAGAACTCCCCTGCTCTTCTATATTGGCCAGGACACTGGAGAGAACTCCCCTGCTCTTCTTCATTGGCCAGGACACTGGGGAGAACTCATTTGTTCTTCTTCATTGGCCAGGACACTGTGGAGAACTCCCTGCTCTTCATCATTTGCCTGGACACTGGGGAGAACTCCTCTCTCTGCTCTTCTTCATTGTCCTGGATACTGGGGAGAGCTCCCCTGCTCTTTGTCCTTGACCAGGATACTGGGGAGAGCTCCCTGCTCTTCTTCATTGGCCAGCCTCTGGGGAGAACTCCCCTGCTCTATTTCATTGGCCAGGGCAATGGGGAGAACTGTTCTGCACTTCTTCATTGGCCAGGATACTGGGGAGAACTCCCCTGCTCTTCTTCATTGGCCACGATACTGAGGAGTACTCACTGCTCTTCTTCATTGGCCAGGGCACTGGGGAGAACTCCTCTACTCTTCTTCATTGGCCAGGATACTGGGGAGAACTCCACTGTGCTTGTTCATTGGCCAGGATTCTGGGGAGAACTCCTCTGCTCTATTTCATTGGCCAGGACACTGGGGGGAACTCCCCTTCTCATCCTTGGCCAGTATACTGGGGAGAATTCCTCTGCTCTTCTTCATTGGCCAGAACACTGGGGAGAACTCCCCTGCTCTTCATTGGCCAGGATACTGGGGAGAACTCCCCTGCTCTTCCTCATTGACCAGGATACTGGTGAGATTTCCCCTGCTCTTATTTATTGGCCAGATTACTGGGGAGAACTCCCATGCTCTTCTTCATTGTGTTGGATACTGGGCAGAGCTCTCCTGCTCTTCTTCATTGGCCAGAGTACTGGGGAGAACTCCCCTGCTCTTTGTCCTTGACCAGGATACTGGGGAGTACTCCCTGCTCTTCTTCATTGGCCAGGATACTGGGGTAAACACCTCTGCTCTTCTTCATTGGCAAGGCTCTGGGGAGAGCTCCCCTGCTCTATTTCATTGGCCCGGATTCTGGGGAGAACTCCCTGCTCTTCTTCATTGGTCAAGACACTGGGGAGAACTCCCCTGCTCTTCCTCCTTCACCTGTACACTGGGGAGAAATCCCCTGCTCTTCTCCATTGGCCAGGATACTACTGAGAACTCCTCTGCTCTTCTTCATTGGCCAGGAAACTGGGGAGAACTCCTCTGCTCTTCTTCATTGGGCACGATACTGGGGAGAACTCCTCTGTTATTCTTCGTTGGCCAGAACACTGGGGAGAACTCCTCTGCTCTTCTTCTTTGGCCAGAACACTGGAGAGAACTCCTCTGCTCTTCTTCGTTGGCCAGAAGACTGGGGAGAACTCATTTGTTCTTCTTCATTGGCCAGGATACTACTGAGAACTCCTCTGCTCTTCTTCATTGGCCAGGAAACTGGGGAGAACTCCCCTGCTCTTGTTCATTGGCCAGGATGCTGCGGAGAACTCCTCTGCTCTTCTTCATTGGCCACGATACTGGGGAGAACTCCTCTGCTATTCTTCGTTGGCCAGAACACTGGGGAGAACTCCTCTGCTCTTCCTCGTTGGCCAGAACACTGGAGAGAACTCCTCTGCTCTTCTTCGTCGGCCAGAACACTGGGGAGAACTCCTCTGCTCATCTTCATTGGCCAGGAAACTGGGGACAACTCCCCTGCTCTTCATTGGCCAGGATACTGGGGAGAACTCCCTTGCTCTTCTTCATTGGCCAGGATGCTGCTGAGAACTCCCCTGCTCTTCTTCATTGGCCAGGATGCTGCGGAGAACTCCTCTGCTCTTCTTCATTGGCCACGATACTGGGGAGAACTCCTCTGCTATTCTTCGTTGGCCAGAACACCGGGGAGAACTCCTCTGCTCTTCTTCGTTGGCCAGAACACTGGAGAGAACTCCCCTGCTCTATTTCCTTGGCCAGGATTTTGGGGAGAACCCCCTGCTCTTCTTCATTGACCAGAACACTGGAGAGAACACCTCTGCTCTTCTTCGTTGGCCAGAACACTGGAGAGAACTCCCCTGCTCTATTTCCTTGGCCAGGATTTTGGGGAGAACTCCCTGCTCTTCTTCATTGGTCAAGACACTGGAGAGAACTCCCCTGCTCTTCCTCCTTCACCTGGACACTGGGGAGAAATCCCCTGCTCTTCTCCATTGGCCAGGATACTACTGAGAACTCCTCTGCTCTTCTTCATTGGCCAGGAAACTGGGGAGAACTCCCCTGCTCTTGTTCATTGGCCAGGATGCTGCGGAGAACTCCTCTGCTCTTCTTCATTGGCCAGAACACTGGGGAGAACTCCTCTGCTCTTCCTCGTTGGCCAGAACACTGGAGAGAACTCCTCTGCTCTTCTTCGTCGGCCAGAACACTGGGGAGAACTCCTCTGCTCATCTTCATTGGCCAGGAAACTGGGGACAACTCCCCTGCTCTTCATTGGCCAGGATACTGGGGAGAACTCCCTTGCTCTTCTTCGTTGGCCAGAACACTGGAGAGAACTCCTCTGCTCTTCTTCGTCGGCAAGAACACTGGGGAGAACTCCTCTGCTCATCTTCATTGGCCAGGAAACTGGGGACAACTCCCCTGCTCTTCATTGGCCAGGATACTGGGGAGAACTCCCTTGCTCTTCTTCATTGGCCAGGATGCTGCTGAGAACTCCCCTGCTCTTCTTCATTGGCCAGGATGCTGCGGAGAACTCCTCTGCTCTTCTTCATTGGCCACGATACTGGGGAGAACACAGGTGGAGAACACAGGGCGGCACAGTGGCGCAGTGGTTAGCACCGCAGCCTCACAGCTCCAGGGACCCGGGTTCGATTCCGGGTACTGCCTGTGTGGAGTTTGCAAGTTCTCCCTGTGTCTGCGTGGGTTTTCTCCGGGTGCTCCGGTTTCCTCCCACAAGCCAAAAGACTTGCAGGTTGATAGGTAAATTGGCCATTATAAATTGTCACTAGTATAGGTAGGTGGTAGGGAAATATAGGGACAAGTGGGGATGTTTGGGAATATGGGATTAGTGTAGGATTAGTATGGAATGGGTGGTTGATGTTCGGCACAGACTCGGTGGGCCGAAGGGCCTGTTTCAGTGCTGTATCTCTAATCTAATCTAAAAAAACTCCTCTGCTATTCTTCGTTGGCCAGAACACTGGGGAGAACTCCTCTGCTCTTCTTCGTTGGCCAGAACACTGGAGAGAACTCCCCTGCTCTATTTCCTTGGCCAGGATTTTGGGGAGAACTCCCTGCTCTTCTTCATTGGTCAAGACACTGGAGAGAACTCCCCTGCTCTTCCTCCTTCACCTGGACACTGGGGAGAAATCCCCTGCTCTTCTCCATTGGCCAGGATACTACTGAGAACTCCTCTGCTCTTCTTCATTGGCCAGGAAACTGGGGAGAACTCCTCTGCTCTTCTTCATTGGGCACGATACTGGGGAGAACTCATCTGTTATTCTTCATTGGCCAGAACACTGGGGAGAACTCCTCTGCTCTTCTTCGTTGGCCAGAACACTGGAGAGAACTCCTCTGCTCTTCTTCGTTGGCCAGAAGACTGGGGAGAGCTCCTCTGCTCATCTTCATTGGCCAGGAAACTGGGGACAACTCCCCTGCTCTTCATTGGCCAGGATACTGGGGAGAACTCCCTTGCTCTTGTTCATTGGCCAGGATGCTGCTGAGAACTCCCCTGCTCTTCTTCATTGGCCAAGACACTGTTGAGAACTCCCCTGCTCTTCTTCATTGGCCAGGATACTGGGGACAACTCCCCTGCTCTTCTTCATTGGGCAGGATACTGGGGAGAACTCCCCTGCTCTTGTGCATTGGCCAGGACACTGGGGAGAACTCATTTGTTCTTCTTCATTGGCCAGGACACTGTGGAGAACTCCGCGGCTCTTCTTCATTGTCCTGGATACTGGGGAGAGCTCCCCTGCTCTTTGTCCTTGACCAGGTTACTGGGGAGAGCTCCCTGCTCTTCTTCATTGGACAGGCTCTGGGGAGAAATCCCCTGCTCTATTTCATTGGCCAGGTTTCTGCGGTGAACTCCCTGCTCTTCTTCATTGGCCAGGGCAATGGGGAGAACTGTTCTGCACTTCTTCATTGGCCAGGATACTGGGGAGAACTCTCCTGCACTTCTTCATTGGCCAGGGTACTGGTGAGAACGCCCCTGTTCTTCTTCATTGGCCACGATACTGAGGAGTACTCACTGCTCTTCTTCATTGGCCAGGGCACTGGGGAGAACTCCTCTACTCTTCTTCATTGGCCAGGATACTGGGGAGAACTCCACTGTGCTTGTTCATTGGCCAGGATTCTGGGGAGAACTCCTCTGCTTTATTTCATTGGCCAGGACACTGGGGGGAACTCCCCTGCTCATCCTTGGCCAGTATACTGGGGAGAACTCCCCTGCACATTTCCATTGGCCAGGATTCTGGGGAGAATTCCTCTGCTCTTCTTCATTGGCCAGGACACTGGGGAGAACTCCCCTGCTCTTCCTCATTGACCAGGATACTGGTGAGATTTCCCCTGCTCTTCTTCATTGGCCAGGACACTGGGGAGAACTCCCCTGCTCTTCATTGGCCAGGACACTGGGGAGAACTCCTCTGCTCTTATTTATTGGCCAGATTACTGGGGAGAACTCCCATGCTCTTCTTCATTGTGTTGGATACTGGGGAGAGCTCTCCTGCTCTTCTTCATTGGCCAGAGTACTGGGGAGAACTCCCCTGCTCTTTGTCCTTGACCAGGATACTGGGGAGAACTCCCTGCTCTTCTTCATTGGCCAGGATACTGGGGTAAACACCTCTGCTCTTCTTCATTGGCAAGGCTCTGGGGAGAACTCCCCTGCTCTATTTCATTGGCCCGGATTCTGGGGAGAACTCCCTGCTCTTCTTCATTGGTCAAGACACTGGGGAGAACACCCCTGCTCTTCCTCCTTGACCAGGACACTGGGGAGAAATCCCCTGCTCTTCTCCATTGGCCAGGATACTACTGAGAACTCCTCTGCTCTTCTTCATTGGCCAGAAAACTGGGGAGAACTCCTCTGCTCTTCTTCATTGGCCACGATACTGGGGAGAACTCCTCTGCTATTCTTCATTGGCCAGAACACTGGGGAGAACTCCTCTGCTCTTCTTCGTTGGCCAGAACACTGGAGAGAACTCCTCTGCTCTTCTTCGTTGGCCAGAACATTGGGGAGAACTCCTCTGCTCATCTTCATTGGCCAGGAAACTGGGGACAACTCCCCTGCTCTTCATTGGCCAGGATACTGGGGAGAACTCCCTTGCTCTTCTTCATTGGCCAGGATGCTGCTGAGAACTCCCCTGCTCTTCTTCATTGGCCAAGACACTGTTGAGAACTCCCCTGCTCTTCTTCATTGGCCAGGATACTGGGGACAACTCCCCTGCTCTTCTTCATTGGGCAGGATACTGGGGAGAACTCCCCTGCTCTTGTGCATTGGCCAGGACACTGGGGAGAACTCATTTGTTCTTCTTCATTGGCCAGGACACTGTGGAGAACTCCGCGGCACTTCTTCATTGTCCTGGATACTGGGGAGAGCTCCCTTGCTCTTCTTCATTGGCCAGGAAACTGGGGACAACTCCCCTGCTCTTCATTGGCCAGGATACTGGGGAGAACTCCCTTGCTCTTCTTCATTGGCCAGGATGCTGCTGAGAACTCCCCTGCTCTTCTTCATTGGCAAGACACTGTTGAGAACTCCCCTGCTCTTCTTCATTGGCCAGGATACTGGGGACAACTCCCCTGCTCTTCTTCATTGGGCAGGATACTGGGGAGAACTCCCCTGCTCTTGTGCATTGGCCAGGACACTGGGGAGAACTCATTTGTTCTTCTTCATTGGCCAGGACACTGTGGAGAACTCCGCGGCACTTCTTCATTGTCCTGGATACTGGGGAGAGCTCCCTTGCTCTTCTTCATTGGCCAGAGTACTGGGGAGAACTCCCCTGCTCTTTGTCCTTGACCAGGATACTGGGGAGAACTCCCTGCTCTTCTTCATTGGCCAGGATACTGGGGAGAACTCCCCTGCTCTTCTTCATTGGCCAAGCTCTGGGGAGAACTTCCCTGCTCTATTTCATTGGCCAGGATTCTGGGGAGAACTCCCTACTCTTCCTCATTGACCAGGACACTGGGGAGAACTCCCCTGCTCTTCTTCATTGGCCATGACACTGGGGAGAACCCCTCTGCTCTTCTTCATTGGCCACGATACTGGGGAGAACTCCTTTACTCTTCTTCGTTGGCCAGAACACTGGGGAGAACTCCCCTGCTGTTCATTGGCCAGGATACTGGGGATAAATCCCTTGCTCCTCTTCATTGGCCAGCATGCTGCTGAGATCTCCCCTGTTCTTCTTCATTGGCCAGGACACTGTTGAGAACTCCCCTGCTCTTCTATATTGGCCAGGACACTGGAGAGAACTCCCCTGCTCTTCTTCATTGGCCAGGACACTGGGGAGAACTCATTTGTTCTTCTTCATTGGCCAGGACACTGTGGAGAACTCCCTGCTCTTCATCATTTGCCTGGACACTGGGGAGAACTCCTCTCTCTGCTCTTCTTCATTGTCCTGGATACTGGGGAGAGCTCCCCTGCTCTTTGTCCTTGACCAGGATACTGGGGAGAGCTCCCTGCTCTTCTTCATTGGCCAGGCTCTGGGGAGAACTCCCCTGCTCTATTTCATTGGCCAGGATTCTGCGGTGAACTCCCTGCTCTTCTTCATTGCCAGGGCAATGGGGAGAACTGTTCTGCACTTCTTCATTGGCCAGGATACTGGGGAGAACTCCCCTGCTCTTCTTCATTGGCCAGGGTACTGGTGAGAACAGCCCTGTTCTTCTTCATTGGCCACGATACTGAGGAGTACTCACTGCTCTTCTTCATTGGCCAGGGCACTGGGGAGAACTCCTCTACTCTTCTTCATTGGCCAGGATACTGGGGAGAACTCCCCTGCTCTTTTCCATTGGCCAGGATTCTGGGGAGAATTCCTCTGCTGTTCTTCATTGGCCAGAACACTGGGGAGAACTCCCCTGCTCTTCATTGGCCAGGATACTGGGGAGAACTCCCCTGCTCTTCCTCATTGACCAGGATACTGGTGAGCTTTCCCCTGCTCTTCTTCATTGGCCAGGACACTGGGGAGAACTCCTCTGCTTTTCTTTGTTGGCCAGAACACTGGGGAGAACTCCCTTGCTTTTCTTCATTGGCCAGGACACTGGGGAGAACTCCCCTGCTCTTCCTCATTGGCCAGGATACTGGGTAGAACTCCCCTGCTCTTCTTTATTGGCCATGATACTGGGGAGAACCCCTCTGCTCTTCTTCATTGGCCACAATACTGGGGAGAACTCCTCTGCTCTTCTTCATTGAGCAGTATAACGGGGAGAAATCCCCTGCTCTTCCTCATTGACCAGGACACTGGGGAGACCTCCCCTGCTCTTCCTCATTGACCAGGACACTGGGGAGAACTCCCCTGCTCTTCTCCATTGGCCCGGATACTGGTGAGATTTCCCCTGCTCTTCTTCATTGGCCAGGACACAGGGGAGAACTCCTCTGCTCTTCTTCATTTGCCAGAACACTGGGGAGAACTCCCCTGTTCTTCTTCATTGCCCTGGATATTGGGGCGAACTCCCCTGCTCATCTTCGAATAGTGCCATGGGATCTTTTACAGTCATTCGAGAGAATGGAGGCAGCAGCAGCGATAGCTGATAAATCAGAGCAGGGAAAGAGCCCACCCGATTGGAAGCAGTGAGGGCTGATAAATCAACCTGTGGGGAAGAGCGCAGAAATTCCATGGTATTTTCCCAAAAAAAGCAAGGAGTGACATCAGAGGATAACTGGTGGGTGATTAGCTAGCGAGTTTTAAGGGTTTTATCTGAACTATGGCAGTGGTCTAAACTGTAAAGTACTGTATTAAATTTACAGCTTAACTTAATTTTTACATTTCAATCAGAATAAGTATAAGTAAGTGAATTAACAAGAGTACTAGCACAGAGCAAGTCCAGAGGTATTAATTAAAATTGATAGTTATGCAAGGTACTAACCAGTTTACAAACCAGGAAATAAAGAATCTTTTCTTAGATTGTGGATGGGCAGCTGTGACCTGTTGCTTGCAATTCCTGCACCTTATGGGAACTCCTGTGTCTTGGGGGACCACGTGTGTAGGAAGTGTCTCCAGCTGCTTGAGCTCCAGCTCAGGATTTACGAGCTTGAGAGGCAGCTGAATTCCCTGCAGAGCATCAGGGAGGCTTATGAGTTCTTGCATTGTATGTTCCAAGAGGTGGTCACCCCACAGACGGTGAGAGTTCAGGATAGTAGATGGATGGCCATCCAGAAGAGTTGGAAGAGCAGGAATGCAGGAGTCTTCAGGGTGTGTGCCATTCTCAAACCAGTACTCACCATTGGAGACTGCTGGGAGTGACAACACCTGGAAGGAGTGCAGTCCAGACAAGAGCACCAATGGGTATGGGACTACACAGAGTGCAGTCCAGACAAGGGCACCAATGGGTATGGGACTACACAGAGTGCAGTCCAGACAAGGGCACCAATGGGTATGGGACTACACAGGAGGGTGCAACAAAGAGTAGAAATGCAGTTGTTATATGAATTTCCATAGTTAGGGGGATAGACAAGCATTTTTGTAACTGTCATTGTGAATCCCGCATAGTGTGTTGCATTCCTGATGCCAGAATAAAAGGTATCATGGAGACGGTGCAGACTATTCTGCAGTGGAAGGGACTGAACCAGAAGTTGTAGTATACGTGCTAACAACGACATAAAGGGGACAGGTAATGAGGTCCTACAGTCAGATTTTCAGGAGCGAGGGAGCAAGTTAAAAAGTGAGACCTCAAAGGTTTTTAGTTTGGTTAGTTTGTTTCTAACGTGCCTACCCACTGTTTCTGCTTTTTAAAAAAAAATTTAATGTTGGTGCTTGGAGTGCTTTGTGCTTTACAGTCAATTGACACCCTCTCTGTACTAATGCTTTGTCTTTCAGCACACCATTAACATACCGTTTGCCTTTGTTCCATGACTTTCTGGTCAGTTATTCTCTGTGACCTTGTCCTATCAACACCTTCTCTTTTGTTATCTCTTGCTCCACCCCCACTTTACTTGCTTAAAACCTTTTACATTTCTAATATTTGTCAGTTCTGAAGAAGGGTCACTGACCTGAAACGTTAACTCTGCTTCTCTCTCCACAGATGCTGCCAGACCTGCTGAGTATTTCCAGCACTTTTTGTTTTTTTTTCAAAGGTAGCAATCTCTGGATTACTCCCAGTGCCCCATGCCAGCGAGAGTAGAAATAGGAAGATAGGGAAGATCAATGTGTGGCTTGAAGCATGGTGCAGGAGGGAGGGCTTCAGATTTTTGGGACATTGGGACCAGTTCTGGGGCAGAAGGCATCTATTCAAAAGGAACGGGTTGCACCTCGACAGGATTGGGACCAATACACTCGTGGGGAGGTTCACTAGTGTAGTTGGGGGAGGGTTTAAACTAAATTAGCAGGGAGATGGGCTCCAGCATACAGAAGTAGAAAAGAGGAATAAGATGCATAATGTGAGAGTATTGGATAGTAGTAGAGAAGGAAGTAGTTCCATATTAGTTAGGAGCACACCAAGAAGGACCAAGAGGAATACAAAGACAGGTTTACAATGCATGTATGTAAATGCACGATGTGTGGGTGAATAAGATTGGTGAGCTACAAGCACAAATAGCCATGTGAGAATGTGATGTAGTGGCAATAATTGAAACATAACTTAAGAATGGTGAGGACTGGGCACTTAATATACAAGGATACAAAGTGCTCAGAAAGGATACGACAGGAAAAAAGGGAGGTGGGGTGGCAACTGATTAGGGAAGACATTGTAGTGTTGGAAAGGCAGGATGTGCTTGATAGGGCGAGGACAGAATCCATTTGGTTAGAGTTGAGAGGCAAAAGAGGTATGATCATGCTACTGGGGGTATTCTATAGGCCGCCAAATAGTGAGAGATTATTTTTTTGTTCGTTCATGGGTTGTGAGCATCGCTGGCAAGGCCAGCATTTATTGCCCATCCCTAACTGCCTTTGAGAAGGTGGTGGTGAGCTGCTTTCTTGAGCCACTGCAGTCCTTGGGTATAGATACGCCCACTGTGCTCTAAGGCAGTTCCAGGATTTTGACCCAGCGACAGTGAAGGAATGGCAATATAGTTCCAAGTCAGGATGGTGTGTGGCTTGAAGGGGAACATGCAGGTCATGGTGTTCCATGTATTTGCTGCCCTTGTCCTTCTAGTTGGTAGAGGTCACGGGTTTGGAATGTGCTGTTGAAAAAGCCTTGGTCAGTTGCTGCAGTGCATCTTGTAGATGGTGCACACTGCTGCCACTATGCGTTGGTGGTGGAGGGAGTGAATGTTGAAGGTGGTAGATGGGGTACCAATCAAGCGGGCTGATTTTTTTCCTGGATGGCGTCCAGCTTCTCGAGCTGTTGTAGTAGCTGCACCGATCCAGGCAAGTGGAGAGTATTCCATCACACTCCAGACTTGTGCCTTGTAGATGGACAGGCTTTGGGGAGTCAGGAGATGAGTTGCTTGCCGCAGAATTCCCAGTCTCTTCCCCCCACATGTCAGGGGGTTGTTAAAATTCAGCCCAATAAGGTTGGGGGGGAGGGTGGAAAGTGAAGAGGAAAATAAGACTGTCAAAGAGAGAATATGAGAATAAAATGGCAGTTAACATAAAAGGGAACCCAAAAATCTTCTACCAGCATGTAAATAGCAAGTGATGGAGTGGGGCCTATTAGGGTCAAAGAGGGTGATATATGCCTAGAGGTGCAGGACAAGGCTAGAATACTTAATAAGTACTTTGTATTAGTGTTTACTAAGGAAGAGGAATCTGACAAAATATCAGTAGAAATGGAGAGAGTAGATGGGGTGAAAATTGATAGGAAGGATGTATTGGAAATGTTGGATATGTTTAGAGTGGATAAGTCATCTGGTCCAGATGGCTTGCATCCCAGGTTGCTAAAGGAAGTGGGAGTGGAGATAGTGGAAGGGCTTGTCACAATCTTCCAATCCTCCCTGGGTATGGGGGAGGTGAAAGGATTGGACAGTGGCAAATGTGACACCCTTATTCAACAAAGGGTGTAAGAACAATCCTAGCAACTACAGGCCAGTTAGTTTGACATCAGTGGTGGGTGTTATATGTTTGGTTCAGTATGCTGCCACTGTATAGTCTAGCCAGAGAGGTGAGTAGATTTAAACATTAACATGTATTTCACAATAACTATATACACTCCACACTAGCCTGTGTGTCTCCTTCAAAAGCCACACTGTAACTGTTCTCATGTCTCTCCCACATGATCTCTTACCTCATCATGGTGGGTGGTAATCTTTACATTCTCTCAAGATTAACCCTTTAATACAGGGGGGAAAAATCAACAGGCACTTGGAGAGGTTTGAGTTAATTAAGGAGAGCCAGCATGGATTTGTAAAAGGCAGATCATGCTCGACTAATCTAAGTGAATTCTTTGATGAAGTAACAGAGAAGGTTGATGAAAGAAATGCGTGGATATTGTCTATAAAAAGTGTTTTGATAAAGTACCACACAAAAGACTTGTTAACTGAGGCTCATGGAATAGGAGGGTCAGTGTCAGCACGGACAAAAAATTGGCTTAAGGACAGAAAACAGCGAGTCACAGTAAATGGTTGCTTTTCGGACTGGAAGATGGTAGAAAGTGGTGTTCCCCAGATTCAGAACTAATACCACTACTTTTTTTTGATATATATAAATGACTTGGATATTGGAATATAGAGTAACATTTTAAAATTTGCCGATGATACCAAACTTGGAGGTGTGGCAGACAGTAAGGATGATACCAGTCAAATTGAACAAGACATAGATAGGCTGGCAGAATGGGCAGACAAGTGGCTGATGGAATTTAATACAGAACAAGTGTGAGGTGATGAATTTTAGCAGAAGAGATAGGGAGAGGCAATTTATACTTAATGGCACAGTTCTAAAGAGTTTACAGGAACAGAGGGGCCTGGGGATTCATGTGCATTGATCTTTGAAGGTGGCAGGACATATTGAAAGAGTGGTTAGTAAAGCATATGGGATCTTGGGCTTCATAAATAGAGGCATTGAGTGCAAAAGCAGGGACGTTATGCTGAACCTTTATAAAGATCTGATTAGGCCATAACTAGCGTATTGGGTCCAGTTCTAGTCACCACACTTTAGGGAGGATGTGAGGGTCCTTGAGAGGGTGCAGAGGAGATTTACCAGAATGGTTCCAGGGATGATGGAGTTTAGCTACAAGGTTAGGTTGGAGAAGCTGGGATCTTCTTGAAGCAAAGGAGATTTAGGAGAGATTTGATAGAGGTGTACAAGATTATGATAGGCTTAGATAAAGTGTGTAAGGAAAAACTGTACCCATTAACTGATGGTACAAGGACTAGGGGATGCAGATTGAAGGTTTTGGGCAAGGGATGCAGGGGGGTTGGTGTGTGAAGAAAAACTTTTTTGTACAGCGAGTGGTAATGACCTGGAACTTGCTGCCCACGAGGGTAATGGAAGCAGAGACGATGAATGAATTCAAAAGGAAATTGGATGGACACTTGAGGGAAATAAACTTGCAGGGTTATAGGGATAGAACCGGGGAATGGGACTGACTGGATTGCTCTACAGAGAGCTGGCATAGATTCGACAGGCTGAATGGCTGCCTTCTGTGCTATAATGACTCTATGAGAATGCAATTTTGCAGAAAGATATCTCAAATTAACTTACATTCAACTTCTCACCTGCTATTACCACACACACCCAAAACATTCCCTTAGCAACAATCTGAACATGTTATTTACAGGGAATGCCTGGAGTTATTTGTCATGATGCTTTACTGCTACAGTGTTCAAAGGATTAAACACTTCATAAAATGTGATTTGCCTCATGAGTGATAATCCAGAGAAAGGTCTTGGAGTTTCACATTGTGGATAAAAACACCAACAGCTGCTAATGCTGCCTCTGACTAGATAAAAAAAAATAATTCCTATTAAACTACTTGTGCTTTTACCCTGCTGAAGGATTCATCAACAATTGAGGAAGTTTCCAGTCTTAAAGCTGCAATTCCATGTGAATATCAAGGGAGAGGACCAAAAATCCTTACAGTTAAGCACATGGCAAAATCATACATAGAGTTGGAAACAGCCCACTCAGGCTATCAGAATACTTAACACAGCTGATTCATCAGCCAGGAACCTGGAGTGTTCATGTTTGCTGTTTTTATTCTGTCAGCAATATTTTGCTTCTCTAAAAGCTTCAAATATGATTTTGCGACCACTTGCTTCTCTCTGAATCCTCACTGTGTTATTCTAACTCATTCCGTCTCGAGTCATCTTCACCATCCTTTATGACCCCTCCCCCTGCCATCTTGAAGCTTTGATAAGCCCAAGGCTGGTGCCTTTAACTACTTGATTCACCACATTTTCTTTCCTGCTATGTTCAGCCTTGTGATATGGGTTTTGATCCTTTACCTTGGTTACTGTATGATAAAAAATAGAATTCAACTGGGAGATACAGGCATATAGCAATATACACAGCATCAAGTGAAAGATGGACACAGGACTGATTGGTTTATGGGAACAGAATCACTTTAGGCCATTCAAATAATGTTCTCTGTCATTTTATAGCAATGACAATGCCTCTAGGGTACAGTCACTTTGAAGTTATACAGAAATACAAGTTCGGATAGATTCCCTTCTCTTCTTCCATCCAATCTGAATTCTAAAAAATTGAGGACGATGCAGAGATTCACAGTTTGTCGTTTTGGGAAAGAATGGGTGAGTCGGAGAAAGTGATCAGTCAGCAGGTGGGAGCAGCAAAATACAGAACACAATAAATACTGAGCAATACAGGAAGATTGCTTCATATTCACAAAAAAATATTCCTGAAAGTGAATCACCTTTAAGAACTTAATGTCATTTAGTTATTTCTATGGAAACAATTAAAAAAAAAAACAGTTTCTTCATTTTCCTCCTTTATGATATTGTCTGGAGCAATACTGAGAATCTTTTAAAGATTTAACACATTGTTTCATCCTGTTTTTAAATTAATAATTGACATTTCATCTATTTTTAGCGTTATTCCCAATCTCTGCTTCATTTTTCTGTAGCAGGTGGGAGGCAGACAGTGAGGGGAAAGGGGAGGTAGAGGGAGTGAGGGGAAGGGGGAGGGAGTGAGGGGAAGGGGGAAGGGGAGGGAGTGAGGGGAGGGGGTGGGGGAGGTGGAGAGGGTGAGGGAATGAGGAGAAGTGGGCGGGGTGGACAGGGAAGAAGAGGGGGAGTGCATGAGGGTGAGGGAAAACAGGGAGGGGGTGAGGTGGAGAGGTTTAATGAGGGAGGGTGAGGGCGAGGAGGGAAGAACAAAGAGTGGGGAATGTAAACTGATTTTATTTAAAGTGCAAGACACAAGCAAGTTTATTAACCTGCAAACATCATTGAAACGAAACAAAATTCCCAAAAAAATATCAGTTTTCATTTGTGATTACAGGACAGTGACAGGAGTCACACAGGGCAACAGACACCGGTCGGGGTGTTTCACAAAGGGTAATAGACACCGGTCAGAGTGTTTCACACAGGGTAATAGACACCAGTCGGGGTGTTTCACACAGGGTAATAGACACCAGTCGGGGTGTTTCACACAGGGTAATAGACCCCAGTCGGGGTGTTTCACACAGGGCAACAGACACCACTCGGTGTGTTTCACAAAGGGTAAGAAACACCGGTCGGGGTGTTTCACACAGGGTAATAGACCCCAGTCGGGGTGTTTCACACAGGGTAATAGACCCCAGTCGGGGTGTTTCACACAGGGTAATAGACACCAGTCGGGGTGTTTCACACAGGGTAATAGACACCACTCGGTGTGTTTCACACAGGGTAATAGAAACCGGTCGGGGTGTTTCACACAGGGTAATAGACCCCAGTCGGGGTGTTTCACACAGGGTAATAGACACCAGTCGGGGTGTTTCACACAGGGTAATAGACACCAGTCGGGGTGTTTCACACAGGGCAACAGACACCAGTCGGGGTGTTTCACACAGGGTAATAAACACCAGTCGGGGTGTTTCACACAGGGTAATAAACACCAGTCAGGGTGTTTCACACAGGGTAATAAACACCAGTCGGGGCGTTTCACACAGGGTAATAAACACCAGTCAGGGTATTTCACACAGGGTAATAAACACCAGTCGGGGTGTTTCACACAGGGTAATAGACACCAGTCGGGGTGTTTCACACAGGGTGATAGACACCGGTCGGGGTGTTTGACACAGGGTAATAGACACCAGTCAGGGTGTTTCACACAGGGTAATAAACACCAGTCGGGGTGTTTCACACAGGGTAATAGACACCAGTCGGGGTGTTTCACACGGGGTAATAGACACCGGTCGGGGTGTTTCACACAGGGTAATAGAAACCGGTCGGGGTGTTTCACACAGGGCAACAGACACCAGTCGGGGTGTTTCACACAGGGCAACAGACACCATTCGGGGTGTTTCACACAGGGTAATAGACACCAGTCGGGGTGTTTCACACAGGGCAACAGACACCAGTCGGGGTGTTTCACACAGGGCAACAGACACCAGTCGGGGTGTTTCACACAGGGCAACAGACACCAGTCGGGGTGTTTCACACAGGGTAATAGACAGCAGTCGGGGTGTTTCACACAGGGTAATAGACACCGGTCGGGGTGTTTCACACAGGGTAATAGAAACCGGTCGGGGTGTTTCACACAGGGCAACAGACACCAGTCGGGGTGTTTCACACAGGGTAATAGACACCAGTCGGGGTGTTTCACACAGGGCAACAGACACCAGTCGGGGTGTTTCACACAGGGTAATAGACACCAGTCGGGGTGTTTCACACAGGGTAATAGAAACCGGTTGGGGTGTTTCACACAGGGCAACAGACACCAGTCGGGGTGTTTCACACAGGGTAATAGACACCAGTCGGGGTGTTTCACAAAGGGTAATAGACACCAGTCGGGGTGTTTCACACAGGGCAACAGACACCAGTCGGGGTGTTTCACACAGGGTAATAGGCACCGGTCGGGGTGTTTCACACAGGGCAACAGACACCAGTCGGGGTGTTTCACACAGGGTAATAGACACCAGTCGGGGTGTTTCACACAGGGTAATAGACAGCAGTCGGGGTGTTTCACACAGGGTAATAGACACCAGTCGGGGTGTTTCACACAGGGTAATAGGCACCGGTCGGGGTGTTTCACACAGGGCAACAGACACCAGTCGGGGTGTTTCACACAGGGTAATAGGCACCGGTCGGGGTGTTTCACACAGGGTAATAGACACCGGTCGGGGTGTTTCACACAGGGTAATAGACACCAGTCGGGGTGTTTCACAGAGGGTAATAGACGCTGGTCGGAGTGTTTCACATAGGGTAAGAAACACCGGTCGGGGTGTTTCACACAGGGTAATAGACCCCAGTCGGGGTGTTTCACACAGGGTAATAGACACCGGTCGGGGTGTTTCACACAGGGTAATAGACACCGGTCGGGGTGTTTCACACAGGGCGATAGACACCGGTCGGGGTGTTTCACACAGGGTAATAGACACCAGTCGGGGTGTTTCACACAGGGTAATAGACACCGGTCGGGGTGTTTCACACAGGGTAATAGACACCAGTCGGGGTGTTTCACACAGGGTGATAGACACCGGTCGGGGTGTTTCACACAGGGCAACAGACACCACTCGGTGTGTTTCACACAGGGTAATAGAAACCGGTCGGGGTGTTTCACACAGGGTAATAAACACCGGTCAGGGTGTTTCACACAGGGCAACAGACACCCGTCGGGGTGTTTCACACAGGGTAATAGACACCAGTCGGGGTGTTTCACACAGTGTAATAGACACCAGTCGGGGTGTTTCACACAGGGTAATAGACACCAGTCGGGGTGTTTCACACAGGGTAATAGACACCAGTCGGGGTGTTTCACACAGGGCAACAGACAGCAGTCGGGGTGTTTCACACAGGGTAATAGACACCGGTCGGGGTGTTTCACACAGGGTAATAGACACCAGTCAGGGTGTTTCACACAGGGCAATAGACACCAGTCAGGGTATTTCACACAGGGTAACAGACACCGGTCGGGGTGTTTCACACAGTGTCGTAGACACCGGTCGGTGTGTTTCACACAGGGCAATACAAAAGTCCGAGTGTATCAAGCCTGTATCCTCAGTACCTTGCTCTATGGCAGCGAGGCCTGGACAACGTATGTCAGCCAAGAACGACGTCTCAGTTCATTCTATCTTCGCTGCCTCTGGAGAATACTTGGCATCAGGTGGCAGGACCGTATCTCCAACACAGAAGTCCTCGAGGAGGCCAACATTCCCAGCTTGTACACACTACTGAGCCAGCGGCGCTTGAGATGGCTTGGCCATGTGAGCCGCATGGAAGATGGCAGGATCCCCAAAGACACATTGTACAGCGAGCTCGCCACTGGTATCAGACCCACCGGCCGTCCATGTCTCCGCTTTAAAGACGTCTGCAAACGCGACATGAAGTCCTGTGACATTGATCACAAGTCGTGGGAGTCAGTTGCCAGCGATTGCCAGAGCTGGCGGGCAGCCATAAAGGTGGGGCTAAAGTGTGGTGAGTCGAAGAGACTTAGCAGTTGGCAGGAAAAAAGACAGAAGCGCAAGGGGAGAGCCAACTGTGTCACAGCCCCGACAAACACATTTGTCTGCAGCACCTGTGGAAGAGCCTGTCACTCTAGAATTGTCTCCTTTGTAGCCACTCCAGGCGCTGCTTCACAAACCACTGACCACCTCCAGGCTTAAACATTGTCTCTCGAGATAAGGAGGCCAAAGACGAGACGAATAGACACCGGTCAGGATGTTTCACACAGGGCAATAGACACCGGTTGGGGTATTTCACACAGGACAATGGACATGGGGCAGTTTGTACTGCAATGTGTACTATTTCGTGTACTACGTGTTACACTGCACACTGCACGGTATGCTGCACTGCCTATTGTGTCCTGCACTGTGCATTGTATGTTGTATCACACACGGTCCCGCTCCGTCCGGTCCCGCTCCGTCCGGTCCCGCTCCGTCCCGGTTCACGCTGTCCAGTCTCATTTGGTCCAGTCTCACTCTGTCCATTCTCACCAAGATTTAATTCCTTGCCCTCTCCACCCCACCCCCCCCCCAAAATACTTACCTTGTGCATCTGACCTTCCCCCTCCAAAGTTCATAAGCCTTAATCTTTACCCCTTCTCACCATCCCCTACACCAATGAAATCACTCTGAAGCCATTCCCCCCAACACCCACTGCACTGAAAAACCTACCTGCTTCCCCCACCCGTGTTCCGTTTTGGATCCCTGGACAGCTATCGGAAGGCATGGGAGTGCCGGTCACCAGCACCAATATCACTCCTGAACGGACACTGGGAGCGGGTAAGTAGTTTATTCCTTCATTTACATTATTTAACATGTGTTAATTTCACTTCCGTTGCCGAGCGGCGGTGAGTGGGGGGTGGGGAGGGGGGGTAGGGGGTGGAGTCACGGGGCCTCACTGTCACCAGCAATATCGGGCAGGGCCACAGGTATTTTCTGATCCCCCCCAACCATGGCCCCGACGTTGGGGGAGTCTGTAAAATTCAGCCTACTGTTTCTGTCTATCTCTCTGTCTTTCTGTTCGCCCTCACATTTACTCTTTCTGTCTCACTATCTTCCTGTTGCTCCCACTATCAGGGATTGAGTATTTCTAGAAACATATCCTACCCACTCTATCTGGACCTCTCATAATTTTATACATCCCTATTAGGTCTCCCCTCAGCCTCCTCTTTTCCAAAGAAAACTGCACAGGCGGAAAAGGGATGGGTGACCACCAGACAGAGTAGTAGGCACAGGCAGGTAGTGCAGGAATCTCCTGTGGCCGTCCCCCTCTCAAACAGATATACCGCTTTGGATACTGTTGGGGAGTTGGCCTCCCAGGAGAAAGCAGCAACAGCCAGGTCTGTGGCACCACGGATGGCTCTGCTGCACAACAGCGGGGGAAAGACTGGGAGAGCCATAGTGAGATTCAATTGTAAGGGGAACAGACAGGCGTTTCTGTGGTCGCAAATGAGACTCCAGGATGGTATGTTGCCTCCCTAGTGCTGGGGTCAAGAATGTCTCAGAGAGGCTGCAGGACATTCTGAAGGGGGAGGGTGAACAGCCAGTGGTCGGAACCAATGACATAGGTAGAAAAAGGGATGAGGTCCTTCAAGATGAATTTAAGGAGTTAGGAGCTAAATTAAAAAGCAGGACCTCAAAGGTAGTAGTGTCATAGAGAGATACAGCACTGAAACAGGACCTTTGGCCCACCAAGTCTGTGCTGACCATCAACCACCCATTTATACTAATGAAAGGCACAATTCAACATGGCGGCACCTCATCAGACCCCTTTCCTATCCTGAGTGGCGTGAAACAGGGCTGTGTTCTCGCACCTACACTTTTTGGGATTTTCTTCTCCTGCTGCTTTCACATGCGTTCAAGTCTTCTGAAGAAAGAGTTTTCCTCCACACAAGATCTGGGGGCAGGTTGTTCAACCTTGTACGTCCAGGAGTGAAGTCTAAAGTACGGAATGTCCTCATCAGGGAACTCCTCTTTGCTGACGATGCTGCATTAACATCTCACACTGAAGAGTGTCTGCAGAGTCTCATCGACAGGTTTGCGGCTGCCTGCAATGAATTTGGCCTAACCATCAGCCTCAAGAAAACGAACATCATGAGGCAGGACGTCAGAAATGCTCCATCCATCAATATTGGCGACTACGCTCTGGAAGTGGTTCAAGAGTTCACCTACCTAGGCTCAACTATCACCAGTAACCTGTCTCTAGATGCAGAAATCAACAAGCGCATGGGAAAGGCTTCCACTGCTATGTCCAGACTGGCCAAGAGAGTGTGGGAAAATGGCGCACTGACACGGAACACAAAGGTCCGAGTGTATCAAGCCTGTGTCCTCAGTACCTTGCTCTATGGCAGCGAGGCCTGGACAACGTATGTCAGCCAAGAGCGACGTCTCAATTCATTCCATCTTCGCTGCCTCCGGAGAATACTTGGCATCAGGTGGCAGGACCGTATCTCCAACACAGAAGTCCTCGAGGCTGCCAACATCCCAAGCTTATACACACTACTGAGTCAGCGGCGCCTGAGATGGCTTGGCCATGTGAGCCGCATGGAAGATGGCAGGATCCCCAAAGACACATTGTACAGCGAGCTCGCCACTGGTATCAGACCCACCGGCCGTCCATGTCTCCGCTATAAAGACGTCTGCAAACGCGACATGAAGTCCTGTGACATTGATCACAAGTCGTGGGAGTCAGTTGCCAGCGTTCGCCAGAGCTGGCGGGCAGTCATTAAGGCGGGGCTAAAGTGTGGCGAGTCGAAGAGACTTAGCAGTTGGCAGGAAAAAAGACAGAAGCACAAGGGGAGAGCCAACTGTGCAACAGCCCCGACAATCAAATTTTTCTGAAGCACCTGTGGAAGAGCCTGTCACTCTAGAATTGGCCTTTATAGCCACTCCAGGCGCTGCTTCACAAACCACTGACCACCTCCAGGCGCTTACCCATTGTCTCCTGAGACAAGGAGGCCAAAGAAGAAGATGATTAGTTCCATATTCCCTACCACATCCCCACCTTCCCTCAATTGTCCTGCCACCTACCTACACTAGGGGCAATTTACAATGGCCAATTTGCCTATCAACCTGCAAGTCTTCAGCTGTGGGAGGAAACCAGAGCACCCAGCAGAAACCCACGCAGTCACAAGGAGAACTTGCAAACCCCACACAGACAGTGCCCAGAACTGAACCCGGGTCGCTGGAGCTATGAGGCTGCAGTGCTAACCACTGTGCCACTGTGTCACCCCCAGCAATCCTAAGGATTACTTCCTGTACCACATGTTAATGAATATAGGAATAGGAGAACAGACCAGATGAATGCATGGTGCAGGAGGGAAGGATTTATATTCCTGGGGTATTGGAACCAGTTCTGGGGAAGGTGGGACCTGTACAAGCGGGACGGGTTACACCCAGGCAGGACCGGAAACGATGTCCTCATTTGCTACTGCTGTTGGGGAGGATTTAAACTAGAATGGCAGGGGGATGGGAACCTGAGCAGGGAGACTGAGGAGGAGGAAACAAGGATAGAAACGAAAGACAGGAAACAAAAAGGCAAAAGTGGAAGGCATAGAAATCAAGGGCAAGAAACAAATAGGGCCATAGTGCAAAATAATGCTAAGATGACTAAGAATGTTAAAAAGACAAGCCTAAAGGAATTGTGTCTCAATGCACGGAGTATTCGCAATGAGGTATAGAACATAGAACATTACAGCGCAGTACAGGCCCTTCAGCCCTCGATGTTGCGCCGACCTGTGAAACCATCTGACCTACACTATTCCATTTTCATCCATATGTCTATCCAATGACCACTTAAATGCCCTTAAAGTTGGTGAGTCTACTACTGTTGCAGGCAGGGCGTTCCACGTCCCTACTACTCTCTGTGTAAAGAAACTACCTCTGACATCTGTCCTATATCTATCACCCCTCAACTTAAAGCTATGTCCCCTCGTGTTTGCCATCACCATCCGAGGAAAAAGGCTCTCACTATCCACCCTGTCTAACCCTCTGATTATCTTATATGTCTCTATTAAGTCACCTCTTCTCCTCCTTCTCTCTAACGAAAACAACCTCAAGTCCCTCAGCCTTTCCTCGTAAGACCTTCCCTCCATACCAGGCAACATCCTAGTAAATCTCCTCTGCACCTTTTCCAAAGCTTCCACATCCTTCCTATAAATGCGGTGACCAGAACTGCACGCAATACTCCAGGTGCGGCCGCACCAGAGTTTTGTACAGCTGCAGCATGACCTCGTGGCTCTTAAACTCGATCCCCCTACTAATAATAGCTAACACACCATATGCCTTCTTAACAGCCCTATTAACCTGGGTAGCAACTTTCAGGGATTTATGTACCTGGACACCAAGATCTCTCTGCTCATCTACACTACCAAGAATCTTCCCATTAGCCCAGTATTCTGCAATCCTGTTACTCCTTCCAAAGTGAATCACCTCACACTTTTCCGCATTAAACTCCATTTGCCATCTCTCAGCACAGCTCTGAATTAGGTAGGTGAATTAACCGTGCAAATAGATGTAAATGGATATGATATAGTTGCGATTACAGAGACATGGCTGCAGGGTGACCAAGGATGGGAACTGAACATCCAGGGGTATTCAATATTTAGGAAGGACAGGCAAAAAGGGAAAGGAGGTGGAGTAGCGTTGTCAGTAAAAGAGGAAATCAATACAATAGTGAGGAAGGATATTAGCTCAGAGAATCCTGATGTGGAATCTGTATGGGTGGAGCTAAGAAACACCAAGAGGCAGAAAACCTTGGTGGGGTTTGTATATAGACCCCAAACAGCAGTGGCGATGTAGAGGATGGCATTAAACAGGAAATTAGAGACGCATGCAATAAGGGTGCAACTGTAATTATGGGTGAATTTAACCTACATATAGATTGGGCAAACCAAATTAGCAATAATACTGTAGAGGAGGAATTCCTGGAGTGCGTACATGATGGTTTTTTGGACCAATATGTTGAGGAACCAACTAAAGAACAGGCCATCCTGAACTGGGTATTGTGTAATGCGAAAGGATTAGTTAACAATCTTGTGCGGGGTCCCTTGGGGAAAGAGTAACCATAACATGATAGAATTCTTCATTAAGATGGAGAGTGAGAGAGTTGATTCCGTGACGAGGGTTGGCTATGATAGATTGGGGAACGTTACTTAAAGGGTTGACAGTGGATAGGCAATGGCTAGCATTTAAAGAGAACATGGATGAATTACAACAATTGTTCATTCCTGTCTGGCGTAAAAATAAAACAGGAAGGGTGGCTCAACCATGGCTTACAAAAGTAATTAGGGATAGTATTAGATTTAAGGAGGAGAAGTATAAAATGGCCAGAACAAGCAGCAAACCTGAGGATTGGGAGCAGTTTAGAATTCAGCAAAGGAGGATAAAGGGATTGATTAAGAAGGGGAAAATAGAGGATGAGAGCAAGCTTGCAAAGAACATAAAAACTGACTGTAAAAGACTCGATAGATATGTGAAGAGAAAAAGATTAGTGAAGACAAATGTGGCTCCCTTACAGTCAGAAATGGGGGAATTTATAATGGGGAGCAAAGAAATGGCAGACCAATTAAATACATACTTTGGTTCTGTCTTCACAAAGGAGGACAAAAATTAGCTCCCAGAAATGTTGGGGAACATAGGGTCCAGTGAGAAGGAGGAACAATATGAAATCAGTATCAGTAGGGAAATGGTGTTGGGGAAATTGATGGGATTGAAGGCCGATAAATCCCCAGGGCCTGATAATCTACATCCTAGAGTACTTAAGGAAGTGGCCCTAGAAATAGTAGATGCAATGCTGGTCAGAGGGTAGTTAATGTAGCCCCACTATTTAAAAAAGGAGGTAGAGAGAAAACAGGGAATTATAGACCCGTTAGTAGTGGGGAAAATGCTAGAGTCCATTATAAAAGATGTAATAGCAGAGCACTTGGAAAACAGTGACAGGATCGGACAAAGTCAACATGGATTTACGAAAGGGGAATCATGCTTGACAAATCTACTGGAAAATTTTGAGGTTGTAACTAGTAGAATAGATAAGGGAGAACCAGTGGATGTGGTGTATTTGGACTTTCAGAAGGTTTTCGATAAGGTCCCACATAAGAAATTAGCATGCAAAATTAAAGCACATGGGATTGGGGGTAAGGTACTGACATGGATAGAGAACTGGTTGGCAGACAGGAAACAAAGAGTAGGAATAAACGGGTCTTTTTCCGAGTGGCAGGCAGTGACTAGTGGGGTACCGCAGGGATCAGTGCTAGGACCCCAGCTATTCACAATATATTTTAAAGATATATATGAGGGAATTAAATGTAATATATCCAAGTTTGCAGATGACACAAAGCTGGGTGGGAGTGTGAGCTGTGAGGAGGATGCAGAGAAGCTCCAGTGTGATTTGGACAGGTTGAGTGAGTGGGCAAATACATGGCAGATGCAGTATAATGTGGATAAATGTGAGGTTATCCACTTTGGTGACAAAAACAGAAAGGCAGATTATTATCTGAACGGCGATAGATTGGGAAAGGGGGAGGTGCAGCGAGACCTGGGTGTCCTTGTGCACCAGTCGCTGAAAGTAAGCATGCAGATGCAGCAGGCAGTTAAGAAGGCAAATGGTATGTTGGCCTTCATAGTGAGAGGATTCGAGTACAGGAGCAAGGATGGCTGCTGCAATTATACAAGGCCTTGGTGAGACCACATCTGGAGTATTGTGTGCAATTTTAGTCTCCTTATCTGAGGAAGAATCTTGCTATGGAGGGAGTGCAGCGAAGGTTCACCAGACTGATTCCTGGGATGGCAATACTGATGTATGAAGAAAGATTGGGTCGATTAGGCTTGTATTCGCTAGAGTTTAGAAGAATGACAAAGAACAAAGAACAAAGAAAATTACAGCACAGGAACAGGCCCTTCGGCCCTCCAAGCCTGCGCCGATCAGATCCTCTATCTAAACATGTCGCCTATTTTCTAAGGGTCTGTATCTCTTTTCTTACTGCCCATTCCTGTATCTGTCTAGATACATCTTAAAAGACTCCATCGTGCCCGCGTCTACCACCTCCGCTGGCAACGCGTTCTAGGCACCCACCACCCTCTGCGTAAAGAACTTTCCATGCATATCCCCCCTAAACTTTTCCCCTCTCACTTTGAACTCGTGACCCCTAGTAATTGAATCCCCCACTCTGGGAAAAAGCTTCTTGCTATCCACCCTGTCTATACCTCTCATGATTTTGTACACCTCAATCAGGTCCCCCCTCAACCTCCGTCTTTCTAATGAAAATAATCCTAATCTACTCAACCTCTCTTCATAGCTAGCGCCCTCCATACCAGGCAACATCCTGGTGAACCTCCTCTGCACCCTCTCCAAAGCATCTACATCCTTTTGGTAATGTGGCGACCAGAATTGCATGCAGTATTCCAAATGTGGCCGAACCAAAGTCTTATACAACTGTAACATGCCCTGCCAACCCTTGTACTCAATACCCCGTCCGATGAAGGAAAGCATGCCGTATGCCTTCTTGACCACTCTATTGACCTGCGTTGCCACCTTCAGGGAACAATGGACCTGAACACCCAAATCTCTCTGTACATCAATTTTCCCCAGGACTTTTCCATTTACTGTATAGTTCACTCTTGAATTGGATCTTCCAAAATGCATCACCTCGCATTTGCCCTGATTGAACTCCATCTGCCATTTCTCTGCCCAACTCTCCAATCTATCTATATTCTGCTGTATTCTCTGACAGTCCCCTTCACTATCTGCTACTCCACCAATCTTAGTGTCGTCTGCAAACTTGCTAATCAGACCACCTATACTTTCCTCCAAATCATTTATGTATATCACAAACAACAGTGGTCCCAGCACGGATCCCTGTGGAACACCACTGGTCACACATCTCCATTTTGAGAAACTACCTTCCACTGCTACTGTCTGTCTCCTGTTGCCCAGCCAGTTCTTTATCCATCTAGCTAGTACACCCTGGACCCCATGCAACTTCACTTTCTCCATCAGCCTACCATGGGGAACCTTTCAAACGCCTTACTGAAGTCCATGTATATGTCATCTACAGCCCTTCCCTCATCAATCAACTTTGTCACTTCCTCAAAGAATTCTATTAAGTTGGTAAGACATGACCTTCCCTGCACAAAACCATGTTGCCTATCACTGATAAGCCCATTTTCTTCCAAATGGGAATAGATCCTATCCCTCAGTATCTTCTCCAGCAGCTTCCCTACCACTGACGTCAGGCTCACCGGTCTATAATTACCTGGATTTTCCCTGCTACCCTTCTTAAACAAGGGGACAACATTAGCAATTCTCCAGTCCTCCGGGACCTCATCCGTGTTTAAGGATGCTGCAAAGATATCTGTTAAGGCCCCAGCTATTTCCTCTCTCGCTTCCCTTAGAAACCTGGGATAGATCCCATCCGGACCTGGGGACTTGTCCACCTTAATGCCTTTTAGAATGCCCAACACTTCCTCCCTCCTTATGCCGACTTGACCTAGAGTAATCAAACATCTGTCATGTCCCTCTCCTCGATGAATACCAATGCAAAGTACTCGTTTAGAATCTCACCCATTTTCTCTGACTCCACGCATAACTTTCCTCCTTTGTCCTTGAGTGGGCCAATCCTTTCTCTAGTTACCCTCTTGTTCCTCCTCAGCATCGCGGATGCTCCAAAGTGAGTCCATCCGCAACTCCAGAGCCGTCATGCGGTCTAACAAGAGCTGCAGCTGGACATACTTCCTGCACGTGAAGGAGTCAGGGACATCAGCTGTGTCCCTGAGCTCCCACATTGAGCAAGATGAGCATAACACGGGTCTGAGATCTCCTGCCATTTTTAATCTTAAACTTAAACTTAGATAAATGAAAAAGGGACGAAAAGTTTTTACCAATCTCACGATAAAAAAAAGAGAAATAGAAAAGGCCTTACCTTATCTACACACCACCGAGTCCTTTTTTTTTGGTTAGAGGAGGAGGGCAGGTGGGAGACACTACAGGTGTAGTGTCTCGGGTTCAGAAACAGCCCAAATATATAGGTTTTTACTTACCCAGCAGCCCCCTGGTCCGCTGAAAACAAAAGGAAATTAAGTTTCAGTTGAAACTGACTTTCCCAGCTGATCACTCGCTCAGCACTCTCTGCTTCCGAATAAGCTGCTGCAATGAAAAGCAATGAGAGGGGATCTCACTGAAACCTGCAAAATTCTATCAGGACTGGACAGACTAGATGCAGGAATAATGGGCGGCACAGTGGCGCAGTGGTTAGCACCGCAGCCTCACAGCTCCAGGGACCCGGGTTCGATTCTGGGTACTGCCTGTGCGGAGTTTGCAAGTTCTCCCTGTGTCTGCGTGGGTTTTCGCCGGGTGCTCCGGTTTCCTCCCACATCCAAAAGACTTGCAGGTGATAGGTAAATTGGCCATTGTAAATTGCCCCTAGTGTAGGGAGGTGATAGGTAATATGGGATTACTGTTGGGTTAGTATAAATGGGTGGTTGTTGGTCGGCACAGACTCGGTGGGCCGAAGGGCCTCTTTCAGTGCTGTATCTCCAAAAAAAAAATGTTCCCGATGGCGGGGGAGTCCAGGACCAGAGGTCACAGTTTAAGGATAAGGGGTAAGCTATTTAGGACTGAGATGAGGAGGGAGTTCTTCACCCAGAGAGTGGTGAACCTGAGGAATTCTCTACCACTGAAAGCAGTTGTGGCCAAATCATTAAATATATTCAAGAAAGAGTTAGATATAATTCTTCGGGATCAAGGGATATGGGGAGAAAGCAGGAACAGGTTACTGAGTTTGGATGATCAGCCATGATCATATTGAATGGCGGCGTTCTGGGCTCAAAGGCCCGAATGGCCTACTCCTGCTCCTATTTTTCTATGTTTCTAAAACAACCTTAGCCGATCCAATCTTTCCTCATAACTAAAGTTCTACAATCCAGGCAACATCCTCATAAATCTCCTCTAGTCTCTCCAGTGCAATCACATCTTTCCTCTACTGGTGTGACCACAGCGATATGCAGTACTCCAGCTATGGCCTAACTAGTGTTTTATACAGTTTCAGCATAACCTTCCTACTCTTATATTCTATTCCTCAGCTAATCAAGGGAAGTATCTCATATGCTTTCTTGACCACATAATCTACCTGTCCAGCCACCTTGGGGAATCTATAAACATATACTGCAAGGTCCCTCTGTTCCTCTATTCTTCTCAGTTTCTTACCATCTATTGAGTATTCTCTTGCCTTGTTAGCTTTCCCCAAATACATTAGCTCACACTTCTCTGGACTGACCTCCATTTGCCACTGTTCCACCCACCTGACTAATCCATTGATATCTTCCTGCAGTCTATAGCTTTCTTCTTCATTATCAACCACATGACCAATTTTTGTATCACCTGCTAATTTCTTAATCATACACCCTACATTTAAGTCTAAGGCATTGATAATACCAGGAAAAGCAACAGACCTAGTACTGAGCCCTGCAGAAGCCCACTGGTAACAGCCTTCCAGTCACAAAAACACCCATCAAACATTACCCCTTTGCTAAAAGCAAAATACTGCGGATGCTGGAAATCTGAAATAAAAACAAGAAATGCTGGAACCACTCAGCAGGTCTGGCAGCATCGGAGTTCCGATGGTCACTGACCCGAAACGTTAATTCTGCTTCTCTTTTCACAGATGCTGCCAGACCGGCTGAGTGGTTCCAGCATTTCTTGTTTTTATTACCCCTTTGCTTCCTGCCTCTGAGCCAATTTTGGATCCAACCTGTCACTTTGCCATGGATCCCATGGACTCTTACTTTCGTGACCAGTTTGCCAAGTGGGACCTTATCAAAAGCCTTGCTAAAATCCATATAGACTGCATCAAATGCACCACCCTCATCAACCCTCCTTGTAACCTCCTCAAAAAATTCAATCATTTTAGTCAGACATGACCTTCCCTTACCAAATCCGTACTGACTATCTTTCATTAATCCGTGTCTTTCTAAATGAAGATTTATCCTGTTCTGCAGATTTTTCCAATAATTTTCCATCATCGAGGTTAGGTTGACTGGCCTGTAATTAATCAGTCTATCCTTTTCTCCCTTTCTAAACAATGGTACGTTAGCTGTCCCCCAGTTCTCTGGCATCACATCTGTAGCCAGAGGGGATTCAAAAATAATGGTCAGAGCCTCCGCTATTTCTTTTCTTGTTTCCCTTAACAGCCTAGGATACATTTCATCTGGGCCTGGGGATTTATCCACTTTCAAAGATGTTAAACCCCTTAATACTTCCTCTCTCACTACATCAATTTCATCCAATATTTCACACTCCTCCTCCCTGATTGCAATATCTGTATTGTCCCTCTCTTTTATAAAAACAGTCACAAAGTATTCATTAAGAACCAAACCAATGTCCTCCGCCTCCACACACAGGTTATCCTTTTGGTTTCTAATAGGCCCTACTCTTCAGTTACCCTATTGTTGTTTATGTGTTTATAAAAAATCTTTGGGTTTTCCTTGAATTTACTTGCCAATATTTTTTCATGTCCTCTCTTTGCTTTCCTAATTCCTTTTTAATTTTACCCTTACACTTTACACTCTAGGCTTTCTGCAGTATTGAGCCCTCGGTATCTGTCATAAACTTCCCTTTTTTTCTTTATCCTCTCCTTTCAGCCTTTGACATCCAGTTCCTCTGAAGCTGTGTTTCTCTGCACACTCGGATATCCTGCTAACCCAAACTGAGTCACTGTGATGTACCAGAGGCAGCTGGAGCCTGTTAAATAATATCCGGCATGACTCAGTGCTATTAGAAGAAGAGGAAAATAACTAGAAATAAAACAATTCCCGTGAGTCACTGGCCTTGAATCAGTGAAAGCCATCAATGATGCTGTACCTGGAAACACATTCAGACACTGCATTCTGCTGATTACTGTCATCAGCTGAATCCTCCAGTTGAGTAAATTCAGAAAGCTTTGGTTTGGGGGTCTTGAAGTAGTTTCCACATTTACTGCTCCCTAGCAGATGGTGCATTTAGCATCAGTCAAACCTCTTCTCTATTTTAAGAAATCCCAGAGTGCATGCAACTCCCATTGCTGAATGTGAAAATTGTTCCATTAATTTCTGCAGATTTGGACATTTCAAATCAGCTTGATTGTGAGTTTGATCAAAACTGGTGTTGACACCAAAGCTTTTTTTGGTTAATGTTCCCAGCCCCCTTGTGGAAATTTTTAAGAAACTAAGATTAGGAATCAGACAGGACTAACAATCCCTTAATCCAAATCAGCCCAATTGTACTGACCCACAGCACAATCTTCACCCTCTGGAGCCTCCCAGATAGTTTAATTCATTAGTCCAGCATGGAACTGAGTCGGACAGATGAGGACAGCTCAGGGTCGATTCTAGGTCTGAGATGAGATAGCTCCCTTTAGCTGCAGTTTATAAATTGTCTCTGTCCAGGCACTGTGTGGGAATCAGTCCCGATTCCTGCCACTGATTGCTGGAGTGTTGCCTGGGAACGGAGTTTGGGCTGCTTCCTTACTCCTTCCTCACTTGATTTTCCACTCAACTCTCAATATCCAGGGTCACACATGAACAGAAGCCCCTTGGGCAAGGTACTGGAGTGGGGGAGATGGTGGTATAGTGGCAACATCACTGAACTAGTAAGCCAGAGGCTTAGGCTAATGTCCTGGCACATTCCACCACAGCAGCTGGTAGAATTTAAATTCAATTAATTAATAAAAGTCTGGAATTAAAATCTAGTCTCAGTGCCAGGAAACAACCACTGATTGTCATAAAAACCCATCTGGTTCACTTTCGGGAAGGAAATCTGCTGTCCTTACCTGGTCTGGGCTACATGTGACCCCAGACACACAACAATGTGGTTTACTCTTAACTGCTATTTGAAAGGGCCTAGCAAGCCACTCATTACAATTAGTGATGAACAACAAATGCTGGCTTTGCCAGCGCCGCCCACATCTCATGAAAGAAAAAGCTGAAAAAGCTGTCCAAGATAACCGGACAGGGTAGATGGTGGTTGGGGGAGGGGTGTCACAGTGAGGCTGGCAGAGGAGTTGAGGGACAGGGGCCACCAGGGGTAGAGGGGGTCAGGGGAAAAGGTGCTGGGGGGACAGGGGGTGGGGGTGGGGGGGGGGGGGGGGGTGGGAGGCACAGATGTCGGTAGTCCTGCTCAGGAATGAGTTAAAATTCCACTGGGAACGCAGGTATGTTATGGGAACCCCAATTTAAATCCATTAATGAGGTTCCTGCTTGTCCAACCTAATTAACAATGGAGCTAAAATTGTAGATCACAGAAATGTTGCCAATTCATTCGAACTGTTCCCTCACTCCATTACCCCCATCCCCACCCCCCCCCCACCCCCCTTCTCCCCCATCCTCCACTGACCCTGCCTCCCTGCTCCTCCTGATGTTGACTTCATGGTTTTTAACTCTGGTCAATCCTATCAATGCTGAGGCCTCTTACTGCTGCAATTTATAGAGCAGGCTATTCACTGCCATCCACAAGATCACATGCTGCTGCCTGGAGTCACAGCTTTATTTTTAGGTTGCTAGTTTCTCAGTAAGTGAGAGGTGGATAATGTGCCATTTTGGAACAGCATGAGATTTGTTTTTCAGAATAAGCTGTCCAGTGTTCGCTCCAGATAAAAGAAGCGTTTCATTTAAACTGTTTTTTGGAATGTGTGTTAGTAGTTATCACAAAACAGATACAGATCAGTGAGACTATTCATTCCAGCTAAGGCCATCCACACAGAACAGAAGAAAAAGCGGCAATCCCTCATCGCACACTCTGAACCTGAGAGTTTGACCTCTGTGAACTTACCTGGAAAAGTCAACGCTTCTTTGAATGAAGTTATTCCTGATGTTTCTTCTAACCTATCCTTTCACCACAATTAACCAATGCTCTCTGTTCAGTATCCTGATCAAGCTTGAAGTAGTGCTCCAGATAAACTTTCTCTGTACCATTTAATATGTTGTACATCAAGACAAACACTTGCCAGTCTCTCCAATCTGTCATCATAACTTGGACCCTAGGAGTCAGAGAGAATCTCACTGGCACTTCTCTGCACCTCCTCTGGGACCCAAATGTGTCTCATAGAAACACAGAAAATAGGAGCAGGAGTAGGCCATTCGGCCCTTTGAGCCTGCTCCGCCATTCATTATGATCATGGCTGATCATCCAACTCAGTAACCTGTTCTCGCTTTCGCCCCATATCCTTTGATCCCAAGAGCTATATCTAACTCCTTCTTGAAAACATACAATGTTTTGGCCTCAACTGCTTTCTGTGGTAGTGAATTCCACAGGCTCACCACTCTCTGGGTGAAGTAATTTCTCCTCATCTCAGTCCTGAAAGGTTTACCCCGTATCCTTAGACTATGACCCCTGGTTCTGGACTCCCCCACCATCAGGAACATCCTTCCTGCATCTACCCTGTCAAGTCCTGTTAGAATTTTATAGGTTTCTATGAGATTCCCTCCTCACGCTTCTGAACTCCAGCGAATATAATCCTAACCGACTCAATCTCTCCTCATACGTCAGTCCCGCCATCCCAGGAATCAGTCTGGTAAACCTTCGCTGCACTCCCTCTACAGCAAGAACATCCTTCCTCAGATAAGGAGATCAAAACTGCACACATTAGTAAGTTTGCAGATGACACAAAAATTGGTGGTATAGTGGACAGTGAAGAAGGTTGTCTAAGGTTACATCAGGATATAGGATCAACTGGGAAAGTGGGCAAGGGATTGGCAAATGGAATTTAACGCAGATAAGTGTGAAGTGATGCATTTTGGGAAGTTAAACCAGGGCAGGACATTTACAGTGAATGGCAGGGCCCTGGGGAGTGTTGTTGAGCAGAGAGACCTTGGGGTGCAAGTACATAGTTCCCTGAAAGTGGCAACACAGGTAGGCAGGATGGCGAAGAAGGGGTATGGCATGCTTGCCTTCATCGGCCGAGGCATTGAGTACAAGAGTTGGGACGTCATGTTACAGTTGTACATAACATTGGTTAGGCCGCATTTGGAGTACTGTGTGCAGTTCTGGTCGCCGCACTACAGGAAAGATGTGATTAAGCTAGAGAGGGTTCAGAAAAGATTCACAAGGATGTTGCCTGGTTTGGAGGGCTTGAGTTATAAAGAGAGATGGATAGGCTGGGTCTGTTTTCCCTGGAGCAAAGGAGGCTGAGAGGGGACATGATAGAGGTATATAAAATTATGAGAGGCATAGATAGGGTAGATAGCCAGAGTCTGTTTCCCATGGTAAGGGTGACTAAAACTAGAGGGCATAGATTTAAGGTGAGAGGGAGGAGGTTTAAAGGGGATCAAAGGGGTACATTTTTCACATAAAAAATAGTGGGTATCTGGAATGAGCTGCCTGAGGAGGTGGTGGAGGCAGGAACAGTAACGACATTTAAGAGGCATCTGGACAGGTACTTGAATGAGCAAGGCATAGAGGGATATGGAATTAATGTAGGCAGGTGGGATTAGTATAGTTAGGCATTATGGTCGGCATGGACGCGGTGGGCCGAAGGGCCTGTTTCTATGCTGTACGACTCTATGACAATATTCCAGGTATGGCCTCACCAAGGCCCTGTATAATTGCAGCAAGACATCCCTGCTCCTGTACTCGAATCCTTTCGCTATGAAGGCCAACATACCATTTGCCTTTTTTACCGCCTGTTGCACCTGCATGCTTACCTTCAGCAACTGGTGTACGAGAACACCCAGGTCTCGCTGCATATTCTCCTCTCTCAGTTTATAGCCGTTCAGATAATAATCTGCCTTCCTGTTTAGCTACCAAAGTG
Organism: Heterodontus francisci; assembly: GCF_036365525.1. NCBI lineage: Eukaryota > Metazoa > Chordata > Chondrichthyes > Heterodontiformes > Heterodontidae > Heterodontus > Heterodontus francisci. The sequence continues at coordinate 78,519,197 of NC_090395.1, read as the reverse complement.
AATAACCACACATTTATCCACATTATACTGCATCTGCCATGCATTTGCCCACTCCTCAACTTGTCCAAATCACCCTGAAGCCTCTCTGCATCCTCCTCACAACTCACCCTCCCACCCGGTTTTGTGTCATCTGCAAATTTGGAGATATTACATTTAGTTCCCTCATCTAAATCATTAATATATATTGTGAATAGCTGGGGTCCTAGCACTGATCCCTGCAGTACCCCACTAGTCACTGCCTGCCATTCGGAAAAAGACCCATTTATCCCTACACTTTGTTTCCGGTCTACCAACCAATTTTCTATCCATCACAATACACTACCCCCAATCCCATGTGCTTCAATTTTGCACGCTAATCTCTTATGTGGGACTTTGTCGAAAGCCTTTTGAAAGTCCAAATAAACCACATCCACTGGCTCCCCCTCATCAACTCTGATAGTTACATCCTCGAAGAATTCGAGTAGATTTGTCAAGCATGATTTCCCTTTTGTGCCTTGGTGACCACAAGCGAACACACTACTCATGCCCACCCAGCCAATACCAGATCTTCCACTTTTCACAACTGCTCACCACAAATTTCCAACCCAATAGTGTCAAAAGAAGAGGCAAAGGGGGAGAAAATGCAGGGGAGCAAAAAATAAATCCTAGTCAACTAATGTCCAGATGGTCAGTGTTGTCTAGCACAAAAATAGCAAGTATGATTAATCATGAAAAGGACTGTAAGCAACTTCAGGAGGGCATGGAGAGGTTAAATTGGGTAGATCTCAGATGTAATTTAAGGCAGAGAATATGAGGTGAAACATTTGGGAGGAATAATGGGAGAAGTATTCAGTACTTGATAAAACTTTGAAAGGAAGAGAGGAGGAGAGAGACTGAAAGGTTTGGATACACAAACTGTGAGTACAAGTTGATAAATCTGCAAAAAAAAATGGGCATCTCGGTTTTATAAATAGGGGCATCGAATATAAGAGCAAAGATGTGATGTGAAGCACTAAGGCCACTGGTAGAATATTGTGTTCTGTTTTGGGATCTTACATTAGGAAGATGTCAAGGCAAGTCACTGAGGTGATCCCAGGGATCAGAGGCTTTAGTTATAAGGAGAGATCAGAGAAACTGGGATAAATTTCATTGAAGGGTCACTGACCTGAAACGTTAACTCTGCTTCTCTCTCCACAGATGCTGCCAGACCTGCTGAGTATTTCCAGCATTTCTTGTTTGTGTTATAAATTACAGTGAAGCAGGAAAGATTAAGAGGAGATATGAAAAAGAAACTCAAAATTATGAGCGGCTTTGAGAAGGACAATCAGGAAAAGTCATTTCCATTGGTTACTGCGTTAGTTACTAGAGACTTTAAAATTAAGATTGCCACCAAAAAAAAATGAGTTTTCAATAAGAGTATTTACACAGAGGGTTGTTGAAACATGGAGGATTATTTTAGCAACAGGGTGAAAATAGGTGCTAAATGGATCCAGTGCTAATAAGACACGCCTGTTTGAAAATCCAGATTTAGCACACAATTTTGATCCTAATTTCTGATTATAACAATTTAAAGTTGCCAGGAAGCACTAAACCAGAAAGCTGCGGGTTTAGCACTCAAGATCGTTCAGCAGTATATGTGGGCTACTTGCACCCACTTCCACTGTAGGAGTGGAATGCTGTGGCTGGAACACCGTGACATATTGCAAGATGGCTCAGAGACTGAGGGAACACAGGAGCAGCAGTAGGCCATTCAGCCCATCGAGCCTGCCCCGCACTCAATATGATCATGGCTGATCAACCACTTCAATGCCTTTTTCCCACACTATCCTCATATCCCCTTATGTCATTTGTATTTTGAAATCTGTCAATCTCTGCTTTAAACATACTCAATGACCGAGCTTCCAAAACCCTCTGGGGTAGAGAATTCCAAAGATTCACAACCCTCTGAGTAAAGAACTTTCTCCTCATCTCTGTCCTATGTGACTTTCCCCTTATTTTGAAATTGTGTCCCCTGGAAACATCTTACCTGCATCTACCCTGTCTATCCCTTTAAGTATTTTGTAGGTTTCAATGAGATCACCTCTCATTCTTCAAAATTCTAGAGAATACAGGTCCAGTTTCCCCAATCTCTCTTCATAGGGCAGTCCTGCCATCCCGGGAATAAGTCTGGTGAATCTTCGTTGCACTCCCTCTATGGCAATAATAACATTCCTAATGTAAGGGGACCAAAACTGCACACACTACTCCAGGTGTGGTCTAAACAAGGTTCTATACAATTGAAACAAGACTTCATTACTCCTGTATTCAAGTTTTCTTGCAAATAAAGGCTAACATACCATTAGCCTTCCCAATTGCTTGCTGCACCTACATGTTAGCTTTCAGTGACTTATTGACAAAGACACCCAGGTTCCTTTGTACATCTACATTTTCTAATCTCTTACCATTTAAGAAATACTCTGCACATCTATTCCTCCTACCAAAGTGGATAACCTCACATTTTTCCACATTATATTCCATCTGCCATGTTCTTGCCCACTCACTAAGTCTTTCCGAATCCACTTGAAGCCGCTTTGCATCTTCCTCACAACACACATTCCCACCTAGTTTTATGTCATCCGCGAACTTGGAAATACTACATTTGGTCCCCACATTCAAATCATTGATATATATTGTGAACAGCTGGGGCCCAAGCACTAATCCCTGCGGTACCCCACTAGTCACAGCCTGCCAACGTGAGAATGACCTGTTTATTCCTACTCTCTGCTTTCTGCCTGTTAAAGAAAGGACACATGCATTCTCGAACGCAGTACTGATGGTCCTATTGGACGAGGTCCAGAGGAGCAGGGATGTCCTGTACTCACAGGGGGAAAGGAATCCACCTCACCCTCCTGTCCTTCTCTCCTGCAGTAGCTGGTGCTGCTCTGCCTGGCCGCATGTTCTCCTTTCATTCCTTCTGCAGGATTAAGAGGAATGCCTAGCAAGATGCCGATGACCATGCACTCTCTTTCTCCTATTATCTCCTATAAGGTGTCCAATAAGTTTAGAGATACAGCACTGAAACAGGCCCTTCAGCCCACCGAGTCTGTGCCGACCATCAACCACCCATTTATACTAATCCTGCACTAATCCCATATCCCTACCACATCCCCACCTGTCCCTATATATTTCCCTACCACCTACCTATACTAGGGGCAATTTATAATGGCCAATTTACCTATCAACCTGCAAGTCTTTGGCATGTGGGAGGAAACCGGAGCACCCGGAGGAAACCCACGCAGACACAGGGAGAACTTGCAAACTCCACACAGGCAGTACCCGGAATTGAACCCGGGTCGCTGGATCTGTGAGGCTGCGGTGCTAACCACTGCGCCACTGTGCCGCCCCTAAGGTGGGGTAGCACAGTATTTACTCTATTAAGATGAATTTCTGGAATAATTTTTGGTTGCGTGTTGGTGAGGTCTTGACAAAGTGTCCCAGAAAGTCTCCTATGTGTTTGAGATTTCCTCTTCAACAGCAATGAGCATAAAATGGTGAGTATCCTTTTAAGTGATATTAGACATGGACATCAAAGCCAATACTCCAAAACCGCAGGTCACTGTTAGGAGGGGACATTATTTGAACCACTAGCCCCCAAAATTCTTTATAGCCTTTATCAAGCCTCTGGGTGGCCATTTCTAGCAAGCGTTTCAACTCCTTTACCAAGATGGTGTTGTGCACTAAACATGGGCTTCAGGCAAAAGCCGAAAATCTGAAAGAAAAGCAGAAAACGCTGGAAATTCTCAGCAGATCTGTGGCCTGAAATGTTAACACTGTTTTTCCCTTTACAGATCCTGTCAGACTCATAGCTTAAGACCTCATCTTAGTCACTTCAGAGACTTTCTACTGGCTAAAGTATCTAATGAAAATTACCCCTGGGATGTCCAACCAGAAACAGTGAGAAAGCATAATCCAGAATTGCTTCTAAAAGCTAATAGATAAATCTTTGAATTATTTTAAAAAGGGTGCTGAGAATAGAGAATTGGACTAAAACAGCATTTTCTGTTTTTATTTCAGATTTTCAGCATCCACAGTATTTAATTTTTGTATCATCTGAATTCCATTTACACTTAGACTCCCTGATGGGAAAGGACTATAGTCCCACTGTCTCACACACCAGCAACAGAACTAACAGTATTAAAGCAGAAATCACAGGAACAAGTTTTAGGAACACCCTTTCCTGCGATTGAAGCATGTGACGATATGGTATCATTTATAAATATCCCATTTACCAGTCTCACTCTGTGGTGATTTAAATGGCAACTTGTCATATCTGATATTTATTTTGCAAGAATAGATCTTTTGGAGAGGACACTTTGACCCAAGTGCTAGAAATATCAGTATTAGTGTAGCTCTGCTCATATGACTGGCACTAACTAATTGCCTGTTCAGTAATTTCAGTTTCCCATTACTTAAATCTCCAGACCTTCAAGTAACTCAAACTAAATCAGATTCCATTTGGCTGAAGATTTTTTGGACTGATCAGCAACATTATCAAGATACTCAGACTCTATTGTCAGATATTTTGTGATATGAGTTGCAGACTGGGACAATATTCACTTCTGAAATATTTCTCCCCAAATTCCTTTCCCTTGTAGGAAAGTTTGTTGAAATGTTCCTATTTACCTGGTTCTAGTTGCATTTGTATGGCTTCCTTTAAGGACATAAGAACTAGGAGCAGGAGTAGGCAATTCAGCCCCTCGAGCCTGCTCCGCCATTCAATACGATCATGGCTGATCTCATCTTGGCCTCAACTCCACTTTCCTGCCCGTTCTCCATAACCCTTCAACCCATTACCAATTAAAAATCTGTCTATCTCCTCCTCAAATTTACTCAATGTCCCGGCATCCACCGCACTCTGGGTAGTGAATTTCACAGACTCACGACCCTGTGAGAAGTAATTTCTCCTCATCTCTGTTTTAAACCTGCTACCCCTTATCCTAAAACTATGACCTCTCATTCTAGATTGCCCTACAAGAGGAAACATCCTCTCTACGTCTACTTTGTCAATCCCCTTAATCATCTTATATATCTCAATTAGATCTCCTCTCATTCTTCTAAACTCTAGTGAGTAAAGGCCTAAACTGCTCAATCTCTCTTCATTACACAAACCCCTCATCTGTCCACACTTAGACTCATTAAATAGTAATAATTTCATGGGATCCCAATACATTTGCTTTCGGTTATGTACTAATTGAGCAGCGAGCCCAAAAAGCCAGAGCTGAAACTGATTCTAATTGAGGTGAGATTCTTTCTAGATCCATTGTGATTTAGGGCTTTAACTTATTGGGAGAGATTCAACCAGCTGCTTTTATAGAACAAAAATCAGGTGAAGCAAAAATCATTATGTGCTCTATTTATCCCAGCCTTTTGCTGCATACTCTATCACAGACACTCCCTGCTGGTTCAACCTCCCTCCAGCCAAAATAGTCCCTGCACACTTTACCCTATCATGAACTCCATTCCACACAGGTATGTTTATTCTCATTAACCCAATTTGTTCATCTGTTGAGGGAACACATCAGAAATTCCTGATTTTGCTGCATGATTTTAAAACTATTTAAAGTGATGTTTGTAGAATTGTGTCCAACATGTGCTGGAATTTCCAACATGTGGTCTCTGTGAGTAGGGCTTCCTGCTTGCAGTGTGAAGGTGAGAATTATGCCTGTCGAGTAAATGTAGAGCCTGACCTGAGTCCAGAGTCATCTTGTAGATGTAGAGCAACAACTCTAATTTTACATTCAGGTGGTTAAGCCAGATAATTACATCAGGAGTAGCAGAGATTATTACTATGATGCCTCCTGTGTATTTGTGAATCAGTCATTGAGTCATTATGTGTTCCATGGTGGCACAGTGGCGCAGTGGTTAGCACCGCAGCCTCACAGCTCCAGCGACCCGGGTTCAATTCTGGGTACTGCCTGTGTGGAGTTTGCAAGTTCTCCCTGTGTCTGCGTGGGTTTTCTCCGGGTGCTCCGGTTTCCTCCCACAGCCAAAAGACTTGCAGGTTGATAGGTTAATTGGCCATTATAAATTGCCCCTAGTATAGGTAGGTGGTAGGGGAATATAGGGACAGGTGAGGATGTGGTAGGTGTATGGGATTAGTGCAGGATTAGTATAAATGGGTGGTTGATGGTCGGCACAGACTCGGTGGGCCGAAGGGCCTGTTTCAGTGCTGTATCTCTAAATCATGGTCTGTTCTGGGTGACCATAGTTGCAACACTGGAGAGTTTTTAATTTTCCATCTGTGCGTCAAGTATCTGCATTTGCCATGGCTTGTGTGTGGTTTAGGGTTGCCCATGAATCACAGAACTGTAGAATGGTTACAGCACAGAAGGGGGCCATTTGGCCCATCGTGTTCATGCCGACTCTCTGCAACAGCAACTCATCTAGTCCCACTGCCCCACCTTTTCCCTGTAGCCCTGAAATTTTTTTCTTCAGATAATTTTCAAATTCTGTTTTGAATGCCTCAATTGAACCTATCCCAATCACACTCTCAGGCAGTGCATTCCAGATCCTAACCACTCCCTGTGTCAACATTTTTTTTCTTCATGTCTGTGTTGTTCCTTTTGCCAATCACATTAAATCAGTGCACTCGGGTCTCTACCCTTCCACCAATGGGAATAGTTTCTCCCTATCGACTCTGTACTGACCCCTCATCATTTTGAACACCTCTATTAAATCTTATCTTAATCGTCTCTTCTCTAAGGAGAAATGCCCCAGCTTCTCCAATTTATCCATGTAACTGAATTTCCGCATCCCTAGAACTATTCTTGTAAATCTTTTCTGCACCCTCTTTAAGGCCTCTTCATCCTTCCTAAAGTGCGGTGCCCAGAATTGGACACAATAGTCCCGGTGAGGCCAAACCAGTATTCTGTAACGGTTCACCATAGCTTCCTTGCTTTTGTACTCTTTGCCTATATTTATAAAGCCCAAGGATCCTGAATGCCTTATTTGTGCACACGTACCCCCAGGTCCCTCTGCTCCAGCAGCCCCTTTAGAATTGTACTCTTTATTTTATATTACCTCTCCTCATTCTTCCTGCAAAAAAGAATCACTTCACACTTCTCTGCATTAAATTTCATCTGCCATGCAGTCACTTTATTGGGAGTTTTCTATAGACCCCCCAATAGCAACAGAGACACGGAGGAACAGATTGGGAGGCAGATTTTGGAAAGGTGCAGAAGTAACAGGGTTGTTGTCATGGGTGACTTCAACTTCCCTAATATTGATTGGAACCTCCTTAGTGCAAATAGTTTGGATGGAGCAGTTTTTGTCAGGTGTGTCCAGGAAGGTTTCCTGACTCAATATGTAGATAGGCCGGCTAGAGGGGAGGCTATGTTGGATTTGGTGCTTGGCAACGAACCAGGCCAGGTGGCAGATCTCTCGGTGGGAGAGCATTTCGGTGATAGTGATCACAACTCCCTGACCTTTACTATAGTCATGGAGAGGGACAGGAGCAGACGGGATGGGAAAATATTTAATTGGGGGAGGGGGAATTACAATGCTATTAGGCAGGAACTGGGGAGCTTAAACTGGGAACAGATGTTCTCAGGGAAATGCACGACAGAAATGTAGAAGTTGTTTAGGGAGCACTTGCTGCGACTGCTGGATAGGTTTGTCCTGATGAGGCAAGGAAGGGATGGTAGGGTGAAGGAACCTTGGATGACTAGAGATGTGGAACAGCTATTCAAGAGGAAGAAGGAAGCTTACTTAAGGTTGAGGAAGCAAGGATCAGACAGGGCTCTAGAGGGTTACAAGGTAGCCAGGAAGGAACTGAAGAATGGACTTAGGAGAGCTAGAAGGGGACATGAAAAAGTCTTGGCGGGTAGGATGAAGGAAAATCCCAAGGCGTTCTACACTTATGTGAGGAACAAGAGGATGGCCAGAGTGAGGGTAGAGCCGATCAGGGATAGTGGAGGGAACTTGTGCCTGGAGTCGGAGGAGGTAGGGGAGGTCCTTAATGAATACTTTGCTTCAGTATTCACTAGTGAGAGGGACCTTGTCGTTTGTGACAACAGCGTGAAACAGGCTGATATGCTCAAACAGGTTGATGTTAAGAAGTAGGATGTGCTGGAAATTTTGAAAGACATGAGGATAGATAAGTCCCCGGGGCCAGACGGGATATACCCAAGGATATTACGGGAAGCGAGGGAAGAGATTGCCGTGCCTTTGGCAATGATCTTTGCGTCCTCACTGTCCACTGGAGTAGTATCGGATGATTGGAGGGTGGCAAATGTTATTCCCTTGTTCAAGAAAGGGAATAGGGATAACCCTGGGAATTACAGACCAGTCAGTCTTACGTCGGTGGGGCAAATTATTGGAGAGGATTCTGAGAGACAGGATTTATGATTATTTGGAAAAGCATAGTTTGATTAGAGATAGTCAGCATGGCTTTGTGAGGGGCAGGTCATGCCTCACAAGCCTTATTGAATTCTTTGAGGATGTGACAAAACACATTGATGAAGGAAGAGCAGTGGATGTGGTGTATATGGATTTTAGCAAGGCGTTTGATAAGGTTCCCCATGGTAGGCTCATTCAGAAAGTAAGGAGGCATGGGATACAGGGAAATTTGGCTGTCTGGATACAGAATTGGCTGGTCCATAGAAGTCAGAGGGTGGTAGTAGATGGAAAGTATTCAGCCTGGAGCTCGGTGACCAGTGGTGTTCCACAGGGATCTGTTCTGGGACCTCTGCTCTTTGTGATTTTTATAAATGACTTGGATGAGGAAGTGGAAGGCTGGGTTAGTAAGTTTGCCAATGACACGAAGGTTGCTGGAGTTGTGGATAGTGTGGAGGGCTGTTGTAGGTTGCAACGGGACATTGACAGGATGCAGAGCTGGGCTGAGAAGTGGCAGATGGAGTTCAACCTGGAAAAGTGTGAAGTGATTCATTTTGGAAGGTCGAATTTGAATGCAGAATACAGGCTTAAAGACAGGATTCTTGGCAGTGTGGAGGAACAGAGGGATCTTGGGGTCCACGTCCATAGATCCCTCAAAGTTGCCACCCAAGTTGATAGGGTTGTTAAGAAGGCGTATGGGATGTTGGCTTTCATTAACAGGGGGATTGAGTTTAAGAGCCACGAGATTATGCTGCAGTTCTATGAAGCCCTGGTTAGACCACACTTGGAATATTGTGTTCAGTTCTGGTCGCCTCATTATAGGAAGGATGTGGAAGCTTTAGAGAGGGTGCAGAGGAGATTTACCAGGATGCTGCCTGGACTGGAGGGCATGTCTTATGAAGAAAGGTTGAGGGAGCTAGGGCTTTTCTCATTGGAGTGAAGAAGGATGAGAGGTGACGTGATAGAGGTGTGCAAGATGATGAGAGGCATAGATAGAGTGGATAGCCAGAGACTTTTTCCCAGGGCGGAAAGGGCTATCACCAGGGGGCATAATTTTAAGGTGATTGGAGGAAGGTTTCGGGGAGATGTCAGAGGTAGGTTCTTTACACAGAGAGTGGTGGGTGCGTGGAATGCACTGCCAGCGGTGGTAGTAGAAGCAGATACATTAGGGACATTTAAGCGACTCTTGGATAGGTACATGGATGATAGTAGAATGAAGGGTATGTAGGTAGTTTGATCTTAGAGTAGGTTAAAGGTTCGGCACAACATCGTGGGCCGCAGGGCCTGTACTGTGCTGTACTGTTCTATGTTCTATGTGTTCGCTCTGCAGCCATTCAGTGACATCCTTGACCCTGGCATCACTGAGGCAACACACCATCCTGGATTCTCATCTGCACCCGCAGAAACACCTATCTGTTCCTCAACAATTGAATCCCCTATCACTATTGCTCTTCCAATCTTCCTCCTGCCCCCTGTACAGCTCAGCCAGCCCTGGTGCCAAGAACTTGGTAAGTAGGATTTGAATAATTCAGGTGATGTGACAAATTGCCCTCGCAGCTCATCCCTTGCTTGTTCAAGTATGTCACAATCTTGGCACGTGCTGAGATTTATCTTGGCCACTTCATTAGCATGTGAAATCTCACTTGTGAGAATCACATCCAGGGACACTGTTTGCATAGTTATGGTTGCTATGGCAATGCATAGAATTGTACAGCCAACTGAATTAACCCTTGAGAACCAAAAGCCTTTCCCAGTTTTAAAATTCAGCTGAGATCAGAATGTTGGGGATTTTCTTCTCTTTCTGCAGCTTTCAATCCAGCAGTGAAAATGTTACAATTCAGTTCAGCACCTGAACTTGGAAGGGAATGAATTCCAATCATTGTGCTCTGAACTCTGTTGGAAATTGCTGCCGGTATTTGGGATTTGATGACAAGCAACCTGCTAAAACTTTCACTCTGGTTAATTTACAATAATTGGTTAACAGTGCTGCTAAAACAGGGGAGAGAGAAATTTCAGACAAATGTTAAGCATTTTTTTAGTTGTTCATGTGATGTGGGCGTCGCTGGCTTGGTCAGCATTTACTCCCCATCCCTAATTGTCCTTGAGAAGGTGGTGGTGAGCTGCCTTCTTGAACCGTTGCGGTCCATGTGGTGTAGGTACACCCACAGTGCTGTTAGGGAGGGAGTTCCAGGATTTTGATCCAGCGACAATGAGCAAACAGCAATATAGTTCCAAATCAGGATGGTGTGTGGCTTGGAGGGGAACTTGCAGATGGTGGTGTTCCTGTGCATCTGCTCCCCTTGTCCTTCTTTGTGGTAGAGGTTGGGGGTTTGGAAGGTGCTGTCGAAGGATTCATGTCCTGGTATCCCATAGAGTCATTTCAGGGTTTTGTTCTCCTCGATCACACAAAGAATAACCACGGGGTGAAGCACTGATAGCGTTTATTATCTTTTCCCAGTGGGTGACACTGCATGAGGGCAGGTGAGAGATATTTTAAATTCAGCTGTGGGGTACAAACCTTGCTAGCAAAGGCAGCATTTATTGCCCATCCCTAATTGCCCTTGTGAAAGTGGTTGTGATAATTAAGAGGAAAATGAATAAAAATCAAAGTATAAGCAGCAATAGGCAACATGGAGAGACAGAAAATCATTAAACCAAGGGTGTGATGCCTGACAGTTCTGCTGTCTGTTAGTGCTGGAGGGGGGAGGGATAGAGGGGGCAGAGGGAGAGAGGGGCAATGGAGTTGGATATCGAGTGCAGTAGCTGGGACAGTGATACAAACAAACTGCTCTGACTGAGATTCATCCAGGAGAGAGTGGTGAACATTCATTACTGCTACCTTGTGATGGTGGAAATGCTTTAAAAGATCAAGTGTTGGAGCTGCCCATTGCAGAGACTCTCCACGATAGACACAGCATCTGTGACTGGTCCAGTACAGGTTCTACTCAATGCGGCAATGCCAGATTGACTCCCTCCCAAAAGACCAGGAGTTAAAGCTGGAACATGTCAGCTGTGTCTCGGAGACACATTAAGCTTTGCAGCTGGAGCCTGAGCTGTGGCTGCACTTTCCCTTTGAAACAGAAATATTCCTGGGTGTGCGATACCTTTCCAGCCACATAACTGAAAGGCTGGTAGATGTTTTGAAGTCAAGTACTCACCATCCATCCTCCTGATTTGCTTCCCAGTTCTGAAGGATGAGAAGATAGAAGTTTACATTTATATATCATCTTAGAGCATCACGCAGACATCCGCATACATTGAGCTACTTTGAAGTGATTTATCAGCTAATGTTCACAGTAAGACACCACAAACAGCAATAAGGTGATTGACTTTTGTTATCACTGATTAAGGGAAGGATGTTGACCAGGTGAGTTGAGAATGCCCCAGTTATCAGATTGTGTCATAACAGTTTTAATATCCTTTTGAAACACTGGATTAACATATCACCTGCAAAGCACACTTCTAACAGTGTATCAGGAATGGGGTTTGAACCCACAACCTCTGACCCAGAGATAAGAGGGCAACCAACTGAGCCAAACTGGCACCTTGGAGGCAGACTTCATCAAAGTGGTGATGCCCATGGGTTTCTCATCCTCAGATATTGTACAGAAAATCCCAGTGAAAATGAATGGCTGAGTAACACAATAACAATTTACTTTGACAGAGCACCATTAACATAGTCTTTTTTTAATTCACTCTTGTGATGTGGGCGTCACTGGCCAGGCCAGCATTTATTGCCCATCACTAATTACTGTTGAGAAGGTGGTGGTGAACTGCCTTCTTGAATCGCTGCAAACCATGTGGTGTAGGTTATGAAGGGAGTTCCAGAGTTTTGACCCAGTGACAGTGAAGGAACGGCAATATCGTTCCAAGTCAGGATGGTGTGTGACTTGGAGGGAAACTTGCAGGTGGTGGTGTTCCCATGCATCTGCTGCCCTTGTTCTAGTTGGTAGAGGTCGCGGGTTTGGAAGATGCTGTCGAAGGAGTCTTGGCGAATTGTTGCAGTGCATCTTGTAGATGGTACACACTGCTGCCACTGTGCATTGGTGGTGGAGGGAATGTTGAAGGTGATGGATGGGGTGCTGATCAAGCGGGCTGCTTTGTCCTGGATGGTGTTGAGCTTCTTGAGTGTTGTTGGAGATGCACCCATCCAGGCAAGTGGAGAATATTCCATCACACTCCTGACTTGTGCCTTGTCACTGGTGGACAGGTTTTGGGGAGTCAGGAGGTGAGTTACTTGCCACAGAATTCCCAGCCTCTGATCTGCTCTTTAGTGGGGGATTCAGCAATGGTAATGCCAGTGACAGTCAAAGGGAGATGGTTAGATTCTCTCTTGTTGGAGATGGTCATTGCCTGGCACTTGTGTGGAGCGAGTGTACTTGCCACTTATCAGCGCAAGCCTGAATGTTGTCCGGTTTATGCTGTGTATGGACACGTTCTGTGTCAGTATCTGAGGAACAACCTCCCAAAATGCTTAATGATCACGGATCCACCTGCCTTTCACCAGGAATCAACATCTGACAACTAATATGACAAAATTCCCATCTCTACCTTTGGGAGGTTTGCAAGCTCTGAAGATTACTCACATGGGGATCAGACTCTTAAAATGGGCAACTTCTGAATGTCACATTTCCTTAGTACTGCGCTGCCGACAGTGCAGCACTACCTCAGCACTGACCATCCAAAAGTGCAGCACTACCTCAGTACTGCCCCTACAACAGTGTGGCGTTCCCTCAGTATTGCCCCTCCACCAGTGCAATGCTCTTTCAGTGCTGCCCCTCCAACAGTGCAGTAGTCCCTCAGTACTGATCTACCAACAGCGCTGCGTGCCCTCTGTACTGCCCCTCCAACAGTGCAGCACTTCCTCAGCACTGACCCTCCGACAGTGCAGCATTCCCTCAGTACTGCCCCTCTAACAGTGCAGCACTCCCTCAATACTGACACTCTGACAGTGCAGCATTCCCTCAGTACTGCCCCTCTAACAGTGCAGCACTCCCTCAATACTGACACTCTGACAGTGCAGCATTCCCTCAGTTCTGCCCCACTGACAGTGCAGCACTCCCTCAGCACTGACCCTCCAACAGTGCAGTATTCCCTCAGTATTGCGTCTCTGACACTGCAGCGCTCCCTCAGTACTGCCCCTCCAACAGTGCAGTACTCTGACAGTGCAGTGCTCCCTCAGTATAGCATTGGAGCGACAGTTTAAATCTTGTGCTAAAGTCTTAAGGTTGGATTTGAAAGCAGAATTTAGGAACACAGAAGTGAGATTTCTACCAATTTAGCAAAACTGTCACTAGAAGGGCCTAGATTTGATTTGTGGTCTTTGCTGATTTTGCTGTGTTCCTTGTGGAACTGACCTCAGCACCCTCGGCAATGTAGGGAAAATCCAATAGGATTCTTATTCCTGATTGTTCGAAAGTTATCCCAGCTGCAAGCAAGGTGTGGGTGGAAAGCAGCTGAGGACAAGACTGTGTTCATTGTGATGCACTCCATGGTTGCATATCCTGCTATCATTCACAGAAGAATTGTTAATTGGAGGCTTTGCTAATTCTCATTTACTACACTCGGAGTGGAGTCAGTGCTCTCAGGAGAGAGTGAACAGAATAGCCTTTTAAACCCAGACATTATTTAAAACGGCCAGTGCAACACAGTAAAAAGGGAGCTGAGGTACCAATCAATAGAAATGCACCAGGAGAAATGGGGAAGGTAGGAAGAAGTCAAGGTGAGACAGCTGTCAGAGAGGCAGGAACAGTGCAAGGTACAGTCTCCAGGGGACCATGACGTCAATCCAGTTTTCAGTGCCGTCTGTTGAGAGTCATGTGATTGCTGAGGTCGTATGACAATGTGTATGACTGGCTTGTTTAGAACAGAGTACAGTCAGTATTTATAAAGCTGTGTTGAGAGTGAATCAAAAATTTAAGGAAACATCCAAGATTCACATAATCATTCAGCCTGCTCTCCTCTTAAAGGAACACAATATTTATCAGGAAGTGTTTGGTAGCTCCCCAAAGGTCAGTTTTAACCCTTTGTGGTACCAACCACACAGATTTGAAGGTCAATGGGTCACTCCTATTAGCAAGCTTGTATACCCCAAGTGTCAGTGGGCTCAATAAATGGGCTCAAGTAGGACCAGTTCCACAACTCCAGGCTGAAGGTCTCTGGGTACTTTCAAGCACAACTTACATAATCATGATTATTGTAGCGAGTCTGCTGTAGTAACTATTATGGTCACCTGACCCTGTAATAACCCGACCCCTCAATAACCCGACCCCGCAATAACTCGACCCGACAATAACCCTACTCTGAAATGACCCTACTCTGTGATATAAAGGGGAGGTGCTGGAAGACATTCTACAAATGATTCTAACCTAGGAAAGAGAAATGAATGGCACAACATGAAGAGAGCATGCTCCAAGATTTTACAACACTGCACTGATGTCATGGTGCTGAAGATGGCAGTTGATACAAGGCCATTGCTAATTTTACATCCGAGATTGGTAGATTTTTGTTAAGAGATGTGGAGCGAATGTGGGTTCGGTTGCAGATCAGCCATGATCTGATTAAGTGATGAAATAGGCTCAGATATTGCCTCTTTGTTCTGAATATGACTTGGGTGATGAATGCTGTTGTCCTCAAGGAATGTGTTTGCACTTCAATGGGAAAAGATCCTTATAGTTCAGAGACCTTCTCAGTTTCTATTTGTTGCTGCACTCAATGAGGCAGATAAAGATTCAGAAGGAGATGTTACACATGAAGTGTGAAAGGATACATTTTGCTGTGAAGAATGAGGAGAGGCAATATAAACTAATTAGCGTGATTTTAAAGGGGGTGCAGCAATAGAGAGACCTGGTGGTGTAAAAATACACAACTATTTGGGTACAATAGCATTGTCATAATATAAAACAAAAGCAAAATACTGCAGATGTTGGAAATCTGAAATAAAAACAAGAAATGCTGGAAATACTCAGCAGGTCTGGCAGCATCTGTGGAGAGAGAAGCAGAGTTAACGTTTCAGGTCAGCATTGTCATAATGGTACTGGACTAGTAATCCAGAGGCTTGGGCTAATATTCCGGAGACATGAGTTCAAATCCCACCACGGCAGCTCGTAAAATTTGAAGTAATACTCCTGTGATCAATAGATTAGCAGCAACGTCATTTTAGATAACAGATGATTAAACCATCAGAACCAACCAGAATTTTAGATTTCTGAGTTCTTGAGACATCATTTTTTTCTTGATGCCTCCGAATGTCATCCCAGATTATTACCACTAGCACTTAGACTAATACTACCAGCACCAATCCCTAACCTAAATCTATATTTCTTTACATTGCACCTGCTGTAAATTTGAGCTCCTAAAAATTCTGCTGCCCATATTCTAACTTGCACATGGTCTGCTCACCATCACTCTCACACTCACAGACCTACAACGGCTCACGGTGCAGCCACATCTACAATTAAAAATCACACCCTTGTGTTTAAAATTGCTTCATGGCCTCACCCCTTCCTATCTCCTTCAGCCCTATAACTCTCCGAGGTATCTGTGCTCCTTCAATTCTGGACTTTTTTCTGTCCCTGACTCCCATCATTCCATCATTGGCGACCGTGCCTTCAGCTGCCTGGGCCCCGAGCTCTGGAATTCCCTCCCTAAACCTCTCCATCTCTCTCTCCTCCTTTAAGACAATCCATTTAATTTTATCCCTATAATCACCAATCCCATTTCTAAAGAGATTATCTATCTAGCTTCTTTTGTGGAAAATCTGTGCTCAGTTTTCACACAACCAAAGTAATTAATACTTGTGACACTGAACCATGTGCCCAGTCTGAATCCTAAATGATTTTCTTCTCTTCTCCCCAGCCATCGCCTGCTCCTCCACAACAGAACACAATACACTGCAGGAAGCAAAATTCTGTTTATATTAAACATTTAGAACTCTAGTGAATGGAACAGGTCCTTTTAGAAACTCCAAATGTAAACTGATAGCTTAGCTTTTAAAAGCCTAAAAATTGTTAAAGGAAGGAAAATCTATAAAAAGGGAACAATAAGAATGATGCAATCAATGAGATGAGATTGATGGACTGGCAAAGGGATGCATTGAAGGAGGTACCACCAAATTTTATTTCAACGCAGGAGCAGGAGTTAGGATGTGCAGCAAAGCAGTGCAGGAAGGAGTAAGGAGTAAGGATGGCTCAGGATGTACAATATGGCTCCTGGTGTAAGTCAGGGAGTGGGATCAAAGAGCTATTAACTGTTGATTCACTGAGTCACAATCAGACCCTACTGAACACTGAACTGCTGGATCCTTTTCAAAGTCTATACAAAGGTAACAATAAGAATGATGCAGTCAATGTTATTCATTCATCTTCACCACTTGGATGAGTTCTTGGAAAAATCATAGAACTGGGAATTATGTTTTCTAATTTCTGCTAAATTTCACTAATTGCTGTGAAGACAATGATTTGCCAAGAAAATTGCATTAATTTCTCTGGAATTCTGATTAACACATTAGTGATTTTTTTGTTTGTCTGGATTTTTTTTCAAGATTTTATGTAGATTGTTATTTGTCCAATCACGATGAGTGGCGAGATATTTGCTGACAATAAACATTTCATCACTTTCACCTGTTTCTACCTGTTGGTAGAACAGAGGGGATATCCTCCACTTGTCAGTCCCTGTCAACAGGCTTGGATCACTGTTCCTCAGCAAGTCCCTCTGCTGCCCCACTGGAGTCTGATCTTTCAGCACAGTTCCTGGGAGTTCTCTTGCAAACCAGCGTGCCTTCTAGAATAAAAGCAAAATACTGCAGATGCTGGAAATTTGAAACAAAAACAAAAAGTGCTGGAAATACTCAGCAGGTTTGGCAGCATCTGTGGAGAAAGAAGCAGAGTTAACGTTTCAGGTCTGTAATCTTTCATCAGAACTGGCAAAGGTTAGAAAAGAATTAGGTTTTAAGCAAGTGAAGGGGACAGGGGTGGGGTGTGGGGGAGAGAACAAAGTGGAAGGTGTTTGATAGGGCAGGAGAGTTTAAATAACAAAGCTGTCCTGGGACAAAGGCAAAGCGTATGTTAATGCTTGTGGTGAAAGACAAAACATTAGTCCAGAGAGAGTGTTAATAGTGGAATAATGAGCAGCTCTGACTACACGAAAAGCAGGCACATGGTAAAAAATAAAATATTAAAAAAAGGCCAGTAATGCCCTGAAGTGATTGAACTCAATTTTCAGTCTGGAAGGCTGTAGAATGTCTAATGGAAAGATCAGGTGCTGCTCCTCGAGCTTGCGTTGATGTTCACTGGAACACTGGAGCAGGCCAAAGACAGAAATTTTGGCAAGAGAGCAGTGGGGGGAGGGGGGTGGGGGGTGTTGAAATGGAAAGTGACTGGAAGCTCGGGGTCATGCTTTCGGACTGAGCGAAGTGTTCAACAAAGCTGTCACCCAATCTGCGTTTGGTCTCGCCAGTGTAGAGGAGACCACATTGTGAGCAGCGAATACAGTATACTACATTGAAAGAAGTACAAGTAAATCGCTGCTTCACCTGAAATGAGTGTTTGGGGCCTTGGATAGTGAGGAAAGGAGGTAAAAGGGTTTCGTTCAAGTCAAAGGTGTTGCTATGGGTACCCGTATGGGTCCTAGTTATGCCTGTCTTTTTGCGGGATATGTCGAACATTCCTTGTTCCAGTCCTACTCTGGCCCACTCCCCCAACACTTTATCTGGTAAATTGATGACGGTATCGGTGCCGTTTCCTGCTCCCGCCCTGAACTGGAAAACTTTATCAACTTTGCTTCTAATTTCCACCCTTCTCTCACCTTTACATGGTCTATCTCTGACACTTCCCTTCCGTTCCTCGACTTCTCTGTCTCCATCTCTGGAGATAGGCTGTCTACTAATATTCATTATCAGCCCACTGACTCCCACAGCTACCTCGACTGCACTTCTTCACACCCTACCTCCTGTAATGATTCCATTCCATTCTCCCAGTTTCTCCGTCTCTGATGCATCTGCTCTGATGATACAACCTTCCACAACACTGCTTCTGATATGACCTCCCTTTTCCTCAACCGAGGATTCCTCCCCACTGTGGTTGACAGGGCCCTCAACCGTGTCTGGCCCATTTCCCGCACCTCTACCCTCACCCCTCCCTCCCAGATCCGCGACAGGGTTCCCTTTGTCCTCACTTTCCACCCCATCAGCCTCCACATCCAAAGGATCATCCTCCGCCATTTCCACCACCTCCAGCGTGATGCCACTACCAAACGCATCTTCCCCTCCCTTCCCCTGTCAGCATTCTGAAGGGATCATTCCCTCCGTGACACCCTGGTCCACTCCTCCATTACACCCAACACCTCATCCCTGTCCCACGGCACCTTCCCCTGCAATCGCAGGAGGTGTAATACCTGCCCTTTTACCTCCTTTCCTCACTATCCCAGGCCCCAAACACTCCTTTCAGGTGAAGTAGCGATTTACTTGTACTTCTTTCAATGTAGTATACTGTATTCACTGCTCACGATATGGTCTCCTCTACACTGGCAAGACCAAACGCAGATTGGGTGACCGCTTTGCTGAACGCTTCCGCTCAATCCGAAAGCATGACCCTGAGCTTCCGGTCACTTGCCATTTCAACACTGCCCCCTGCTCTCTTGCCAACATTTCTTTCTTTCTCCTGCTCCAGTGTTCCAGTGAATATCAACACAAGCTCGAGGAGCAGCACCTGATCTTTCTATTAGGCACTCTACAGCCATGCAGACTGAACATTGAGTTCAATCACTTCAGAGCATGACTGGCCTTTATTTATGTTTTATTTTTTACCATGTACCTGTTTTTCATGTAGTCAGAGCTGCTCATTATTCTGCCATTAACACTCTCTCTGGACTAATGCTTTGTCTTTCACCACAAGCATTAACACACTCTTTGCCTTTGTCCCAGGACAGCTTCGTTATTTATCTCTCCTGCCCGATCAAACACCTTCCCCTTTGTTCTCTCCCCCACCTCCCCTTCACTTGCTTAAAACCTAATTCTTTTCTAACCTTTGCCAGTTCTGATGAAAGGTCATTGACCTGAAACGTTAAGTCTGTTTCTCTCTCCACAGATGTTGCCAGACCTGCTGAGTATTTCCAGCACTTTTTGTTTTTGTTTCAGCGTGCCTTCTAACTCTGCCCATTCTTGAAAAGCCTCTGAAAAACATCTCTTCCCATTATTTGATTTCTCTTCCCCTCAATCATTCCTGCCACCTGTTTGTAATTCTCCTTTTCTCCCTTCAAGGACCTGAGACTTTCCTCTATGTCAGGATGCTATAGTAATGCATGTTGCTGCTGATCTCTTCCCAATATACATTCACCAGCTTTGGTTCAATGCTGCAGTGATTCATGGTTAACAGACTATTCATGAATATTTGTGTTTTATTAAACATTGAATTTTGAATTGATTTCTACTCTTTCATTTAACAGTTTATCTCTATTTCTGAGATGATGTCACGCATATAAAATAAACCTCATTCAAGTTCACCTTCGAGGAGAGGCTGTCATGTGATTCAGGTTGTCATGGAAAATTATCCAGGCAGTGGGTCACATGAGACTTGATAGTAGTTGGAGAGTGCTTGTGTGTGTGAGCGAGTGAGAGAGAGAGAGAGAGAGAGAGAGTGGGGGAGAGTGTGTGTGAGAGAGAGAAGGGAAAAGATTGTGTGATAAAGAGAGAGAGCAGGGGTGTGTGAATGTGGGCAGGGAACAAAGAGATTTGATAGAGGATCTTGAATGCTATTTCCCTAAGCAGCTGGTCTCTGAATAAAAAGATATATTCCTGGTGATGCTGCAGTTTTTTAAATCTCAGAGGCTTTTCAGTGAGACGTCTTGGTTTGTTTCTTCATAAATAATATCCAGAAAGTTAATGAGTATTACAACACTGGTAACAATCCCATCACCCTGTAGAGACCAAACCATGAGACAAATCTACTTACTCTTCCCTTTAAACGGGGGCAGAAAATGCCAGTGTCTGAACATATGGATATATACATGTGCAAACATGTACACAATGTGAATAAATGTTTCTATTTGCTTGGCACAGTCTGTAACTTGATTGTTTGACTCTCAGTGAGAACTCAACAGGTTCCTCAGATAATACCCTGACTTTCTACAAGACCATTCAATAAAGGAAGCCCTTTGGTCCCTTTGATCTTAATGTTCCAGATGTTTCCTAACATTCAGTGTGCCAGAGCCTCCAGCTGTTAATTACCCTTTGTGATGAAGTGCCTTCCCAACCCGCCCTTTGCGATCCTGACCCTGTTTTCTTTAGCCTTCCTGCCCTCGGTAACTTCTTTATCCAGTTTATGTTCTACAATCGATGAAACGTCTTTCTGACGATGTCTAAAGAGGTTAATGTTCAATTTTTTTTGTAAAATGAGGCGATGAGGAGGAGACCATTCAGTCCCTCTAGCAGTGAGACAGGAACAGAAGGAAGCCATTTAGCCCCTCAAGTCTGTTTTTTTAAATTTGTTCATGGGATGTGGGTATTGCTGCCAAGACCAGCATTTATTGCCCACCCCAATTGCCCGTGACAAGGTGTTACATAAGAACAGGAGGCATCCATTCAGCCCCTTGAATCTGTTCCATCATTCAATTAGATCATGGTTAATCGGCATCTTAACTTTATCGACCTCTTTTGGTTCCCTAATCCTTCGTATTCTTGCCTAATAAAAAATCTATCAATCTCAGTTTGAAATTTTCAGTTGACCCCTAGCTTCAACTGCATTTGGGGGAGAGAGTTCTAGATTACCACTACCCTTTGTGTGAAAAAGTGCTTCTTGACATCACTGAATGGTTTCGCTTTAATTTTAAGGTTATTCCCCTTGTCCTGGACAGTCCTAATGAGTGGGAATTGTTTCTCTCTACCTTCATAAAATAATCTAAAGAACTATTTAAAAACTAGAATTGGACAATATTGCTTGGTGAAAATCCAGCAGGTTTGTAAAAACAGCCGAATATTCAGGAAGAGTTAAAGACAATATTCTCATCTGCCCTCTTTCTCTCCAGATCACTGAAAACCCCTCTCTCCAGAAATACACTGGGTTTTGATTCTTTCTCCTCCTCTGGTATCTTATCCACACCTTGATCACTTTTTATGCAACAAAGTTTTCTTTGATTTATTTTGTGTCCTTGCGTTTTGCAATAATTGGTCTCCATTATTGCAAAGTGAAGCATGATGTGATCTGATAGGCCAGCTGTAACTGTAACGTGTTGACATTCCCATCAGATTTTCAGCCATTTCTGACTAGTTAATAGTTGTTTTAGGGTTTGGTTGGTTTTGTGGTTCTGGTTGCTCACTATTTATCTGCAAAGCCTAAAATCCCATAAAATCCCTCTCCCAACAGTCAAAAAAATCTTTTGTAGATGGATGACTTCAGTATAAAATAAGAAGAATGAGATGTGCATTTTTCATTATTGACTATCTCATTTGCTGCTTTCAGGCTGTTTCTAATAAATATTCACAAGTCACCTCATCGCCAACACCTCAGTTCCTCATGTGAATGTAAAAAACACAAGAAATGAGACTGTCTTCTGAAGGGTTCCTCACACCTCTTGCCCAAATGTGTCAAGGATGAGTTAAATACCTGAACTGCTCTACATATTTTAAGTTGGTTCAAAGCCAAGACCTCTCCTCCATATCAATGCAAACAGTGCAGTATAACTGGTCTGTTACAGTCCATTGGATCACTGTGCTTCAGCTGTCGGCAGGGAGCTGTCCAGACCTGAAATCAAGCTTTTGTAGCAGTCTGGAGATGGCAATTCATTTTTGAATAGAACTATCTAATGTAATTCATTGAAACTACAGTTAGTAGATAAATTAGTTCTATCGAGAGTGGTGTAACTTAGTCCTCTCCCATCTTACTGGGCTCCATTCATTTGTCAACAAAGTGGAGGGTGAGAATGGATCTGTCTCTGCTCTCTCTCTCACTTTCTCCCACGCTCTCCTTTCCCCACCTTCAGGGATTAAGTGTTTCAGGCTGTGATGGTTTTCATGGTAGAATATTGTTTATTGTTAAGGCTAACACTTGAATAACTGCCACTTGTGCAATAGTACAGTGACTGTATATTACTAGATCCCTATCGCTATAATCTCCTCCAGCACCACAACCGTCCAAGATATCAGTGCTCCTCAAATTCTGGCCTCTTGTGCATCCCTGTCTTTAATCACTCCACCATTGGTGCTTCACCTTCAGTTTCCTAGACCTAATATCACCTTTTGATGCTCAGTGTTTTATTTTGTTTTAGAATACTCCTATTAAATGCCTTGGGATGTTTTATTATGTTAAAAGTGCTATATAGGTTGTTGTCGTTGAATGTCTGTGTATTAGTAGAGTGACTGTGTATTAGTAGAGTGTCTGTGTATTAGTAGTGACTGTGTATTAGTAGAGAGACTGTGTATTAGTAGAGTGTGTATTAGTAGAGTGACTGTGTATTAGTAGAGTGTCTGTGTATTAGTAGAGAGACTGTGTATTAGTAGAGTGACTGTGTATTAGTAGAGTGTCTGTGTATTAGTAGTGTGCCTGTGTATTAGTAGAGTGACTGTATTAGTAGAGTGACTGTGTATTAGTAGAGTGACTGTATTAGTAGAGTGACTGTGTATTAGTAGAGTGACTGTGTATTAGCAGAGTGCCTGTGTATTAGTAGAGTGACTGTGTATTAGTAGAGTGACTGTATTAGTAGAGTGACTGTGTATTAGTAGAGTGTCTGTGTATTAGTAGAGTGACTGTGTATTAGTAGAGTGACTGTATTAATAGAGTGACTGTGTATTAGTAGAGTGTCTGTGTATTAGTAGAGTGACTGTGTATTAGTAGAGTGACTGTATTAATAGAGTGACTGTGTATTAGTAGTGACTGTGTATTAGTAGAGAGACTGTGTATTAGTAGAGTGTGTATTAGTAGAGTGACTGTGTATTAGTAGAGAGACTGTGTATTAGTAGAGTGACTGTGTATTAGTAGAGTGACTGTGTATTAGTAGAGTGTCTGTGTATTAGTAGTGTGCCTGTGTATTAGTAGAGTGTCTGTGTATTAGTAGAGTGACTGTGTATTAGTAGAGTGACTGTATTAGTAGAGTGACTGTGTATTAGTAGAGTGACTGTGTATTAGTAGAGTGCCTGTGTATTAGTAGAGTGCCTGTGTATTAGTAGAGTGACTGTGTATTAGTAGAGTGACTGTATTAGTAGAGTGACTGTGTATTAGTAGAGTGTCTGTGTATTAGTAGAGTGACTGTGTATTAGTAGAGTGACTGTATTAATAGAGTGACTGTGTATTAGTAGAGTGTCTGTGTATTAGTAGAGTGACTGTGTATTAGTAGAGTGACTGTATTAATAGAGTGACTGTGTATTAGTAGAGTGTCTGTGTATTAGTAGAGTGACTGTGTATTAGTAGAGTGTCTGTGTATTAGTAGAGTGACTGTGTATTAGTAGAGTGACTGTATTAATAGAGTGACTGTGCATTAGTAGAGTGTCTGTGTATTAGTAGAGTGACTGTATTAGTAGAGTGACTGTGTATTAGTAGAGTGACTGTGTATTAGTAGAGTGCCTGTGTATTAGTAGAGTGACTGTGTATTAGTAGAGTGACTGTGTATTAGTAGAGTGTCTGTGTATTAGTAGAGTGACTGTATTAATAGAGTGACTGTGTATTAGTAGAGTGTCTGTGTATTAGTAGAGTGACTGTGTATTAGTAGAGTGACTGTATTAATAGAGTGTCTGTGTATTAGTAGAGTGTCTGTGTATTAGTAGAGTGTCTGTGTATTAGTAGAGTGACTGTGTATTAGTAGAGTGACTGTGTATTAGTAGAGTGACTGTATTAGTAGAGTGTCTGTGTATTAGTAGAGTGTCTGTGTATTAGTAGAGTGTCTGTGTATTAGTGTGTCTGTGTATTAGTAGAGTGACTGTGTATTAGTAGAGTGACTGTGTATTAGTAGAGTGTCTGTGTATTAGTAGAGTGTCTGTGTATTAGTAGAGTGACTGTGTATTAGTAGAGTGACTGTATTAGTAGAGTGACTGTGTATTAGTAGAGTGTCTGTGTATTAGTAGAGTGACTGTGTATTAGTAGAGTGACTGTATTAATAGAGTGACTGTGTATTAGTAGAGTGTCTGTGTATTAGTAGAGTGACTGCATTAGTAGAGTGACTGTGTATTAGTAGAGTGTCTGTGTATTAGTAGAGTGACTGTGTATTAGTAGAGTGACTGTATTAATAGAGTGACTGTGTATTAGTAGAGTGTCTGTGTATTAGTAGAGTGACTGTGTATTAGTAGAGTGACTGTGTATTAGTAGAGTGTCTGTGTATTAGTAGAGTGACTGTGTATTAGTAGAGTGTCTGTGTATTAGTAGAGTGACTGTATTAATAGAGTGACTGTGTATTAGTAGAGTGTCTGTGTATTAGTAGAGTGACTGTGTATTAGTAGAGTGACTGTATTAATAGAGTGTCTGTGTATTAGTAGAGTGTCTGTGTATTAGTAGAGTGTCTGTGTATTAGTAGAGTGACTGTGTATTAGTAGAGTGACTGTATTAATAGAGTGACTGTATTAATAGAGTGACTGTGTATTAGTAGAGTGACTGTGTATTAGTAGAGTGACTGTATTAATAGAGTGACTGTGTATTAGTAGAGTGACTGTGTATTAGTAGAGTGACTGTATTAATAGAGTGTCTGTGTATTAGTAGAGTGTCTGTGTATTAGTAGAGTGACTGTGTATTAGTAGAGTGACTGTGTATTAGTAGAGTGACTGTATTAATAGAGTGGCTGTGTATTAGTAGAGTGACTGTGTATTAGTAGAGTGACTGTATTAATAGAGTGACTGTGTATTAGTAGAGTGACTGTGTATTAGTAGAGTGTCTGTGTATTAGTAGAGTGACTGTGTATTCGTAGAGTGACTGTATTAATAGAGTGACTGTGTATTAGTAGAGTGTCTGTGTATTCGTAGAGTGACTGTATTAGTAGAGTGCCTGTGTATTAGTAGTGTCTGTGTATTAGTAGAGTGACTGTGTATTAGTAGTGTCTGTGTATTAGTAGAGTGACTGTGTATTAGTAGAGTGTCTGTGTATTAGTAGAGTGTCTGTGTATTAGTAGAGTGACTGTGTATTAGTAGAGTGACTGTATTAATAGAGTGACTGTGTATTAGTAGAGTGACTGTGTATTAGTAGAGTGACTGTATTAATAGAGTGACTGTGTATTAGTAGAGTGACTGTGTATTAGTAGAGTGACTGTATTAATAGAGTGTCTGTGTATTAGTAGAGTGTCTGTGTATTAGTAGAGTGACTGTGTATTAGTAGAGTGACTGTATTAATAGAGTGGCTGTGTATTAGTAGAGTGACTGTGTATTAGTAGAGTGACTGTATTAATAGAGTGACTGTGTATTAGTAGAGTGACTGTGTATTAGTAGAGTGTCTGTGTATTAGTAGAGTGACTGTGTATTCGTAGAGTGACTGTATTAATAGAGTGACTGTGTATTAGTAGTGTCTGTGTATTAGTAGAGTGACTGTATTAGTAGAGTGCCTGTGTATTAGTAGTGTCTGTGTATTAGTAGAGTGACTGTGTATTAGTAGTGTCTGTGTATTAGTAGAGTGACTGTGTATTAGTAGAGTGACTGTGTATTAGTAGTGTCTGTGTATTAGTAGAGTGACTGTGTATTAGTAGAGTGACTGTGTATTAATAGAGTGACTGTGTATTAGTAGTGTCTGTGTATTAGTAGAGTGACTGTGTATTAGTAGAGTGACTGTGTATTAATAGAGTGTCTGTGTATTAGTAGAGTGACTGTATTAGTAGAGTGCCTGTGTATTAGTAGTGTCTGTGTATTAGTAGAGTGACTGTGTATTAGTAGTGTCTGTGTATTAGTAGAGTGACTGTGTATTAGTAGAGTGACTGTGTATTAATAGAGTGACTGTGTATTAGTAGTGTCTGTGTATTAGTAGAGTGACTGTGTATTAGTAGAGTGACTGTGTATTAGTAGTGTCTGTGTATTAGTAGAGTGACTGTGTATTAGTAGAGTGACTGTGTATTAATAGAGTGACTGTGTATTAGTAGTGTCTGTGTATTAGTAGAGTGACTGTGTATTAGTAGAGTGACTGTGTATTAGTAGTGTCTGTGTATTAGTAGAGTGACTGTGTATTAGTAGAGTGACTGTGTATTAATAGAGTGACTGTGTAATGCAGCATTGCACCAGGATGAGACAGTCTGTGTCATTAGCAGAGAAGGGAAGTAAAAGAAAAATGAGAGAGCTAAGATGCAGTGTTGTGTTGCAGTTGTAAGGGTGAGTTTTTTGGTGTGGCTCTGAGACAGTGAGAGGTTTCTGCTCATTGAGTTGGAGAAGACTGACTCGCTAAATCTTTCACAACTTACCATTCTGGGATTTGAACTAATAATCTCTGGGTTTCTAGTTCTGTAACGTACTAAGGACCCTTGGTTCATTTACTGTCAATACAGGTCTGGGTATATAATGATTATGTAATATTTATGGCCCAAGACTCATGACACCATGAGTTCAAATCCCACCAAGACCAGTTGTGAAATTCAATTCAATAAATATGTTCATTTGTGATCTGGAACCAGGAAAGTGACTGTGAAGCTGTCAGATCATCTTAAAAAGCCACTGGTTCACTAATGTCCTTCAGAAAAGGGAATCTACTATCCCTACTCTGTCTGGACTACACGTAATTCCAGTCCCACATCATGTGGTGACTCTTGCTGTCCATTGAGATGTTCTAGAAAGCCACTCAGTAGTAAAACCAATTCCAAGAGGAGCAGGGCATCGAGGGACAGGTAATAAATGTCTCTTTGCCCATATCCTGAAAAGCAATCATAAACATGAGATAATGACAGCATCCCTCTTTCCAAAGTTTGCAAGCTCTAGGACAGTTACACACATCCTAGAGGATGTGGTTAGTCAGCTTCAGGAGATAGCACTGGATGAGTCAGAGTGCCTAAATGAGAGGGAGAAGGAAGTGGTGTCACTTCTGCTGTGGCCCTCAGTACTTTAGGAATCCAGCCATCGAACACCTGTTATTATTCAGTGGCAATGGAAACCTGACAATTGTCTGTTTAATAAATGTATGGGCAGCACATTGACAGAGGCTGCAGTGCCAGCCCAGAAGGAACCCAAAGCAGGAATGGGTGAAGGTCATGGTGACCTTGACTGTGAATGGCACTGCCACCTTTGTGTTGCAGGTTGTCTTCAAGTCTCCTTGCCTCCATGCTAACCCAGACCCTGCAGTGGCACAACCCATCGGTCAGGAGTAAATCAATGTGTCAGGCATGTCGATACAGTTGATGTCACAATAATAGATGATGGCTGCTCAGCACTGAACCAAACTGATCTCAAAACCTTTGTTCATCTGCTACTATTTCACCCTGAGAACACTGCATTCTCTATATTGCCTCATGAAATGGCACGGGTCTGTCTGTAGCTGATGGTTTAATGACTTGCCACTCCCAGTGCTGAATGAACTGCAAGAAGCCTCTTATCAAATTCGTTGTCCTTTTCTAGCTCCATGTTCTGTTAAGTTATCGAAATCATTCAGTTACTGGTGGCATTTCTATTGATTTTTCAGGTAGCATTTACCTGGTCTGTTCCAATGAAATCATTCCCTGTGTCTGCTGATGTCAGAAAAAATCAAAAGCAGAAAAAATTCATGGTAAATATGAGACAAGATCCTGCCCACGAGTGCACACAGCTTACTATCATGCAGTACACTTGGGCAAACAGAGCTCCAGACTGGAAAATCATGCCAGGGCCTAGTTACATATTTTACCATATATTTAAATATTTAATTGAAACCTTCATGCATTTTGTGCAAGAGTACTTTAGCATAGAGCCATAGAATGATACAACACAGAAAGAAGCCATTTGGTCCATCACGCCTGTGCCAGCTCTTATATTGGTCTAAATGGTCAGTTGGAAGATTATGCTATGGAATTCAATGAAGAAATCTTGCTCAATGTACCAGTCCTGGCACATACATTCTGTGCTGAAGGGACCGATCTCACCAGCTGGAAAATATTTCTTATAGCCATGCCTGACTGCTTCCTGCATCCTATCACTGGCAGATGTTGTTGGACTGTAATATTAATTATTGTATCACAACAAAATAGGTTTTGTTTAGGTGATGTCACATATTATGGTCCAAGTTGTGTTTAGGATTTTATTTGATTTATCACCTCTCCCAGAAGATCACATGGTTTTGGGTGAATTGGGGAGTGGATATATCGTGATACACAAGGTACCATGATTATGTGGGACAGGCAGAATGGACCAGTGGGTCTTTTCCTGTCTGTCACTCTTTATATGTTTGTATGATTGGTATCTGATGTACAAGGCAATGGAGCACAGAATATATAGGCTATAGATGTGGTCTCTGTCATTACGGCAGGCTCTGATTGAAGGCACAATACAAATGCAGTCAGTCAAGGCTAATAAAAGTGACTGTCAGTCTTCCTTCACCATCTGTCAGTGACTCAGAGCCCTGCATCCAGCCAGAGACCCAGAGACATCTCGGCTCAGCAGGGTATAATCTTCCTCCACCAAAATGAAAAATCTACCTCGTCCTCTGCTTGACATTTCTCTCCTTTCTAGAACATTAACCCTTTGAGAGCTGAAATTTCCCAATAGATTTCCAATATCTGCCATGTCAAAATGAACTTGTCTATGCCCTGCAAATCAACACATTTTTCTGTAAATTCTATTTTTAGACATTGCTGTGTTTACTCTAATTGGATGAAATTAAAGCCAATTGCACATGGTTACATTTGAAGGAAGGATCTTAGATCTCACCGTTCCAGAATCCCAACTGTCCTGTCTCCCATCTGCATCAAGTGTTTCTTAAATGATTTTAAAAAGGTGCTGATCTCAAACAGTTCCATCTAACCATCCCACCCACTCTCCAACCCATAACCTTCACCATGGAACCCACTCAACCCACCAACTATCTAGTGTAGAACATCCCCACTTCAGGCAAAAACACCAGCCCCTCTCCATCTCTCTCTCTCTCGCTGATGAAGCAATTGAAAAAAGATGGGAACATGTATCTTATGGTAAGAAAGGAGAAACAACTGCATTCAGAGAAATGCAGAAAACTCTTGAATTGGTGCCCATTACGGGTAGATTTCCAAGACCGGGCTTCAGGCATCAGCTTTCTGTGTATTTGAGCAGGTTATTTCTTTTGCTGTAAATATATTCTGTAATGGCAGCACCATGTGACTTTTCATCCCACTCTGTCACATGTTAGGACTGTGCGTCCCCAGGAATGCAGGGCTTCTAAACAGAAATGTTTTAAAATCACTGATTTAATGTATCTGATATTTAGGATTCTATCAAACAGCCGAGGCTGCTGCCACCCATATCAAGGTGGTGCATTCCGAAACTGGGCCTTTAAGGCCCATAGTTGCTCGAGGACATGCCTCGCCAAGTAGAAAGTAATAAGCAACCAACCTGCAAGTTGGATGTGGGGTCCCACATACTGCTGAATCCAGCTGTGTGTGTTTAAGATCGAGCATTAACTAGAGTGGTGAGATTGAAAGTGGCAGATTGGGTGTCAAACCAATGTTAGAGGCTGACTAATGTCACAATCTGCCTGTTCTGAATACTTGAGGCACACGTAGGTAATACCCATACTAACAGCCTCACCAAGATAGCATTTGGCATAGCCATGCCAAAGGTGAATACAAGTAGCAGGGATGCCATTTTGGTACCAAAACAGTCCCTGCAGTGCCAAAACTATTGGCACTATGGAGCAGGAGTTTGTAGGTGGTATGTCTGCTGGAGATCAATCACCTCAATCCCAGGATATTGCTGCAGAAGCTTCTCATTCACAACAAACTTTTGCACTGCAATAATCTCAAACAAAGTCTCACCACCTTGCCTTGACTTTCAACAGTGCCATAACTCAACAACATGGCGTTTGGCACGGGCCACGCTGGAAGGGTTAGGAGTGGCGGGGACGAAATCTTTCACCAAAACTAGCATCTGCAGTATTGAAACTACTGGTGCCATGAAGCTGAATTTTGAGGCTATTATGTGGTATCACCAGTAAATGTCAGGTCCCAGTTGTGGACAAGGTGTCACCCATTTATTAACCACTACTAACCATCTTATTAATCTGTTTATTAACTGTCTTATCAACTGCTTATTAACCTGTTATTTACTGGTTTATTAACCCGTTTTATAATCAGTTTACCTTCACACATTAATCCAGTAACCTCACTGACTCATTAAAAATACTGTCCACTCGTGTAGTAGGACAGGGTTAAATATTTAGACCTGAACTCCACCAATCAGAAAGCATTCCTGAGTACAATTTACTCAACACTGTCAAGACCTCCCTCTAAATGTTAGTGTGGTTACCCTCCACCCTCCCTAATCCCTTCATCCCAGGCCGCCCTCACCTGCTTCAGAATCAGCCTGAGGACCAATACTGACGTCTCTCCCATTGACTCCATCCTGCGTCATTATCAATATCTTGGTTTGCATAAAGACTATTTTTCTAGACTATCAGCTCACAGTACACACTGGGCCAATTTACACAGCTTTCTCCAGTAAGCAGTGACGCACTCGCATATTGAAAGAATATCTCGGTGCAGTGTTCTCAACCCAACCCTCCCTTCAGATACATTTTCATTTTTTCTCTTTCACATCTTTGTTCTATTCTTAGTCTGAGATGCTGCGCAGTCAGGGTTCTGCTGGCGTCAATGCGTGAGGACGTTTCCCCCGGATTTTCATTTGGAGTTCTTACTGGTTTGGGTTTTATTTTAATCTTATCACCGAAATCCTCTGACTGCTGTAAATTCATTTCTGTTCCAATTCCGCCTCAGCCCCTCCTCTTACTCGGTGTATTTACGCTGATTATTTGCTGGTAAGTTCTAGAATTATCTGTTCATTGAGGGTCGATTTCTTCCTTCAGTTTCACCTTCAGTGTGTGTCAGAACCTTGACAAGATATTCCAGCTCTTCCAAATAAAAAGCAAAGGTTTGAATTATTAATTGTGCGGCTCTCTGAAGGTGGCGGTGGATGGAAGGTTAGTGGATGTTTGAGAACTCCGAGTTACATTTGGGGAAAGTGGGTTAAGTTTATTTTGTGTATCAATACAAGATTAACATTTCTGAATCATTACTTAACATTAGATTCGGGTTTTGGAAAATACGCAGTTCATCAAAATATTTCAAATGTTGTTTGTACTGGAACTAAGCAAGTTTTCCTGAATAGTGATGCCGAGACTGGGAGCGGCACCTACTCTCCAATTTATTATTTTTTTAATCTTAATTTGCATTATTTTGGAGAAACACGATTTTTGATTAGAATCGATGTGTCCCTGATGGGTTTTCAATGACTTTCGGCTGCAATGAATGAAGCTGGAGTCAGTTTCTAAATATCTGATGTTTAATATCTAAACGGGAAGGTCGAGAGCAGAAAGGATTAAAAACGAATTCAGTTTTGTATTTATCCAGCTCTAGCCTGAATGAATCCAACTCGGAAATGTCACCCAAACTCAGGCTGTCCCTTTCAAACACAGTCTCTGTCTGAAGATATTAAAGGGCGATTCTGCTCCGGATTACATTCGCTTTGAGAATTCTGGCGATGTTTTTATACCTCGTTTCGTTGTCTGGATCGATCCAGCAGTTGATGTTTTGAAATTAAACAGAAAATGTAAATCCTGAGCATCTGTGCAGAGAGAGAGCGAGGCAGAGTGAACCTGTCAGCTGGAACCTCTCATCAGAACCTTTTGTTGAAGTTTCCACTTGGCTCCGGATAGTCTGCTTTGGCCGTGCAATTGATTTCAATGTGACTGCTAGAACAGTTCCTTTGAAAATTCAGGCTTTTTGTTAAAACTGTGATTTACTGCAGTTAAAACATTTCTCGCCTTCCATTACTCGGTGGCAAATCCCAGGCGCGGTGTTTGTTTCACATCTGCCAGTTTATCAACCGAGATTTAACAGGTCTCAGGCCGTTCCCCCTTCCCGGGGACACCAGCACCTCCTCCCGGGCGGGAGCCGCCTCCGCTCCCGGGCACCAGCACCTTCTCCCGGGCGGGAGCTGCCTCCGCTCCCGGGCACCAGCACCTTCTCCCGGGCGGGAGCTGCCTCCGCTCCCGGGCACCAGCACCTTCTCCCGGGCGGGAGCTGCCTCCGCTCCCGGGCACCAGCACCTTCTCCCGGGCGGGAGCCGCCTCCGCTCCCGGGCACCAGCACCTTCTCCCGGGCGGGAGCTGCCTCCGCTCCCGGGCACCAGCACCACCTCCCGGGCGGGAGCCGCCTTCTCTCCGCCCCCTCCTCACTATCTTGGTATCTTGTCAATCAGAATTTAGCTTTTGGGCAGCGATCAATCACAGCTGGAGGTGGGCGTGATGGTGTTTCAAATGACCAATCACTGAGCCCTGTGCTGTTATAAACTGCAACATCAGCACAGGGAGGGGAGAGGTCATGTTGGAAGTCCTTTTGGACAGAGACTTGTTTTGAAATGGTTGGCATCCTTCCGTCTACAAAAGATGATGGACACTCAGCAGACGATCCATTTCGGTGGGGTGTCTTCTCTTGGTGCACCTTTGCTGATGGCTGTGAAGTTCAATCCTTGAGAGGCAGGTTCTGCCACAAGTGCTGCACATGAAGCTGCCAAGTTACTCTGTGAGTTGTTTCCAGCATTGGTTCCTGTTGCCAAGCTGCTGGAGCCACTGGTCATCGTGGTAGTGCACACCAGTCCACAGGAAGTGTTGCCACTTCCCTCTTTCATCAGCTAGTGACTCCCAGGTGCGATAGTCGACATTTAGGGTCCTCGTGGCATGCTTGCAAACTTCCTTGAAGCGGAGCTTTGGGCACCTCAGTGGTTATCTGGCTCCAGCTACCTCACCATATACAAGTCCGAAGGTACATGATTGGAGCCCCCAATGGGAGAGAGTTTTGGGAATCATAGGTCCAAACTCACCTGTTTCTCCTGAGCATGCTGCATTCACCACATTGTCATATCTCAAAGAAGTCAGATACTGGATCCCAAAAATACTAATATATGAGCAGTTTGAAACATTACTTGAGCATATAATCCTTGCTGACAGTCCCAGTGCAGTGCTGAGACACTGTCGCAGATGCTGTCTTTCAGTTGAGACATTGAACCAAGGGCCAACTCAGGTTGATGTAAAAGATTCAGAGATTTGAAGAGGAACAGGGGAGTTCTCCCCAGCGCCCAGACCAAAATTTATCCCTCAACCAAAATCACTAAAACCAAATGCTGTTTGTGGGATCTTGCTGTGCACAAATTTCTGCTGCATTTCCTATATTACAACAGTGACTACACAACAAAAGTATTTAATTGGCTGTAAAATGCCTTGAAATGTTCTGAGGTCATGAAAGGCAGAAGATAGATGCAAGTCCCCTTTTGATTTATGGGATACCAGGAGTGAGTTACAGGCTGCAATCTAATGGAGGGGTTTATATATCGAATAATGACTCGGAACATTGCTTGATGAAAATAGGCCAGGGTCCATCTGGTTCACTTTCTTCTGTCCTGGTAGTTACATGATAGTGATAACTGAGTTGTTGACTAATCACAGCAATGAATCTCTATCAGTGAGTATACAACAGAGCCAGACATGGGGTGAGGAAAACCCCCAATGGGAGAGAGTTTTGGGAATCATAGGTCCAAACTTACCTGTTTCTCCTGAGCATGCTGCATTCACCACATTGTCATATCTCAAAGAAGTCAGATACTGGATCCCAAAAATACTAATATATGAGCAGTTTGAAACATTACAATATGAGTATCAGGCTGGAACCTAATTGAGGGCTTTGGGGATTTATATATCAGAGAATGGTAGAAAGATAGAGCACAGAAGGAGGCCATTTGGTCCATCATGCCTGTGCTGGTTCTTTGAAACAGCAGGCATGCTTAGTCCCACATCGCTGCTTTTTGTGTGTAACTCTGTAAGTTCCTCATTCTCCAGTACCTGTCCAACTCCCTTTTAAAATGATTTATGGAATCAGCTTCCACCACCTTGTCAGGCATACCCCCCCCCCTACCTACCAAGACTGAGGCACCCATTATTTCACCACATGAACATTAAAATTTAAAATTGCAAGCCCCTGACTGGAAAGACATTTTTGTATAGTAACTAGTAGTGTTGGAACAAAAGGGACCCAGTCATTGCTTCCCCAATACACACCAAAATGGTCAAACCAGTTTGTCACATGACTAGCTGGCTGGAGTTTTTTATTGAATTTGAACTTGCAACAAAGGATTTGAACTGAGACAAAGCCGTGTGCGCATGGAGTAAAGATCTCTCCTGGAACTGAAGCAAGAATTCCAGCCTCTCCTGTCTCCCTGCTTCCATCTCCTTCCCACGGAACTGAATCTTGTGAAAACACGTGAAATTCAAAGAGAGAAAAGTTTCCTACGTGAACAAGGTTTTAAGAAGACTACTGGGCTCCAATGAAATGCAAGACCATATCTCCAATCAAGGACTACAGCAAGCTCGAGAAACAATAACAAGGTATTGCCTCAAACTGTTCTACTTATCTTTCCTTGTCTATTCTGTCCCTATTTGCAAGTGAGTATCGTGTGTGCATGCTAGCGTGGGCGTGTCGTATATCTGTAACATGAACCATATTAGAGTTTAAGTTTAAATTTTAATCAAGTTTCATTCTCTTTAAACCTCAGAAAGCCTGTGAGAATTTGTTTCTTTGTCTTATAAATGGAAAACTGTGAACAAAGATTCACAAAAAGGGGAGATCAAAACACAGTGTGTTTAAAATTAAAACCTGTTATTATAAGACCAGGTAAAAATAGTAACAGACCCCCAGACACATTTTGCACCTGGTCATAACAAAATATTTGTGTGCTAGCATCCAGGATTTTACCCACAGACAATCGAGAGAAATTGGAAGTGGGAAGCCAAATTGTTCCCAATCAAAAAGAGCAAAATATCAATACAAGTTTTCATGTGGTTGTTTGTGATTGAATACTAACGTGTCTGCAACTGAAGCGAGTAGCTCTCCAAGCCAGGGTGAAGTAACTTGGGATAAGTTAAAAGCTCTGTGTCTATGGAGGAGTTGAGGAATATGGCTCAGTGTGGGATCACTGTATGTCGCAAGGCTAGGAAGTCTGAACTCCTAAGGCTAGTGGCCCACCATTTTTCCCTTGAATCTGAAGAAGTAGAAACAGGGTTAGAAGCAGACCCAGACAGGGTACTGCTAGCAAAGATACAATTGGAACAGAGGAAACTTGAATTAGAGGAAAGAGAGCGAGAGGGAGAGAGAGAGGCAGGAGAGGGAGAAAGAGAGAGCCTTCCAAAAGGAATGTGAAGAAACAGAAAGACAGAAGGAATGACAGAAAGAGGAGCGAGAGAGAGACAGAGAGAGAGAGAAAAAATATTCCAGAAGGAATGCAAATTGAGTTAGCTAGGGGGCAACAGAGTAAGCCCAGTGAAAGCATGGCCAATATGGAGGAGCACAATTCACGACTGGGTACAAGATTGCTAAAACATGCCCAACTAATTACAAAATTCAATGAGGAAGATGTGGAAGCGTTTTTCCTGTCCTTCGAGAAACTGGCAAGGCAGCTAAAATAGCCGGCTGAGACCTGGTCTCTTTTACTGCAAAGAAAAGTCCATGAGGTTTATTCCTTGTTGCAAGATGAGAGTTCATCAAATTATGAACTGACCAAAAATGCGATCCTCAGGGCGTATGAATTAGTACCCAAAGCCTCTCGCCAAATGTTTAGGACCCTCAAGAAGCAAACTAATCAAACTTATCTGGAGTTTGAAAGAAGTAAATAGCTGGCTGTTGACCAGTGGCTGAGGGGTCTTAAAGTACATCTCAGCTATAAGAATCTCAGAGAAGTAATTCTGTTAGAGGAATTTAAAAATTCTCTCCCACTCTCAATAAAGACCCATGTAGAGGAGCAGTGGGTTCAGAGAGCCCGGCAAGCGACTGTTCTGGCCGATGAGTTTTCTTTAATTTATAAGTTGGCTTCCGGGGGAGAACTTTTCCTAATCACCCCCACAAATCCGAAAAGGACAAAGGGTGGAAAGGTGATATCCGCCCAGGCAGTCCTGGGAGAGAAAGGAAAGCAAGAGATACCGGGGGCCCTCCTCCAGCCAGAAAGGAAGGTGCTGAGAACAAGAGTGAGAACCGGAGACCCGTGTGCTTCCATTGTAATAAAGCAGGGCATTTAAAAGCTGACTGCTGGAAACTAAAAGGGAAACTAGTAGGCTTAATCAGGGCACACCCGCTCAGTGCAGACGGAACCCTGATGGAAAACACAGAACAAGCTGTGGCTTTAACTGCAGTAAGAGTGAAACCCAGGAAGCTTACTATGGTCACTGCAGGAAAAGTTAATAGGATTCCTGAAGGTTATCAGCTTTGTATTTGAAGAGAAAGTAACCCCATATCCCTCAAGTGGGGCAAGCAAGCCCATTGTGATTCTCAGGGACACAGGGGCCACCAGATCCCTTTTACTGGTGGCCCCTGTGTCCCTGACCTTTCCCCCAGAGAGTGCAGTGAACCCCAAAGTAGTGGTGAATTGCATTGGAGGGCAGTGTGTGTCTGTACCTGTACACCGGGTGCACCTGAAGTGTGACCTTGTTTTGGGACCGTGACTGTAGGGATTGTCCCTAGTTTGCCTATGGATGGGGTTGAGCTGCTCCTAGGTAATGATCTGGCAGGGCTGAAGGTGGTAGCCCCCCCAGTAGTGAAAGAAAGACCGAGGTCAGAGAGACAGGGTGGTAACGGGAGACGGTCTCCTGCAGTTCCCCTGAATGTGTAGTGGATCAGACCATGATCAAACCAGCTGCCCCAGAGGAGACTGAATTGACACTGCAGGCAAATGACCATGAGGTCTGTCTGTCTGAGACTTTCTTTGGAAAGTTAGGAGACCCAGGGAATGAATTAAATGGATTTTCCCTAGTTGAGACTCAGCGAGACGATCCAGTAGTGCGAGAGTTAACACAGGCAGCCCAGTCTGAAAGTGAAGCAGAGGGAGTCCCTGATTGCTACTATTTAAAGAACGAGGTACTGATGAGGAAATAGAGTTCTCCTCACACACCTGAGAGCAAGGAGTGGACAGTGGTTCACCAGTTAGTGGTGCCACAGAGGTACCGGGGAGAAATATTAAGAAGGGCCCACGAGATTACAGTGACTGTACATGCTGGTATACGAAAGACCAAAACCTACAGAAGGCAGCAGTTTGACTGGCCAAAACTCCACAAAGATGTGGTGGAGTACTGCAGGAGTTGTCACATGTGTCAGGTTGCGGGGAAACCCCAATCTACAGTGAAACTGCACCCGTACGTCCTGCACTGGTGTTAGGAGGACTCTCCAGCAGAGGGCTGGTGAACTGTAAGGGACCCCCACCGAGAACAAAAGGGGACAGACAGGCACATGGCTGGAAAAAGTTTAGAAAGAGAAGGGGAAAAGTGACCAAGAGGTCAGGTTAAAGTAAGTCTGGGAAGAATCCCAGATGAAAACCCTACTGTCTGGTCAGCCAAATCTGGAAAATGTGAAAAGTTAGACCCCACACCCTCCTGTGTGAATGCAGACTCTACAAGCACCCCACCAAATTTGCTAACAGCATTTACAAGAACATGCAGAGGCAAAGAGAGTCTTCTAGGGGGCAGAGAAACCGTGAGGGCAATGCCTCACCTAGTCAAAGTGCCACAGGAGAATGCAGTTAAGTCTGCACAAATATCTGCCGGTAGAAGTGTCCCAGAGAACCAAGGGGAGAGTAACAAAGACTCCTCCCCCACAGTCAGAGGAAAAGGGAACCACCCATCCCCTGAAATCAAACATCTTTGCATGACTCAGAGAGTTCAGGTTAGACCCACCCACTACTAACTCTCTTGAGGTAAAAAAAGGGGGAAATTAAAGCAGTCCTGGCACCCAGAACAGGCCATTTTTAATGAGCTTTAAGATTGGTGAATGAATGAGAGAAATGCATGGTTTTCTTTGTGTCTTATATTTCTCTCAAACTCTATAATGAAATGCACCATTTTTCTTCAAAAAAATTCCCCTAGGCAAACCCCCCCCCCCCCCACCTACCAAGACTGAGGCACTCATTATTTCACCACATGAACATTAAAACTTAAAATTGCAAGCCCCTGACTGGAAATACATTTTTGTATAGTAACTAGCAGTGTTGGAACAAAAGGGACCCAGTCGTTACTTCCCCAATACACAGAAGTAGTCAAACCAGTTTTAGTAACATGACTAGCTGGCTGGAGTTTTTTTTAAATTTCAACTTCCAACAAAGGTTTTGAACGGAGACAAAGGTTTTTTTTTATTCATTCATTGGATGTGGGCATCACTGGCCAGGCCAGCATTTATTGCCCATCCCTAACTACCCTTTGAGAAGGTGGTGGTGAGCTGCCTTCTTGAACTGCTGCAGTCCATGTGGGGTAGATACACCCACAGTGCTGTTAGGAAGGGAGTTCCAGGATTTTGACCCAGCGACAGTGAAGGAATGGCGATATCATTCCAAGTCAGGATGGTGTGTGACTTGGAGGGGAACTTGCAGGTGGTGGTGTTCCCATGCATCTGCTGCCCTTGTCCTTCTAGTTGGTAGAGGTCACGGGTTTGGAAGGTGCTGTCTAAGGAGCCTTGGTGCGTTGATGCAGTGCATCTTGTAGATGGTACACACTGCTACCACTGTGTATCGGTGGTGGAGGGAGTGAATGTTTGTGGAGGGAGTGAATGTTTGTGGAGTGTGTGCCAATCAAGCGGGCTGCTTTGTCCTGGATGGTGTCGAGCTTCTTAAGTGTTGTTGGAGCTGCACCCATCCAGGCAAGTGGAGAGTATTCCATCACACTCCTGACTTGTGCCTTGTAGATGGTGGACAGGCTTTGGGGAGTCAGGAAGTGAGTTACTCGCCGCAGGATTCCTAGCCTCTGACCTACTCTTGTAGCCACAGTATTTATATGGCCACTCCAGTTCAGTTTCTGGTCAATGGGAGCTCCGAGGATGTTGATAGTGGGGGATTCAGTGATGGTAATGCCATTGAATGTCAAGGGGAGATGGTTAGATTCTCTCTTGTTGGAGATGGTCATTGCCTGGCAATTGTGTGGCGCGAATGTTACTTGCCACTTATCAGCCCAAGCATTGATATTGTCCAAGTCTTGCTGCATTTCTACATGGACTGCTTCAGTATCTCAGGAGTCACGAATGGTGCTGAACATTGTGCAATCATCAGCGAACGTCCCCACTCCTGACCTTATGATTGAAGGAAGGCTATTGATGAAGCAGCTGAAGACGGTAGGGCCTAGGACACTACCCTGAGGAACTCCTGCAGTGATGTGCTGGAGCTCAGTTGATTGACCTCCAACAACCACAACCATCTTCCTTTGCGCTAGGTGTGACTCCAACCGGTGGAGGGTTTTCCCCCTGATTCCCATTGGCCTCAGTTTTGCTAGGGCTCCTTGATGCCATACTCGGTCAAATGCTGCCTTGACGTCAAGGGCAGTCACTCTCACCTCACCTCTTGAGTTCAGCTCTTTTGTCTATGTTTGAACCAAGGCTGTAATGAGGTCAGGAGCTGAATGGCCCTGGCGGAACCCAAACTGAGCATCACTGAGCAGGTTATTGCTAAGCATCGCTTGATGGTACTGTTGATGACACCTTCCATCACTTTGCTGACGATTGAGAGTAGGCTGATGGGGTGGTAATTGGCCGGGTTGGACTTGTCCTGCTGTTTGTGTACAGGACATACCTGGGAAATTTGCCACATTGCCGGGTAGATGCCAGTGTTGTGGCTGCACTGGAACAGCTTGGCAAGGGGCGCAGTAAGTTCTGGAGCACAGGTCTTCAGTACTATTGCTGGAATATTGTCAGGGCCCATAGGCTTTGCAGTATCCAGTGCCTTCAGTCGTTTCTTGATATCACGCGGAGTGAATCGAATTGGCTGAAGTCTGGAATCTGTGATGCTGGGGACTTCAGGAGGGGGCTGAGATGGATCATCAACTCGGCACTTCTGGCTGAAGATTGTTGCAAATGCTTCAGCCTTATCTTTTGCACTGATGTGCTGGGCTCCCCTATCATTGAGGATGGGGATATTTGTGGAGCCACCTCCTCCAGTTAGTTGTTAAATTCTCCACCGCCATTCATGACTGGATGTGGCAGGACTGCAGAGCTTAGATCTGATCTGTTGGTTATGGGATCTCTTAGCTCTGTCTATTGCATGCTGCTTACGCAGTTTGGCATGCAGATAGTCCCGTGTTGTAGCTTCGCCAGGTTGACACTTCATTTTGAGGTATGTCTGGTGCTGCTCCTGGCATGCCCTCCTGTTCTCTTCATTGAACCAGGGTTGGTCTCCTGGCTTGATGGTAATGGTCGAGTGGGGGATATGCCGGGCCATGAGGTTACAGATTGTGGTTGAGTACAATTCTGCTGCTGATGACCCACAGTGCCTCATGTATGCCCAGTTTTGCATTGCTAGACCTGTTCGAAATCTATCCAATTTAGCATGGCGGTACTACCAAACAACATGAAGGAGGGTATCCTCAATGTGAAGGCAGGACATCGTCTCCACAACGACTGTGCGGTGGTCACTCCTACCAATACTGTCATGGACAGATGCATCTGTGACAGGCAGATTGGTGAGGACGAGGTCAAATATGTTTTCCCCTCTTGTTGGTTCCGTCACCACCTGCCGCAGACCCAGTCTAGCAGCTATGTCCTTTCGGATTCGGCCAGCTCGGTCAGTAATGGTGCTACTGAGCCACTCTTGGTGATGGACATTGAAGATCCCCACCCAGAGTACATTCTGTGCCCTTGCCACCCTCGGTGCTTCCTCCAAGTGGTGTTCAAAATGGAGGAGTACTGACTCATCAGCTGAGGGAGGGCAATAGGTGTTAATCAGCAGGAGGTTTTGTTGTCCATGTTTGACCTGAATCCATGAGACTTCATGGGGTCCGGAGTTGATGTTGAGGACTCCCAGGGCAACTCCCTCCCTACTGTACACCACTGTGCCGCCACCTCTGGTGGGTCTGTCCTGCCGGTGGGACAGGACATACCCGGGGTTAGTGATGGCAGTGTCTGGGACATTGTCTGTCAGGTATGATTCTGTGAGTATGACTATGTCAGGCTGTTGCTTGACTAGTCTGGGACAGCTCTCCCAACTTTGACACAAGCCCCCAGATGTTAGTCAGGAGGACTTTGCAAGGTCGACAGGACTGGGTTTGCCGTTGTCGTTTCCGGTGCCTAGGTCGATGCCGGGTGTTCCGTTCGGTTTCATTCCTTTTTATTGAGTTTGTAGCGGTTAGATACAACTGAGTGGCTTGCTTGGCCATTTCAGAGGGCATGTAAGAGTCAGCCACATTGCTGTGGGTCTGGAGTCACATGTAGACCAGACCAGGTAAGGACAGCAGATTTCCTTCCCTAAAGGACATTAGTGAACCAGATGGGTTTTTACAACAATCGACAATGGTTTCATGGCCATCATTAGACTAGCTTTAAATTCCAGATTTTTTTATTAATTAAATTCAAATTACACCTTCTGCTGTGGTGGGATTTGAACCCATGTCCCCAGAGCAATACCCTGGGTCTCTGCGTTACTAGTCCAGTGACAATATCACTATGCCACTGCCTCCCCTGGAGCCTCCCCTGGCGCTCATGGAGTTAAGATCTCTCCTGGAACTGAAGCAAGAATTACAGCCTCTCCTGTCTGCCTGCTTCCATCTCCTTCCCACGGAACTGAATCTTGTGAAAACAGGTGAAACTCAAAGAGAGAAAGGTTTCCTACGTGAACAAGGTTTTAAGATTACTGGACCCCAACGAAACGCAAGACCATATCTTCAATCAAGGACGACAGTGAGCTTCAGAAACAGGAACAAGATATTGCCTCAAACTGTTCTACATATGTTTTCTTCTGCTCTTTTCTGTCCCTATTTGCATGTGTGTATTGCGTGTGCATGCTAGCATGGGCACGACGTAATTCCATAGGCATGAACCAGATTAGAGTTTAAGTTTTAATAAAATTGCATCTTTCTTCTTTAAACCTCATACAGTCTATGTGAATTGGTTTCTTTGTCTTATAATTGGAAAACTGAACAAAGATTCACAAAAAGGGGAGCTCAAAACACTGTGTGTTTAAAATGAAACCCTGTTACAATAAGACAGGTGAAGTTAACAACAGTCCCCTAGACACATTTTGCACCTGGTCATAACAACCTTTTCAGGTCGAGCATTCCAGATTCCGATAACTGAGTTCAAAACAATTTTTCCTCATCTCCCCTCTAGATCTTTCGCCATGCTTTTAAATCTATGACCTCTGGTTATTGACTCACTCGTCAGTGGGAATATTTTTTCACTATTTACTCTATCAAAACCTCTCATCATCTTGTAACCCTGTATTAGGTCGCTTCTTAACCTTCTCTGTTTCAAGGAGAACTGTCCTAACTTTTCCAACCTCTCCTCATAACTGAAGTCCCTCATCCCTGATAACATCCTGGTCATCCTCCTCTGTGCCCTTGCGAAGTTCTTTACATCTTTCCTGAAGAGTAATGGCCAGAATTGTCCACAATACTCCAACTGAAGCCTAAACAGTGATGTAAAAAGGTCGAGCATGATTTCTTTGCTATTATGTTCTCTGCCTCTAATTATAAATCCAAGTAGCCCATATGTTTTTGTCCTGCCAATAATGGATACCTGGGAGTGAGTTACAGGCTGGAATCTAAACCAGGAATGCCGGAGTGGTGGGCTAGGGGTTAAATATAGAATAATGGAATATCTTTGCCCTCTGTTTTTAGGTTGTCACAGGGACTCCTTTCCTGCTGATAATTGTGAGTTAATTATATAATTGCACTCTGAGTGCTCCCGGTAAAAGCCGCCCCTGATAACATAAGTTTGCATAATTGAACATTCGCCTTTGGGCATGAGTTCTCAATTATATAATGTGGTTATAATTCAAACAGGGGAAAAAACCATTGAACCTCTGGTAATCCTAAATTATCCCAGTTCAAGATGAAACCTGCTGAAATGGGGAGAACAGTAGTGTGTTTTTCCTGAAAAACAGCAACAACAACTTCCATTTATGTAGCGCTTCACAGGCTATAAGGAGATATTAGGACAGGTAACCAATAGCTTGGTCAAAGAAGTAGCTTTTAAGGAGAGGAGAGAAAGAGACAGAAGGGCAAAAAGATTTAGGGAGGAAATTCCAGAGCTTAGTGCTCAGGCAGCTGAAGGCAAGGCCACCAATGGAAGAGCGATTAAAATTGGGAATGCTCAAGAGGCTAGAATTGGAGGAGCGCAGATACCTTGTAGGGTTGGAGGAGGTTACAGAGATAGGGAGGGGGCGAGACTATGAGGAATTTGAGCAGAAGTATGAGAATGCTTAAATCGAGATGTTGTTGGACCAATACAATGCACGTTGGCAAGCAGAGTGGGATAGGTGAATGGAATTTGATA
Organism: Heterodontus francisci; assembly: GCF_036365525.1. NCBI lineage: Eukaryota > Metazoa > Chordata > Chondrichthyes > Heterodontiformes > Heterodontidae > Heterodontus > Heterodontus francisci. The sequence continues at coordinate 78,475,466 of NC_090395.1, read as the reverse complement.
CCAGTTTAGGACACGGGCAGCAGAGTCAGGAACCTTGCTTTTTTTTTCTTTTTTTAGCCCAGTGAGGTAGTGTCAGTTACAGAATATTTGTCAGTTCCGAAGAAGGGTCACTGACCCGAAACGTTAACTCTGCTTCTCTTTCCACTGATGCTGCCAGACCTGCTGAGTGCTTCCAGCATTTCTTGTTTTTATTATAGAATTTCTACCAGTGTCTTGACATAGCAAGGGCAGGTGTTGAGGTCCCACAGGTTAGATTTTCAGGAGCTGGGAGGAAGTTAAAGAGTGGTGTTACAAAGGTTTTATTTTCGTACTCAGTACTTAGAATTCTGTGTATTAAAAAAAACTGAGAATAGGATTTTTCTCAGTGAAAGACACCTGCAAAATAATTGGAATTCGTGCAATGTTTTGAAAGGCAGTTCAGAACAAGAATTGAACTTTATGGGTGTTTTGAAAGGGAGTTGAACTTGTCTAAGGACAGGAAAGCCAGCAATTTGAAGGAAACCACAGGGGTGCTACTTCAGACCTTTCTTCAGAACAGCTTTTGAACTAGGGGGAGACGTTGTGTCTGGACATGTGACCATGATCAGGAAGGTTCTTTTTTCACCTTGGACCCTTTAAAAAGCCTGTGAATTGGACAAAGGTCAGGCATTTGAAATCTTTGTTTGACCTGCCTGGAGCCAGAGAGAAAAGACCCAGAAAAGTGTCTGTAAAGGAAATTTGCATCTCTTGAAAAGGAATCCTGCATTTGAAAGGTGGCAGATTCCTGCTGCCTCCGGTCTCTGAAGAACTCCTGCATCCAGTGAGCTTCCTGCTGCCTCCTGTATCCTAAGAAATCCTGAAATCTGAAGAATTCTTCTACTACTAGACTGTTGCTTCAACAGACCTGCTGCTACACCCCTGATGGAAAACCTATGTGACGCTTGCTGCAGTTTAATTGCTGTGAATGCCTACCCATCACAGACTGTTCATCAACCTCGCCTGGAGAGACTTTGAGTGGCATCCGAATATTCGACTCTGGGACTCCTCACCGTACCAAAAGCATCCTACCAGAATGTGAATTTCAATTATTTTTATTATTCCTTCTATTCCTAAGGAACAGCTGTAAAGCAAAAGTCCTTTTTCCCCGGTTAACGGGTTTCTTTTT